>NC_083501.1:10462294-10775288 GCF_905332965.1 Bombus pascuorum | reverse complement strand
TTTCTTCTTTTTAAATACCGTTTCTTCAGAGTTTCAATCTTATGGATTAATTTCGTCTATTAAACTTTGTTTTATTATCAATTATTATTAATTTATTGAGCAGCATTAAGAAAATTTGTAATAAAAATGTTAGATATTTGTGTGTTTCTTTATATAAAATTAAGCTTAGGAAAAATACAGCAAAATATGACAAAAGAATTTTTTGATAAAATATATATAAAATAGTAAACAAAAGAAACTACAAAAACAGCATTCAAATAATTTCTCAATTCTAGAATTTTGGAAGTTTACTTTAGAGAATCTAAAGATTTTTGTAAATCAAGAATAATCAAATTAATAACTCAGTAAACAATTCTATAAACAATTCAATTAATTATTCTAATTAAACGTGCGACGTTTCATGAAAAATTACCTATGTTTTAGGTTTCATTTCATGCAACGCTTTTTCCAACGAATATATTAGTACTTAAGGACTTAGTATTCATTTTATATCAGTAAATCATCTGTTTGAAAAAATAATATAAAACAAAATAAATCACTTCGACCCTCATTCCCTATTCTTCTCGTTTATTTACAAGTGTACTTAATGTGTAGGAAAACTATGAAAAATTAAATCAATAAATAAAGTTTCCTAAAAATTCCTGGAGAATAAAAAAAGTTTATTACATGTTTTAATTTATACTTATTTTACTCTAATAATCTTATTATTAATTTTATTGTATGATATTAAATTTGCATCGCTTACTTTCATAATACAAAGTTGTAGAACATTCGCACAATATATGTAAAATATTAAAGAAGTAAATAATACTAGTAACGATATTTTACGCATGATCTCTTAACGTACACCAATAGCATCCACTGTTCAAAACCATATACCAATTTTCTTAACATCTCTCATCAAGATTTCATTCGATACAACATCCACAAAACTCACCACAAAATCAATAACTAAACCGCTGTTGAATCATATCTGCTCGATCGATAGAACAAGATTAGAACGATCCAATTCTTCCTCCGTGAAAAGATCTCAGCCACGGCTTTTATTGCCAGCATGACAGACCACTTTCAATCCGACAGCCCGTCAAAGCTCGCGACACAAGCAAGATTGCGTCGCACGTGTCGCGAAGGTTGAAGTTGAAGGTTAAGGTTGAAGTTCGATTAAAGCCTATGGAATCTGGACAGTGATTTTCATTGTGCCATGACAACGGCAAGATTAGTCATCGGAAAACGTCGTTCTTGTCAAAGAGCACTTTACGCACCCGACCCACCCTTTGTATGTAGCAACATAATTAATTTGCTCCAATGTTTTCCCACCCCATCTTTTCGAAACCCTTCCGTTTCCATCTTACCGATTGTACATTTTACTGCGTTTCGCGTTTTCTTCCACCGTTCCTTCGCTGCTGGTGATATAGTCACATTAAATGAAACTGTTGGAGCTAAACGCATCGCTGAAAAAAGAGATTTAGCGGAGAAATTTTTTGCAATCAGCAACTGGAGGGTAGATCTACGGCATAGAGGATCTCGAGATCCTTTTTGAGAATAGTTTACTGAATATGAAACTCTTTTTCACGGTGTTATTAAGGCCATTGTTGACTCGCTTTGAAGGAACAAGATGAAAGCATACATATAGTTGTAGAGTTAACAAGACGTAGCTAATATTACAAAGATTATAAAATGAGACGCTTGCATATTTAAAAAAGTATTCCAATTTAGAAGGATCAAAGAATCAATTTTTTAATTGCATCTTTGAAAACATCTTCTCTTGAACCTTCAACCTTTGAAACATCATCAAATTTATACGCTTGAATTCAATGAAATGACAGCGATTTTTTTACGGTTTCTTCTATGTGGGCTCATAAAAATATTTCGACACTCTTCATACTTTATTTTTCTCACTCTCCAAACTTTAATGTGCTATATTGTGTAATAATATGAAACATTTTGAAATTTCATTAGTACTATAATGAGACATAGCTAATAAAATATCTACATGTTTACATTGATCAAATTTGAAACCAGTCTGAAAATTTATATAGAAGTTACAATATATTTACTACAAGCATATACATACATATTTAGTAAAAAATTAGTATATAACATGAATATCTATCTTAAACATATATTAGTGTGAAAGATTGCCCTACTGAATGTTGAGGTTTATTAATATATTTTATATATTAATATATATAGTATATATTTCATATTAATACATACAATATATGTTATAGTATAAACAATAATTGAATGCTTAAATACTTTTACTCCGCGAAATATATGCTTGCACTGAATATCTTGCAACTTCTATATACATTCTCAGATTTGTCTCAAACTGTATCAATACATTCATAAAAACCAGGTCTCATTTAACACTAGTGATATTTCAAAATATTTCGTATAACATACATACTATATATTCATAGAAGGTTTCTACAAGTGTTCGAATACTTTCGTGAACAATTGTATATATATGTCGGGTAGACGTTAGGGGCGTTTAATGAATCTTCACCAGTGTTGTTCATGGTTGTCGCACAGATATTTATTACACAAGTATGGCTGATACAAGATTGACAATCGGACGCGGTAGCTGGACGCTAATGACAATGGCCCTAGGTTCGATATAGCGAATCCACGGTCAACGGGATGACGAATATACTTTGCTTCAAAGTCTAAGTCGTACTCAACTTACTACTCGTGATACTAGGAACGCTTGATTGACTCTTAGCTAATCAGATTGCCAGAAAAGAATGAATTTCCGTCGCGACGACGCTGCAGAGGAAAACTATGATGGGGTGTGCCTAAGGGCACGAGATCATCGGATTCGTCAAAGAAAGCCTCCACTCGGAGGGTGAGGGAAATAGGCGCTGCTGTTAATTGGTCAATTTCTATGTTGGCGGTTGGAAAAAGGATGTTAGCCGCCCTAGAGAGAGAGTTCCTAGCAGGCAACGTCGTACGTGACCAAATCAGGCTTTTCCGTAACTTCCCGCAATAGGTGACAGATTTACAGGCTGATGGAACAAAGACTGTTTGTCAATCTGAAGGACTTTAGTTAACTAAGTCCTAAGATTTGTAACGGTTCCTCAGGTTATCTGAACATAAACTGTAAACGATGCATCGGCATCTGGCGATCATCTGGCCCAAAGAATGGGGTCTGTGTGTGGCGAGCTGCGGGGCCGCTGGAATGTCTTATTGTCAAGTGTCTGTACTGCCAATTCTTTAAAGGAAAGCTATGTTACTTTATGTCTCTGTTATGTGAAACGTTCATCCCGTGACCGTGGCTACGCTCGGCGACCGGATGTCGCCTCGAGCCTAAACTCATTGTCTCAAGTTTCGAATGACTGTGTCTGGGTTATTTCGTAAATGCTACAGTATTCGGGCTTTTCCAAATAATTCCAACGGGGGGGGCCCGGTGTCCTTTCATCTCCGACACGGCCATCCTGACTATCACACGTCCTCGGGTGTATCTAGAATATTGGATTTTCCCAATGTTAGACTCGATATAACTGTCGTTATTTACAATTTAGTTAAGTGTCAAAATAGGTCAAGGGTCCAGTTTGACAGCAAAAATTCTGGTCGGACGTTTGATAAAGAAAGAGTTAAAAGAGAGTGGAAATCCGTAACGTTACGATCGATATTCGAAGTGCTAGTCGCATTTTGTGAATCATCAGTCTGGGCGTAATGACATGATGGACCATTCTCGATCTCGCACCTGGACGACCCTCAGTTCTCTGGATCATGATACCACACTGAGCTTTTGTTCAAACACTATGTTAGATGTTATCTCCGTAGTGTTAACGATACTTGAATTGAATTCGGTAACGGTGTGTTGATCCCACACTTACTTTGTTTGGGCCGTATGCCCCCCGTAAGCGTGTGTATGCCACTATGTTCGATCCGACACCTGATTACCGCACTGGACATGTATGAAGACATTGTCCTTTGCCATATCGCCACACTAGCATATGCAAACTCTTTCTGCTAAGTGCTGTGGTCAGAATGATCCTCTGAGACCAAGGTACTCGCATCGTCATGGTCACTGTTCTCGTCATCACCGCAGACGTCCAACTCAGTAGGAACGCGACTATCTGGCATTTTCTTTAACCTATCATGACTGTATTTATATGACCGTTTGCCGTCTAGTGTTTTTAAAATGTACCTATCTCCTTCCAAAATTTCCGCTATCACAAATGGACCGCTAAATTTCGGATCTAGTTTCGTTTGGTTCCTTTCCTCGTTTTTCTTTAATACAAAGTCACCGAGATTGAATTTAATTACTTTGGCTTTCGTTTTATCGAATCTTTCCTTATCGTACTTAGCGCTATCTTCCATATTTCGTATGGCCTGTTGTCTTACGTTGCAGATATCTATTTCCTTTTCTTCGGTATTTTCAGATAGTAGTAACCCGTAGGGTCTCGCTGTTTTACCAATTAATAATTCTAGCGGACTCGATTTAGTCACACGATGAGTGGTGCAATTTAAAGCTAACTGTATTTCGCCGATCGCGTCTTGCCATGATCGCCCGGTCGTTTCTACCGTTGTAAACATATTCTTTAATGTACCCATAGTACGCTCTACTTGTCCATTCGCTCTACTAGCACCGGTTGCTATTAGGTGGAGTTTAATTTGTTTATCCTGACAAAAATCTTGAAATTCTTTGCCGGTAAAACATCGCCCTTGGTCCGCTATTATCCGAGAGGGACTGCCGAATAGAAATATGGCGGACTTAAGTGCCTTAACGGTGCTAAGTGAGTCTATTTTACGAGTGTGGTGTAAGTATACAAATTTGGTAAAGGCATCGATCAGGACAATGACGTATTCTTTCGAGTCGTTCTTGCCGCTCAGCTTTCCCGTTATGTCTACGTGAATGGTATGCCAAGGTATGCTGGTCTTAGGTATGGGATGTAATTCAACTTGCACTTTGCCTGAATTCGCCTTAGAAATCTGACAAGCATGACAGTTCTCTACGAATTTGCGAACATATTTCGCCATCCCTTCGAACCAGTAATACTCGTACAGTTTCTCGAGCGTTTTATCCCAACCTAAGTGCATAATTGACTGGTGTATGTGGTTAATGACGGACCACCTAAACCCTCTTGGTACGATGGGCAGGCAGAGGGTCTTGCCTCTCCTTTGTATTTTACGGTAAAGGGTACCGGATCGTAACTCATACGTACTCGCAATGTCTTCCGCGAGCTCGTCGTTTCGCAGTTTGTTGACGATTTCAGAAATTTGAGGGTCGCGACGTTGTTCCGCTAGTAGCCAATCTTCCGAGATTTCGGCCAGATTAATTTTCTTTTCTTCGATCTTGTTGGTGGGGGCGCGGTCGGTGTCTACCGGATTACGCGAGAAGAAATCTACGTGGGCCATTCGTTTGCCTTCTCGGTACATAATGTCGAAAGTGAAAGTTTGCAAGTAAGCTCACCACCTATGAACCCTGTCACTTAGACTTACTTTATTACGAGCTGCTTTTAACGAGTTACAATCAGTGACAACGAGAAATTCCCGTCCGTGTAAATAGTGGCGAAACTGTTTAACGGCGTTTACAACTGCCAGGGTCTCTAGTTCATATGAATGATATCTGGATTCCGCGGGGCTCGTTCTCTTACTGTAATATTCTATTACTCGGTTTCTGCCGTCGATTTTGTGCATTAAAATAGCGCCGTATCCGTCCGAACTAGCGTCAGTATGTAATTCTATCGGGTAATTCGGGTCAAATATCATCAACACCGGCTCGTTGGTCAGGATGGAAATTATTTTTTGCCTTATGGTTTCGTGTCTATCTGTCCAAGTTAGGTTTTTAATACCGGAGGTAAGTGCGTACAACGGTTTCATTACCTGTGAAAATTACATTCTGCCTTAATTAATTCGCTTATTCGTTCGCGCACTATGCTTCGCTCTGCCTCGCTAAGCCTGTGGGGGCTTCTTTGTACGGTGATATTAGGATCAATCAAACGTATCCCTAACTGTCCCGTATTTACACGTGCACGCGGGAAACCCGTAATAAACGAACTTTTAAATTCTCCGAGGATGGAGATCAATCGGTCTTTATCTTTACCGAGCACCTCGGTGTCGACCCCATTAATATCGATTTTACTTTTCGGCGGTTATATTGTAAACATTGGCAGCTTTTGCCCTGCAAATACTGAGGCTATTTTGGGTAATATTGACGTTAAAGCCCTGGCTCAAAATTTCGCGGCCTATCATGATGTCGTAATTTAGGTAGCCGTCGGCAAGGATGTGGAAAATTATCTCCAACGCAAAATCATTAATACGTACTATGGATGCAATTTGAGACGTACAATTAATACGGTGATTTCCTATCCCTCGCATTACTACTACGTCGGTCGTTCTTTTGCCGGAAAATTTCGAGGCTACGGACTCTTTGATTAGCGAACATTCGGCTCCAGAATCGAAATAAAACGAGAACGACTCACCCAGATGGCTTAATTTACCAGTTGAAGACTCCACCACGCAGGAGTTGACTCGACGTTCGTTATCGGGGTTGCGGTTTGTTTTCTGCAGCAGCGGGCAGTTGGGTGCGATGTGGCCCTCTCCGCGACACTTGAAGCATGACACCTTGGACGATCCAGCCGGTCGGCTTTTCTCCTGTCTCTGGGTTCTCATTCTCGTACGACACTCCGCTATCTTATGCCCGGGAATACCACAGTGACGACACTTGATCCGGGGGTCAGGTATCTTCTGCCGTTTAGCTTCGGGGTCAGCTGATGGATTTCCTGACGAAGGCGCCGGCCTCTTCTTCGCGTAGTGGAAAGCTTTCATTTCCATCAAAAATTGATCCCGAGTCTTGATGTCGCTTGTAAGCGCTAGTTTCTCGACACGTTCATCGAGCAGACTCAGGTGATAAAGAACGGTGGCGTGGACTATCTCGATCGCATCCAGATGATCCCACCTTGCCCCAAGGAGGGAACAGAGACGAACACCATAGGCCCCTATGGATTCACCTTCCAGCCGAGGTTCGGCTACCATCTTCATTAGAGCTTCGGTTGTCGTTTCGATACCACCAAAGCGCGTAAGAAAAAGTTCTTTAAATTTTGACCAGGTAAGGCTTGCATTGACCGGCACCTGCGCGAGCCACCCCGCGGCAGTGCCCTTCAGCGCTTGACTCACGGTGCGAAGTAACTCATTATATCGCATGGGCCTTCCTTCCATGAGACAACTGGCAAGTGAGCACCATGCGACAGGGTCGGTACCCGCGATATCGGGATTGAACGTCGGTAATGATATGTCCTTATGTTCCACACTCACCCCTGGCTCATCCCATTGACTCAAGACAGCCAGAAGCCGCTTCGAAATTGTAGACGGTGGTGATACTTCCTTAGGTTCCGCACCCGCCTCTTGCTCTTTCAATTCACTTGCGATGGCCAGAAGCTGCTCCTTAATTGTAGACGGTGGTGATCCTTCCTTAGGTTCCGCACCCGCCTCTTGCCCTTTCAATTCACTTGCGATGGCAAGAAGCTGCTCTTTAATTGTAGACGGTGGTGATCCCACTTCTGATGTCGGGTAGACGTTAGGGGCGTTTAATGAATCTTCACCAGTGTTGTTCATGGTTGTCGCACAGATATTTATTACACAAGTATGGCTGATACAAGATTGACAATCGGACGCGGTAGCTGGACGCTAATGACAATGGCCCTAGGTTCGATATAGCGAATCCACGGTCAACGGGATGACGAATATACTTTGCTTCAAAGTCTAAGTCGTACTCAACTTACTACTCGTGATACTAGGAACGCTTGATTGACTCTTAGCTAATCAGATTGCCAGAAAAGAATGAATTTCCGTCGCGACGACGCTGCAGAGGAAAACTATGATGGGGTGTGCCTAAGGGCACGAGATCATCGGATTCGTCAAAGAAAGCCTCCACTCGGAGGGTGAGGGAAATAGGCGCTGCTGTTAATTGGTCAATTTCTATGTTGGCGGTTGGAAAAAGGATGTTAGCCGCCCTAGAGAGAGAGTTCCTAGCAGGCAACGTCGTACGTGACCAAATCAGGCTTTTCCGTAACTTCCCGCAATAGGTGACAGATTTACAGGCTGATGGAACAAAGACTGTTTGTCAATCTGAAGGACTTTAGTTAACTAAGTCCTAAGATTTGTAACGGTTCCTCAGGTTATCTGAACATAAACTGTAAACGATGCATCGGCATCTGGCGATCATCTGGCCCAAAGAATGGGGTCTGTGTGTGGCGAGCTGCGGGGCCGCTGGAATGTCTTATTGTCAAGTGTCTGTACTGCCAATTCTTTAAAGGAAAGCTATGTTACTTTATGTCTCTGTTATGTGAAACGTTCATCCCGTGACCGTGGCTACGCTCGGCGACCGGATGTCGCCTCGAGCCTAAACTCATTGTCTCAAGTTTCGAATGACTGTGTCTGGGTTATTTCGTAAATGCTACAGTATTCGGGCTTTTCCAAATAATTCCAACGGGGGGGGCCCGGTGTCCTTTCATCTCCGACATATATATATACAGATGTCGAAGCTAGACGCAAATCTTTGTATATTTTTCGAACGTTATGAAATTTACACTATTGGTCTTCTGTTTACAAAAATGTAATTTATCTTCATATATCCTCTAGAAATTTACCCGCAAAAGAACTAATAGCATTAGATCGTATTTCCTTCGACATCGTTCAACTTTTGTTTGAAACATTTTTTCATACTATAAACAATCTTCAAATAACTTAAAGAGATTATAATACCTCATTCTGTTTATGTAAAATCAGTGTGAGAGATAATAGGATTTTAATATCAGTTTTCAAGAGAACGGCTTATTCGCGATACGTGGTTCCTGTGACAAAATTACTCTTCCTGATAAGTAGAATATAATACGTACAAAAAATACAGTATGATATGAACAAAGTCGATCATCACAAGTATAATAGTTCAAAATGTTTGCTAGATCAATCAAGTGAGAAAAATTTAATTAGAAAAAGATGAATAAAGAGAGATCTGAGATTCATAACAAAGAACGATCTAATTTTTGTTGCCAGATGATCTTGATGAATTGCAAACAGAGATAACAAAGCTATACGAACGGTTTTCTGAAATTTACATACATATTCTATAAATTTACCACATGCAGCATGCATATATATAATGTAGAAACATTGCACAGACCCCTAATTTAGGAAATTGTCCCGCAAATCCATGGTTCGTGATACATAATCAACATTCCTTCACTGTATACTGCATCAAATTATACCACAGAATCATTCTACAAAATCGAAAAAATTTTTATTCAGTTTTATATACTCATAAATATTAAAATTATTATTAACTACGATATCGTAGAACTTCAGATTTCCAGTAGTACCAAACTGAGCTCGTGAGTCACGTAAATATTACTTAGTGATACATATTAACATGTGCTTTATTATTGAAAGATAAAATAATAATAATGTTTATCAAGAAAAATAAAATAACCTTTTATATCTCTGTTAGGTTATATCCACCAATATATATTTTTTCATATATCTCCTTTTATTCTTATTTGTATTTTTATACATGCTTTATTTTTATATTCATAGCTTGTGTTCGTCCGTTCGGGGAGAGGCGCGATTGCGAGGAAGCGTGCCACCAGGAGTCGTAAATTCCCGTTACGATTAGATAATCGACGCCACGAAATGATCGATCCCCTAATTCGTTTAAGATAATACAGATGGTTGAACTGATTATAACACTAAAGTAACAGGTTACAATATACACTTTATTCCAACAATTTTGTAAACATAGAAAGTTACGCTCGGAGCGTATAGATATAAGTTAAACAAATGACTAGATTTAAAGATGAAAAACCAGTGAAGTTCGATGACGATGCTGTGGTGGAGGAAAGCTATTGATGGGTGTGTCTAGCGCACGGGATCATCGGATTCGTTGATAGTAAGTTTGACTAGGAAAGTGGGTGAGAAAGCCACCCCCGATTCTAGCCGCCCCCGAGAGAAAGTTGATAGCGGGGAACACCGTACGTGAGAAAAACCAAATTTCCCGTACCTTACTGGAATGGACAATGAATTTAAGGAACACTTCAAGTAAAAAAATACTTGTTTGGTCGGAAGGACCTTAACTATGAAAATGCCAAGATTTATAGTAAATCCTTATGATTATTAAGGGCACGTAATGAGAGTGTGTAGATATCTAGCAGCTATCTTGCCCGTGGCCTGGTTTGTGTTGAGAGTCACCGGACGTAACAGCTTGAAACTCTTAATTATTAAAAAATAGTAACACCTGAGATAGTAAATTAAAAATAGCACCCAGTCTTGAGCTTAACTCGGATTATACACCAATAATAATAGAATAGACAAGCAAACCAATACTTTATAGCAAACCAAAGTCGCTTTGCAATAAAAGCACCAAATGGCAAACATTTAAAGAACTAATCGAAAGCAAAATCAACTGCAATATTCCGCTAAAGACACCCGAACACATCGAACAGTAACAACATTGACAGAAATTATACAAGAAGCAGCATGGGCAACTACTAATTATGAACCAAACAACAGGCAAACAAAAATAATGTCAACAGATATCCTTGACAAAAGCGGAGAAAAAAGGAAAGCGAAAGCAAAAACATAGAACACGTGAAAACAAAAAACATCTAAACAAACTCACAAAGGAAACAAAAAGTAAAATAAAAGATCATAATAATAACGAATTCTCAAAATTCATAGAAACACCCTCTGCGCACGGAAATGCCAACCACTCTTTACAGAAAGCCACGAACAAAATAAAGAAACCAATAAAACTAATCCCAACAATCAAAAAAGCAGACAACACATGGGCCAGAAGCAACGAAGGGCAAGCTGTAGAATTCTCCAACCACCTTTGTAACACATTTACACCATATAATATTAACAACAGTAAAACCAAATGTCATTCAGATGAAGATGCGCAAAATACTAGTACTCCAACTAACAAGCATTACACCATACCTAATACAACAGCACAAGAAATTAGAAACATAATCGAAAAAACAAAAAACAACAAAGCACCAGGAATCGATCTAATCAATGGCAAAATATTGAAAAACCTCCCTCCAAAAGCAATACGACTAATCACTATAATATTCAATGCAATACTAAGAATACAATATTATCCCACATTATGGAAACAGGCACAAATCATAATGTTACCCAAACCAGGCAAAGACCCACACGAAGCAACATCTTACAGACCAATATCACTACTTCCTGTGTTTTCCAAAATACTAGAGAAAATAATATACGATCGCCTAAAACCAACAATAGAGAAACAAAAATTAATAATTTGGATCACTAATTTGGATTCAGAAACAAACACTCCACGATAGAGCAAATGCACAGGGTCGTCAACGAAATTTTACTAGCAATATAAAAGAAACAATACTGTACAGCTCTCTTCATAGACATTGAGAAAGCATTTGACAAAGTGAACCATGAAAACCTCTTACAAACAATTAAGAAATATTTCCCGGAATAAATCTACCACTTACTCAAATCATGCCTAAGCGACAGAACCTTTGTAGTAAAAATAAAAGACGCATATTCCGAAGTCAAAGACATCAAGGCATGGGTACGGCAAGGAAGCGTCTTAGGACCAATATTATACACACTATACACGGCCGACATACCAACAACTACCAACATCAAAATACTGACATTTGCAGACGACATGGCTGTACTAGTCAAGCACACCAATCCAGAAACAGCAGTCACATTACTACAAGAGCACACCACAAAAGTAGAAAATTGGCTAGAAGATAAACAAATAAAAGCAAACCCCAATAAATGTAACCATATTACATTTACACTAAGAAAACAGAAACCACCAAACATCCAATTGAATGGCACGTACATAACACAAACAAGGCAAGTTAAATACCTAAAACTCCACTCAGACACACAACTTACGTGGAAACAACATACTAAATCAATTATAGACAAAATACGGATAAAAAGAAGATAGATGTACTGGCTAACTAGTCGAAACTCTAAACTCAGCATAGAAAATAAACTAAAAATCTACATAACGATAACAAAACCAATCTGGACGTACGGAATATCGCTATGGTACAGCAGCAATGAGTCACATAAATAAACTAGAGTCGCTACAATCGAAGATACTGAGAACAATAGTCAACACCCCATAGTATGTCAAAAACGAGGATATACGCAAAGACTTAAAAATATCAATGGTCAAAGAAGAAATCGGCAAGTACGCAGAAAAATGCAAGGAAAGAACGGCAACACATCCAAACTAGCTGGCTGCTTAAGCGAGCAAAACTCACATAGAAAGAAGACTAAGAAGAAAACACCCCACTGACCTCGCTAAAGAAATAAAATAGTCAAACTCGAAGATGGTATCCCGCTGAGAGTAGCCATCCACATGTTATTTAGCAATGAAGTTAGAAAAATTTACCAAATGTCCAACTGGACAAATTGTAAAGTAGTGATAGAAACTAGGGATAGAAATCGGACCAAAGAAATATGTGATCTTGCAAAAGCTATAAGACTGAAGTACGACCATAATGACATAACAGATGACAAAACTGACGGACCAGACGTTTTACAAAGACCACGAACTAGTCACAATTAGACCAAGAAACGACTGCGAGGAAAAACAAGGCCTCCAACCAGGAGAGGCTACTGATTATTCCGTACTGTTGAGACACTTCGGGATCGAGACAACGTAGGTGTTGAAGACTTATATTCATGTTTAACAACACGCATCAACACCAACCACTATTAGCCGTTGCAGAGATAAATTGAAAAATTTAAAACAAGGAACAACAGAAAGCATACAATCTTTCAATTCTAAATTCCGATAACAGCTTAACGGGATTAAATTACATAGTTCAAAGCGAAAACTGCACGCCGATTGAACGACACGTAGCTGTGGATATTGAAGAACACGAAGCACTAAAGACATATTTGCTCGATTTACGATACGAAATAGGACAGATGGTAGTAGTTAGCGATCCGAAGAACCTGAACCTCGCCCAACAACTAGCAGCCGATAGAGAACAATGGTTACGAGAAACAACTCGTGTTGCCAACCGCCCAAAGAATTAATTTGTTAACACTACGCCCGTATCTAAACGAAATGTTACCGATCCACAACCACGAGTTTTTAGCCAACCATTAGGCGACCACGTGAAACTAAAATGTTCCAAGTGTTCACGAATCAGACACACAGCCAGGATCTGCTACTCTCGAAATTTTCCATTCGTCAACCAAGGAAAGATCCCACCTCGAGTAAACCAAACAATGGAGAATCCAGAAGAAACGTACCAAAAGTCAACTGCACCGCTATCGGAAGATTATTATCAATCGTATTGCAACGAAGCGATGGAGGAAGATCCAGATTTATCTTTGATACCGGAGCAGGAATAAACCTTATAAAGAAAAGGCTTCACTGAACGTCAAAACCTCCAGTCCAAAGACTTTCTTAATGGGAAATGACAAACACACCACCGACAAAATCACCAATTAACAACTTTCTCCTAATGGAAGATGGAATAATCAGACTCCCATTCCTTACAAAATATCATTACAACGTCACTAACGATAAACTAACCGTAGACGAAATTATATTACCATTCCAGAACACCAACAACAAGATAGGACCAGGTCAAACTCTAATCTCAACTCAATACATTGAAGGAAAGTTCACACCAATATGTTTTACCAACACTGGTAAGCAAATCTGTCATATTACAAACGAAATAGAAAAACCCGACAAATTAAGTCAAATCAATAAATTTGCACAAAAATACGTACCAAACATATTAATCCAGAACTTTGAGACTCCCTTGAGAAAATCCTTATCAATTACCGAGATGTTTTTAACATGTCCCTGGAGACAAGGACAGGGGAAAGGCATCGCTGCTCGCGACGCGTCTGGTCGAGGTGCTAGACCCAACCGCGGTAAGAGTCGCGGCTCCAACGAGGACGGCGGAACTGAGAGTGGTCGGGATAGACACCTCCGTCAATAAGGAGAAACTGCGGCAAACACTGGCCTCGGCGGCAGGATGCGGCAGCGCGGAGGTGCAAATCGGAGAGATCAGCGCCTCCAGAGGTGGCCTCTAGGTGGCTGGAGCCCGGAAACTAGCCCGGGAAGGAAAAGTAGCGCTGGGCTGGTCCAAGGCTAAGGTCATAGCCATTCCAACGAGGCAGTGCTACAAGTGCCTGGAGCTGGGACACATACGCGCGACCTGCGTATCCACCGTGTATCGGGGGCATCTGTGCTACCGGTGCGGCGGAAGCGGACATCGTGCCAGAGGATGTCCAGCCTCTGCACCCTGTGCGAGTTGCTCGGGGCGCCCGCCGACCACAGAATAGGTAGGGCGGCATGCGCTCCCCCGAAGATCAAGGGGATGCGTCCCATCCACGAGTCAGCCGTCGCAGAAACGCAATAAAGGAGCACCGCCAAAGCAGCGACAGATGGCCGGGAGGAGGCCATGGACTTGAACGACTAAGTTCAAGAGCCTCCTCCAATGTAATCCGGGAGGAGCGAGACGGGCGCAAGATCTGCTCCTCCAGACCATCCGGGAGAGCGAGGTCGCCCTTGCGGTGGTGGCCGAGCCGTATCGTGTCCCCGACGCCCCCAACTGGGTCGGGGACCTGGACGGATTGACGGACATAACGTAGACGCCAGCGCTGAGCGCCCCCGGCGTCCTGCTCGACCGTGGCAACGGCTACGTCGCGGTCGAGTGGGCCGGAATAGCTGTGGTGGGAGTCTACATTTCCCCTAACAGTGGCTTGGCCGCGTTCGGGGACTTCCTGGACAGGGTCGGCGTCAGAAGATGCCTTCCCCGCCAGGTGCTCGTTCTCGGGGACTTCAACGCCCACTCGACGCAATGGGGAAACGCCAGGACGAACACACGGGGGAAATGGCTGACCGACTCGGCCGCAGACCTCGGGCTCCTCCTGGCAAACAGGGACTCGGCAAGCACTTGCGTGGCGTGGAGAGGATCCTCCGTGGTCGACGTCATGTGGGCTACCTCCGAGCTGTATCAGAGGATTCACGACTGGAGAATTACCGAGGGGGTGGAGCTGGCTCTCGACGACGAGGATACCAACGACACCCGAAGAGGAGCGAACCGTTCCCGTCCACCACCACCGAGATGGCGTCTCAAAGAAAGATACAAAGAGATGTTACGGGCTGCAGCCATCGTTTCTGGCTTGAGCTGGGACGCCCGAAGGACGACCACGTTAGGAAGCGTCGACGAGGAGGCGGAAACCTCCGAAGATACATGAGCGCGGCGTGCGACGCCTCAATGCCGCGCTCCGTTCCGGGTGGTAGACACGACCGTTGCGTTTACTGGTGGACTCCAGAGATCGCGGAGTTGCGAGCGAGCTGCGTTCGAGCCCGCAGAAGACTCGGGAGCGGGAGATCAAGATCGCGAAAGCTTGGTCCTGGGCGGAGCTGATGGAATCGGCCGAATCCGATCCGTGGAGGCGGCCTTATAAAATAGTGGCGAATAAGTTGCGACCTTCGCCCCCCCCCCCCCCGCTGACCACAAACATGGATCCGGTGCTACTGGCCAACGTCATCGGGACTCTGTTCCCATGGCAGGACAGCGACGCTCGGCAGTCAGGGCCGTCCTCCTCCTCCTCCGACGACGACGACGACGACGGAGCGGAGCGAAGAGCTGCGAGTCACCGAGGAGCTCTTCGAAGCGACAAAGAGGATGGCATCCCGCGACATGGCACCGAGTCCGGATGGAATCCCAAGCCGAGTTTGGGCGGAGTCGATCAACACCGTGACTCCCTGCCTACGACATCTGTTCACCAGATGCCTAAAGGATGCCAGCGTCTACCCCCGGGCATAGCGAACGACGAGATTGGTCCTACTGCGGAAAGAAGGTCGTCCGCTGGACTCACCGACAGGTATGCGCCGAAGACCTGATGGCGAGTCGCCGCAGCCTGATCTTGCTAACGAGGTTGCAGAATCCGACACTACTCAGCTGTTGCGACGCAACAGCGAGTGTCCATGAGGATTTCTCCACGAAAAAAAAAAGAAAAAAAAAAGAAGAAAAAAGATGTTTTTAACATGGAATCAGACTCACTACCATGCACCAACCTAACCGAACATGCAATCACACTCGAAACAAACAAAGAAATTGAAACTCAAATCAACGACATAATAAATAAACATTAGATAGTCCATATAATGCGTCAATTTGGGCAATTTCAAGGAAGTTAGACGCATCAGGCAAACAAAAATAGAGAATCGTTATAGATTTCAGAAAATTAAATGAGCAAACATATCAAGATGCGTATCCTCTACCAAATTCGGACGAAATACTCGATCACTTAGGCAAAGCTAAATTTTTCTCAGCCCTAGACCTCTCGTCGGGATTTCACCAAATACTTATGGGATAAAAATCTAAAAAATATACTGCATTCTTAACGCCACATGGTCACTTCCACTATAATCGCATGCCGTTCGGACGCAAAATGCATTGGCAACGTTCCAACTCATGATAGATACCGTACTACGAGAATTAGTAGGAAATAACTTTAATAAGACGACATCATATTATTCGGAAGCACCATTCAAGGATATAACCGAAATCTAGCTATTGTATTAGACAGATTACGAAATTTAGGATTAAAAAATACAACTGGACAAATGCGAATTTTTGAAACCAGAGTTATAATATCTAGGATACGTAGTAACAAAGGAAGGAGTAAAACGCAATTCCAAAAAAATTCAGGCTGTAAAAGATTTTAAAATACCAAAAACAGCGACTCACATAAAATCATTCTTAAAACTCGTTGGGTACTACAAAGAATTTATACGCAATTTGTCTAAAATCGCGAAACCACTGACAAATCTCACAAAGAAACACACTCCATTCCACTGGACTGATAAACGACAGTTTGCATTTGAGACACTAAAATAAAAACTCTATGAAGCTCCTGTACTACAATACCCAGACTTTGAAAAAAACATTTATATTAATAACAGACGCAAGTAACGAAGAATTAGGATCAATACTCTCCCAAGACGGACATCCATGCTGTTACATATCCCGAACCTTGAACCCTCCTGAGAAAAACTATTCCACAACCGAGAAAGAGTTACCAGCAATAGTATAGTCAATCAAAAGACTAAGGTAATACCTAAAATTTAAGATTCAAAGTAATCATCAAGCTTTAAAATGGTTAAAAAATGTTAAGGATCCCTCATCGAAACTCATGCGATGGCGCTTGGGAATTGGAGAGTACGATTATGAAATTTTTTTTATTATTTAATTTGTACTTTACAATTTGTCCAACTGGGCATTTGGTAAATTTTTCTAACAATTGTGAAATCAAATACAAAAAAGGAAAGGAAAATACAGCTGCAGACGCTCTATCCCGATTGTATCCTATCACCGACAAAAATATTCAAACCGTAGTATCCGATCTAGAGAACTCAGACTATTATAACGAATATATCGACTCGAAAATTATCACCCCAGCTTCAATAATTCAAAAACCTAATAGACCACACTTTAAACAAATTACAAAAACCGAACTAGGAGACTTTAACGAACAACACTGGTTACATCAATTAACTAAATACTTTACTAAACGCCGAACTGAACGCTTACAAATAGGAATAAACGATAATAGCTTCAGCACGTTAGAAAAGGTAAACATTCAACTCATGCTAAGATTCTTAACAACGAAGTTCCGTCAAATTAAATTAACATTTGAATAAGATCTGCCGGTAGACTACAATAACAAACAAAACAAACGATACTACGCGAAAACCATAACGAAGTAGTACAACCAACCTAGAAAAGACGTCACATAATTTATACAAAACTGCGAAATTTGTCAACTAGAGAAACTAAACTGTATCAGAGCCAAAGAGCAACCCATGATAACTGATACACCCGTAAACCCTAATGATAAAATCGCAATGGACATATTCGGACCTCTCATAAAAACCAAATAAGGTAACTGTTACGCCACGAGGCTTACTATAGACCGTAGTCCTAACCATCGTTCGTGGTACTACAGTATCGCAGACAGATCGTCTTATCTGCCTGACGGAAAATATACAATGTAGCGACGAGCGTATAATTGTTACCAAGCAGCGAGTTCCAGAAACGTCGTTTTCGGTCCGTTATTTTATCCACACAAAGAAAGTAACGTGAGCCGAGCGTAGTGGGGGTCGGCTGGCAGAGAAGACAAAGAAATGATCGAAAGGCAATCAGACTCATTTGAAGATTCTAACAACATACATCGAGAGGTCTGACGAATAAAATTAAAGTCGCTAAGTCTAACAAATATATCGAGAGATATCACAAAGTCGAATCGAATTTCTGTAATACATTAACTGTATTTATCGCTAAATAATTTGTGGCGTTTTTATTATTATATCAATTATTGTTAAATATACAAGCTATATTAACCTGTTAATACAGTGTTAAATTCATTGAACTACCTCTGTTATCTTAACCGAAACAGGGGAACGACTAATTCGCGGCGTCGATTATCCGAATCGTATCGAGAATTTACGCTTCTCGCTGATGCGTTTTCCTCGCGATCGCGTCTCTCCGCGAATGGTCGTAACAGTAACCAATTTATCTTGTCTATCCAAGACCAACTGACGAAATACCTCGTTCTCATACCTTTAAAGAACCAAACAGCCAACTCGATCATTAACTTTTGGTTCACTATGTGTACATATTTTCCGCACCTAAAAATATCCTCACGGATATGGGATGAAATTTCGTATGTAAATTGATAGATACATTTGGAAAAGCTGTCAAGATCCAACACATAAAACTACCTCCTTCCACCCGCAATCTAACGGATCCCTTGAACAAACACATGCTGTAGTAAAAGATCTTATTCGAACTTGTACGACCGACCGACAAAACGATTGAGACGAAAATTTGAAACTAATATATTTGAAATATAATACCTCAGTACACGAAACAATTGGGCATACCCCTTTCGAACTGACATTTGAACGACAAGCTAACATGCCATCCTCAATATCAAATACCACCACCCTAACTAAAAAAACAATTGTTTAACCTCTGAAAAAGTCAACATAACGCCTATATAACCAAAGCAAGACAAATCTCCGAATTAAACAAAAAGCGATATCAGAGAGATCAAATACGATACGATACTCCATAGGAGCCAAACCCATAGTATATAAACCTTCCTAAAATCAGCTCCCGACATTCTCTGTTATAACACTCTGAACCGTCATTCTGTTGGATTCGTATAATAAACTTTACTACTATATCTAAATTTCAATTCTTTACCTTATTTGTGAAAAGTTCGAACTGTGACGCGAGGAGATCACCGATGATCTGTCAATTTCGTGATTTCTTGTGTCTCCTACGTAACACAGCGAGTTTTCTTTTATTATTTAATTTATACTTTACAATTTGTCCAGCTGGACATTAGGTAAATTTTTCTGACTTAATTGCCAAATAACATGTGGATGGCTACCCCCAGCGGGACACCATCTTCAAGTTTGAATATTTTATTTCTTTAGTGATGTCAGGTGGATGCTTTCTTTTTAGTCTTCTTTCTATGAGAGTTATTAGCGAGTGTAAGCAAAGGAAACAGCGAGTATGAGCGAACGTCTCTTTTTACCTAGTAATAAAATAATAGTTCAACTTCCCGTCCGTTCTATCATCCCTAGATAATAAACATTTGAAGAGATATATTTCTTAAATTTCCATCTTGAGGCCTGATCATGTGCTGAAAAAATATTTAACATAGATACAACGTTTTGACGTGTTACAATATTTTTGAAATAAAGTTTTATATTTTCACATCTACATAAAAGAAGAAAGGGATATTATTCAGAATGGCCACAGTGGTCGATCGAGATGAAACTTGGTCGGTGCTATAGGCATGTGAGAAGACCCCAAATATAAAATCTCAGCTTCGGGAAATCATACGTTCGTAAGATACAGGTCTAATTCAAGTCTAAAGCTCCGAATGGCAGCTGTGCCCAATCGGGACGAAATTTGGTGGATATCATAGGATGAGGCAGTAGACCTGAAATATAAAATCTTAGTCTCGGGATATCATGTGTTCTGAAGATACAGATTTTAGTATTTCAGATCTAGTATCTCATTCCACGGTATCCACCAAATTTTGTCTCGATTGGCCACTGGGACCATTCGGAATAACAATCAAAGGAATAAAGTAATGAATTATGTATGATAATAAATAAATGTTATGATTTACATTTAATAAAATAAAAGAAGAGGACACAAAATAGACTAACTTAAATCTTATGTTCCAATAAGTCTCAGCAATGTCAGAAAAATGATAAGAATCCAGTAATTTTTCTAAAAGTTAACGTTAACTAACAGTAACTCTTTGATCATACTGCCCCATTAGACTTAAAGATCTTCAATTTTGTTTTGGTCTATAGCATTGCTTTTCGATATTGATTTTTTGAACTTATATTAATTAGTAATACTATAATATAATAATAATATAATTTATATACGTAACATTATAGTTTACAAATTATTAACTAAATAAGCAATAAACATATCTGGTTTTGGCTAAATTGACTTATAGTTTTGCTGCATTATGTTTCAGAAACACTACGTTTCTGTTATTAATAGTTGATAGAACAAATTTTTACTTAAAACTTATAAAAACTTCCTATCGAAAAAGATCAAGTCACTTAGGCAGATTGGGCAAAAACGTGGGTTCTATTTATATTTATAGTTCCATTTATATTATATAATAATTGGTTTATTATTAAATTTTAAGTCTCTATATCGTAGCATTTAATCGAAAATTGTTATTTATGTATACGTCTGCATACGTGTATATGACATAAAAGATATAAAACAGTTAATTTAGAGAAATTAGATCTATATTATTTCATATATCTAAAAATAAAATGATAAACATTATATTTCTGTTTAAATTTTAGAATAAAAATTGTTAAAACAATTTTAGCCTTTTATATCATTATTTATAGAAATTGAAAGTTTACGTTAAATATTTTACTTGATATGCTATATTAACTAAAGTACCATGATACGAATTAATTTGCATATATAGAATGGATACGTATAATGAATACTTGTCATGCACGTACAACGGGATGGTGCTTCATTAGACAAGTAGAATTGGACACCGCATGGTCAGACAAAATGAATGGATTAACATTTGAGCTAACGAGTAGAAACGGATAATCTTTAATTAGACCGACACAAATATGTACTGATATTTAATCGTATGATAAACGATCCCAATAATGGATAAAATACTAATGTGAACGATATTAATTTCGGAGTGAGATGTATAAGCTATAAAAAGTATAAAATACAATGATGAAACATAAAATACTATACTATTCTGTTCGTGTTTGTCGCTCGTGGAGCACTTCTCTTTTCCACTCTTCTCTACTTTTAACCCCTCAACAATTTTTTTTAACCTAATTGGTCAAAAATACACAATTTTATTTTTAACGGAACTATTTCTCAGCTGCATAATAATACTATTTAATATAATTCAAATGTTATATCTTACGCTTTTAATACAATAAGGTACAAAACGCAAGTTAAAAAGTGGAAAAAGCAAGTGTTTCTTAGTACAAGTGAAGTCTCAGATTGACCTGTACGTGCATTTTGAACAATTATTTGTGCTCGTGTCTGATACGTGCGTAAACGTTAATTCTTTCGAATCGACTTATCTATATTTGGATTTTATTATATTTTCTTATAGAAATTTAACAATAAACTACGGATAGGTACAGGACAAAAAAAAATTGAGAAATATGTGTCCCAGCAAATTTTTTGGGTGGTACATATATGTCTTGGAAAAGTTAAGTAGAATACTGAAGAATAGAAACGAAAACTAAAACACTGATAAATGAAACCGAACTGCTTTTTACCAATTTTTACGGGAATATACGTCGCCGAGGTCTGGTGCAGACGTGCGACCTTTTTCGTTGCGATCTCGCTGCAATCATATGTTTGTCTTCGTTGTTTTTATCTGTAAAGACAAAGTGAGACATATGATCGCTGCGAGATCGCAACGAAAAAAGTCGCACATCTACACTGGTTCTAAGAGTCACCAATGCTCAATGCTAGCCAAGCAATAGCGTAACTCGATTCGAGGTCGGATGTCACTGTGAAACAATGCAAATGATGAAATTTTTCCACTTTTTGTTCTTTCTTTATGAAACTTATGTCAACATACTTATGATATTTCTGGTTAAAGTAAGGCTTAACAGGAATTATAACTTCGACCGTATTCAGACATAAGAATAAAAGTACCTAATGGGACATATGTGACCCAAAAACGCATAGATACTTTTATGCTCAATAAAATAAGTAAAAACATAATAGTTTAAAAACTTTTTAACCGCAACGATTATATCATACTATAGATTGAAAGATTACAGTAAAAAATCTCAGAGAATTGTTCAATGATGCATGCAAAAAAACGAAATTTCTATCATTGTAACGCTACAGCCACATATCCTACTAAAATAAGAATTATCCAGCGCGTTACTACGTTGTTTACTCCAATAATTACCAATCAAAGATAATAATATATAATATATAATCAAGTTAACTAAAGAAGAATAAAATAAGGCACATATGTAGGCATATTATTCAGAGAATCACAAATATTTATTGAGATATAGATAAGGTCAAAGGAGTCTAAACGGTAAGCAAGGTTCCAAAGTGTTCCAGACTGTTCTTACATTACATTACATTAATATTATTATTTTATTTCATTATTTGACATTAATAGAAATCTTGTATCTTAATAGAAATTTGGCAAGATAGTGATCTATAAGCCCAAGGCGGAATTTTATATTTTAATACATCCTATTTATTTCGTTGAAATTTATTTCGTTGAAATTTAGTTCAAGTAACAACTTCTATTTATTTTGTCGTCTGCTTTTGTTGTTTAACTTATCTAAAGACCATTTATGTATTTTCGTTGCTTTGATATTTATGCTAACCAGCGAATAATCTATCTAATAATTTAATTTTATTTGAAATATTATCTTACTTTCTCTCTGACGTTGGTTATTTTCAATAATTCCTCTTAGGATATTATTTCTCTTTTGGTCTTCTTGTAATAAAACGTTGCCAGTTTTGAATTTCACGAACCAATATCTATTGAACTTGCCTAACATCTACATAAGCTTCTTTGAATGTTAAATTCATGCTTCCCACAGCTTTTGTGATACATTTTTCCAAGTTTCAACTCATAACAACGCAATGTTTCACAGCGCCAAGTAAAAAACTTCTAACAGCTTTATTAGAACACTTCTTAAAACTCGAAATATATGTTTTATTACCAAATGTTTACCTGCATTCTGATACATATGCACATATTCTATAATCATTTAGGTTATAATGATTATACCGTGGATGTTTATATTTACACAGAATTCACATAATAAGCAACAATACATGAAATATCTAAAAAATATATCTAAAATATATCTAAAAAAATATAATACTCGTTATAATATTTGATTATTGGGTAAAACAAATCTCTGTTTTGGTTCCATTCTTTAATTGTATTCATAAATATTTTGTTGAAGTGGTCACCACTTCTAAGAAAATTCTACATCTGGTATTTTTAGTTTTCTCAAGCACTGAAGCCATCGACAGCGTACAAACAAAAGACGAAGGCAGACCATAAACAGTAGACAGGCGACGATGGCTTCAGGGCTTTCAGTCATAGGGTGACACTGCTAGCGTGCGGATCAGGACCAGCTCAAATTGTATTCCTACTTGTACTTATTTCTGTATTAAAATATATTTTTTACTTTAGAATTTATCCACGCGTTCCTCTATTCATACATTTAATAACCTCAACATATTTGAATTTGCGTATCTAAATATCCGTTAGTTAGTATTAATATGTAGGAACAGAATATTCAGCCGATCGGATTGCTGGATCAGGATTTGAAGCCGGATCTTTCGCCTTCCGGACGGGTACTTCACCAATTTTTTTTTTTTCTTTTTTTTCGTAACAATCGTTTTATTGCGTCAAAAAAGAATAATATTCTAATAACAGAAAGGTAGAATAACTAAAATAACTAAAAGTTAACAAAAACAATGACATCTAATACTAGGCTAAAGATTTTGAATCAAAGCCTACACCGTTTTAATATTGATTCCTAACCTATGACATGCATAAACTTATGGTAATGGTGCTTTTATACTACGTTGTTGGGTAACTCTATGTGACATTGTACTATATAGGTTTGCCTTCGATTGGTTTGCTTTGGTATTGGGAGCCAGGGAATATATAACACGTTGCATATGAGTGCTTTCCCAATTAAACTACCCAGGCTGTCAGCGAATACCTCTCCTCTCAAATTCCGAAGTATTACCAGGCGGTCGCCTACAACTCGGTCAGCCCGACAATTGTAAACCCGCCCTTGGTCACGCACAAAGCACAAATACACAAATCATTAACCGTTGGATATCGCGTTGGGATATATCACACTTCTGAAAT
Organism: Bombus pascuorum; assembly: GCF_905332965.1. Lineage (NCBI taxonomy): Eukaryota > Metazoa > Arthropoda > Insecta > Hymenoptera > Apidae > Bombus > Bombus pascuorum. The sequence continues at coordinate 10,750,808 of NC_083501.1, read as the reverse complement.
TATACAGTGATAAATATTCAACCGGTTGAGTTACTACTGCACCTGGATTCGAACCCAACTTCCGCTGCCAGGCTGATGCTTTCCCAATTAAGCTATCCAAGCTATCGGCAAATGCCTCCTTTCAAATTTTCAAGTATCACTAGGCGGCTGCCTAGAAATATAATAAGGAAAAAGAAAGTATTCCTAAATAATAAAATTATTATTTCCAAGACTAGTCAACTCGTTTCCCCGGATAATAATTTAATAATCGAACAGTCCGCAAAATTTAAGGTATAGCATTTACGTGCAAATTCCAAACATTAGAATAACGATATCTTATACATCTTCTTTATGGGTACTTGCTACTCTAAGAGTCAGAAATCGAGAATAATTTCATGAATCATTTATGCATCTTTTATACATTCTATTGAAAATTATTGCTGAAAATAAAATATCCATTTATATGAAGAATAGAATCATATTTCTAACAGACAACGCTGGCACGTGAAAAATGCATCATCGATACGATATGAGAAATCCGTCGACAAAAGCTTGAAGTTCAAGAAAATTTCTTACAATATTGGAAAAAAATTATAAGAAAGATATCTTTATTCATATATACTTTGTATATTCATTCATAGACTTTATCCGTTCTTTGTTGAAATTTAAATAACAATTTAGTTTTCTTAATAGTATACAAATGTTTCAAACTGAATTTCTTAAAAAATATAAAAATTAAAAAAGCTAAACCATTCTAAAAATTCTAAAGATTCTAGTTGAATAATTTTTGTCAAGAAAGAACAGGTTATGAACAGTAATAGAAACCTCCAATTCCAAAAACTAGTAGTATCATAAAAAAGCTTCGTATCTATTGAAAACTTTGTGTAGTCTATTATACCTAACGTCGCGCCAAAATCAGGTCATTATTCGCCCCAATTTTCAACAATATTCACAAAGTCGATCGGCAAAATGTAATTTTTTGATCAAGCCGCGTGTAATCCATAAGGCGCGAAAAGCGTAAATCGATCGAGACATCTTAGTGAATTCGTGCTCGCAACGCAAAATATTGGCCATATTCTTATACATACGAATTATAAGCCACGCGTTTCGTCCGCGCTAAAATCATACGCCATTAGTGAAGAACGAATAATCATTCCGAATCGCTTTAAATCTATTAAAGTTAAAATCTGTTAAAAGTTAAAATTATTTCGAACATGATTCAAAGCTTAAAACTCTTGAAAATCTTGATCGTCTTGGAATTATTAAAAATCTTAGTAGGTTTGAAAATCTTGAAAGTTTAGATAAATTTTTTGATGAATATTCAATATTTCACAAGCACTTTGATTACTTTCAACTAAGCAATATCACCTGTGCAAAATATTTAAAAAATTTGGAGAGTTCGAGTTATCATAAATACAAGACTCAGTACTTATCAAGATTTATGAGCACTTGTGGGACATTAAGAATTTTAAGCTTCGAATCATGTTCGAAGTAATTCGAATTTGTCACCACATGTACAATGCAGATTCCAACCGATTCGAAATGTTTCAAATCCCATCACTAAACATAATGCAATTTGGCGAACATTGTTGAATCAGGCGACATTACATCTGATGGAAACGCAATAGTTGAATTTCGAACGGTTAGAAAGAGTTGAATCGAGAAATTGAGTCCAGCTCGAAACTAGAATTATTAGAGCGACTTGTGCGGCCGATTAGAACATGTAATTTTAACGGATTACCGGGGTCGTTAAGCAACCAGTCAGAGTTTGGCGAGTGTCAGAGGTAAAGTTAAATCCTGGTACGAGTTTTGGTGTGTAGGAGGAAGTTCGGCAAATTGTGGAGACAGTGTTGAAATGTCATTACGTTTCGGGATGTTTGTGTGAGAATTTGATAAAATTTTGTAAATCAGTTCGTTTATCTTGACGATTTTAAATAATAATTTGGAGTTCGGTGAATTTAACCTTAAAATCTCCCCCACTACTGGATCTGCAAAAAATAATTTGCGCCATGTGATGGACCTCTTCATACCAAATAACATTTGTAAAATCATTTTTTTAATAAGACCAATCCCTTACAAGATATTTCGATTTTCCTAGATAAAGGAAGCACTCTGTGTGTGTAAACATTTTTTCGTTCCTTCAAAGTGTATACTCACTTTTGACTCTCACTGTATATGTAACGTCAAGATCTTAAAACCAAATAATTACATTATTCACACGTGATAATGGCAGTCTAAAGTAAAACGTTAAGGAAATAAGAATAGACTTTCCTTTTTGCTTCAAATTATATTAAAAATTTCATGAAAATTAAATTTACAACAACAAAATACTGCATAACCTTACAAAATTCCTCGAAGAATCACACTTTTTTATGTTGCCATGCCTTTTACATAGTCTTTTATAACTTTATTTTTATGTAGGTTGATTGTAGCCCTAGTTGCAAGCAGGCTACTTGGAATTTCTTTTGTTATTTTTTTGTTTCATGTCAAGTATGCAAATGTTCATTAGAAGTCAACTACGTAATTTCGTTTTACATTGTACTGCATACATAAATGAATAATATCTGTGCATATTCTCTGGAGTTTCGCCATTTACGCTACATTTCCAGTAAAAATAAAAAATGCCATTCTCAAAATACCAAAACTTATGATCCAAAATAGAATTTGTATTTTCATGACGAAAAATGTAGGAGTCACTGTAAATATTAAACTGGCGCTTTATCTTTTACTTTTAGTAACACTCGTTTGTTTATAAAATTTTCAAATATTTTTTCTATTCTAAGCAATTTTGCATATAAACATTAATGTGAAAAAGTTGTATGTTGTCGCTTAAAATTGCACTATAGGAAAAAAGTATTGCATGATATTCTTTTTAAATATGATGTAGCAATCTTTGCGGAAAGAACTCGAGCAAATTTATTGGCTAATTAAAATGTGAGGCGTAGGATGTGAAAGGTGTCAAATGAATACCCGGCGTTTTATTCAACAATTTGTTTCTTAAAATTTGACTAACGCGTGTGACCTGGGCCTGACTAGAAGTATTCATTGCGAAGGTTTATTAACCAATTCGCAACTCGCTCTCGATACCGACTTCTTCGCAACTAGGCGCTTGACGTTCACTTCTCAACTCTCGACTTACGACTCCTACTGACGACTATTTACTGACGCCTGCTTACTGACGACTGATCTGTTAATCGTCTTTCTTCCCTTTGTCATCTTTTGATATCCTCACTACGCACGTGTTCATAACCGTCCGTGATCGTGTTTACGTACGCCTTCTTCCGAGTATTTGACAGAAGAACCACAGGTATACCGATGGGCCATTAGGCCTATTGAAGTTTGCCGACACATTCAGCCTGTCGGCACTTACGCTTTATCGCGACATTGTTTGTGTTTCGTCGGTCTTTCATAAACAGTCTTCCAGCGATGCTATACTATGGACCGAAGAAACCGTTGGAAAGAGAATTATTCTTTGCGGTCTAATACCGCTAGAAGTGTTTAAAGAAAAAACATAATGTAGTACATACGGAAAAACTAAGAAATATCTATACAAGTTATTTATTGTAACTTACTTATACTACCGAATAAAAAAGAAAGTAAAAGGAATGCATTCATATCTTTTTTTTTTAAGATAATAAATACCATCGGGTTAAAAACAGTTCACAGGCTGTCTATGACATCGGGGGGGTGTCCTGGTAGTTATTTCGCAAGAGTCCCCGGGGCACCCCCCCTACCAACCGTCTGAAGGACCACCGTGAAGTTTTAGTCGGTAGGAGTCCGACACTACTCGATTGTTGCTATCGCAACACCGAGTGTCCATGAGGATTTCTCCACGTATAAAAAATAAAAAAAAATAAGAAAAAAAGGTTATCTATGATATAACAAATAAGAAGTAACTTATTCTTCAACACAGATACGTAATTAGATAATCGTGATACATATATGTAATAAAGAATCTCTGCTTAGGTTTCAAAAAAATATAAATTTGCATGAACATCCGCAGTTAATGAGTCGATATTACAAAAAATCACAACTATTTCTATTTTTCTCTATCATCAAAATACTAAAGTTCTGCAAATCATTACTTCAAAGAAATAATTCAAACGCCGTCAAAGTAGCGAATTAGACAATCGAGTGCCACAGATCAGAAGTGATTTAACATCGTGCCGACGAAACTTCGATAAAGTTACAACAAGCGAACCGTCTTGCAATTTATTAGTTCTTAGTTAGAGCGTAAGTAGCTGTCGGGAAAGTTGTTATCACCGGTGACTAAACGAGCCAATCAAGAACAAGTGTTCTAGCCCGCAACGCCTTCATTTCGCTTCAGCCGCCATTAAAACGGAAGTTGTGGCAGCCGAGGCATAATTAAAGGCTGAAATCGGTGAACGTCGCGTTGCGGCTTTAAAATTCGATGTGTTAGAAGTTCGTTACGTTTTCGAGATGTTGTAGAACTGTTGATTTGCAGACAGGTTAATTGATTATACAATGAATTACAGAAATATTCGTAGTCTTCCAATTGCCAGATAATTGATATTATTTTACAAGATTCTTATCGAGGATGATGTATGTTGAATGATGGCGTATGGCAAATAAGATACCTGGTAAAAACATTATTCAATAAGTATCTAATTTTACAATCTCAATAGGCGACTCTGGTAGACTTTTGCGAGCTAAACATAAATTTGCAAACCGCTTTTCCTAGAATTCACAGTTCTCGAACAAATCAATTAAAAAAAAAAAAAAAGATGTAAATTTTCAATTTTAGAACAGTTTTGTGTTTTCACAGTAGTAGAGCTATCGAGTTGCTATTCATATGAAAAGATTCTATAGACTCTCCCCAGTCTCTATTATATTTAAATAATGACCAAAGTGAAAAGGATATCTAAAACGCACCACCTTTTGCTTGCATTTCGCAATTTATCTAAAAAGATAGAGGTCTAGAAGAAAATCTAACCATAACACGCGATAAGGCAGTCATTTATGCTAAAGGAAGCATCAAGAAAAATTAAAAAATCATATTTTGTTTCCAATATAAAAGCGAAACAGCTTGACGAAACATGCGGCAGCGTCAATAGTACTCAATGTCGATGTGTAGATGACCTTTACTTTGATCATAATATAAAATTTAAATGTTTATAATGCAATAGCGATACATATCATTTTATTCGTAAGAGAATTTTTTCGTCTGGACAACAACTCGATAGTTACTACCGTAAAAGCACAAAACGTCTTCAAAGATGAAAATTTCAAAACTTTTTCGAAATAAATTTTTTCGAAAACTGTATTCGAAGAAAAAACGGATTGCAGATTTGTGTTCAGCTCACAAAAGCCTACAAAAATTGCCTATTGATGAATGCGAAATCGGGAAAAATTTGAAATTTGTTAATCGGTGTAATTATCATAACATTGTATACCCTAAAAATTTTAGTATTTTTAGCTATCTTATTACTATAACGTTTAGTCAGAAACTTATTGCTAGAAGTATCTAGTGGTAGCGAAATGTGTATTTAAAATTCGGTATAAAAGTCTATATAGATAATACAACATTACGTAAAAGTAATGTTACATTTTTCGTGTTGATAACAGATGCAATATAAAATTTGATATGATAAAAGAAATATTGTTCGCATTTGAAATATTGTAATGTAATTTTAAACATGATGGCCTTTGAATTATAATCAGTTTATTCCGTATCGTATTTTAATAAATTGTACTTTATCATAAATATATTATTATTCTCTAAACGTTTGAATTCATTTAATATTTAAAATAAAAACATAAAAACTAGTTCCAATATTGTAATGTTAACCGAGTATAGAGATTATATTTAAATGTGATTCGAGGAATAAAAATTGTAAAAGTTATTATAGATCCGGCTTATTGTAAAGAATCGTACTTCCTATTTGTCTTCGTTTCCTTTAAATGAGGACCTTCGTACCATTCATTAGCATAGCAATTAATTTTCGTAAAAAAGTCTTTCTCATATTTCATCACTTAATTAAATTCGCGTTAATTTCACCTTTGTTTCTGACAACTTGTGCAACTCGCTGGTACCAGAACCTCATTAATCGCACAGTTAGTCCAGAATTTTCATGTATTTCAGCAATCTCTCTCTCTCTCTCTCTCTCCCCCTTTCTGGTCGAAATTCACGACACTCCCATGAAAAGAACAAGTTTCTCTAAAAAGCCTCATATGATGAATTTTGCATGAAGTAGAGATTTGTAACGCATTCTAGGATTATACTAATCACGAATTCAGAGGCACCTCTTAATGAATTTTATTTTACTATTCAAGTATACATTGAAGACAGTTTATGAAGTTAATATACTTCATTTATTGGTAAGATATAATTAGATAATCTTTCTTATATTTTAAAAACTAGAAAAAGCAGTTCTTAAAATTTTAAAGAAACAAAACTATTCATAAAAATTATTATTATTGATAAAGAAAAGTTTATAATTCAAAATTACGATTAATATCATTGAGTATTATAACATTCTATAATTGAACATATTCCGTCCGAAGAAACAAAAAAACGTGAGGATTTTCTTGGGAAATTCATGATGCTCACCTTCGTGATCAAAAGGCTATTTTAGAGAACGGGACTTTAGCAGTTAGATCTATTTCAATAATCGCAGCAGTACTTTTAATTTTCCATATTCATCGTGTTCTTAATAGCCAAATGTATCATAAACGCGGTTACTTCCGAAAGATGATTTGACAAATTGTAACTATGCGATTGTCACACGCTTAAGAGGACCATCCGCTCAGTAACCAGATAGACCGAACACCCCGCATACCATGTCTGTTGAAACAATAACTAAAAGGGCCCCCTCTAAAGGGATTAGACTCTCACTAGAAGGACCTTCCTAAACTAGCGCTAAGTCAGTCCGTCGCAGCATCTCAAGTCAGTCTGTCTTAACATTCCGAACCACGCTTTTGTAACCGTCACTCTGTCAGATTTCTGCAATAAATCTCATTTTCGCATACGAAGTTCTATTTTCTTCACCCTATTTGTGAAAGAATCATTTCGTTCGAACCGCGACGCGAGGAGATCACCGGCGATCCGTTAATTTCGCGATCTTTTGTGTCTCCGATGTGACACGATCGATTGACAGCCACCCGAGAGATTTACTGCGACCCTCACTTAATTAGCTTCAAAGTCCCACGCTCACACTCTAAGATCTCTCAAAGGTCTCCCGCGTTTTGAGCGCACGAAAGTGTAGTGAGTGATGCCTTGTGAGCGTTTCTTGCGTTGAAGACCAAACGGCGTGCATATTTTCGGGACTTCCATGTCGAGTCCTGCTGGACGTTTGATAGAGTCCAGCACGACAGTCTCGTCTGTACCATTGAAACTTCAACATCATCTCCACCAGACGTGGAGTAAAAATCGTTCAATCTCTCAGCATCCGGGGAGAACAATTTCATCTGTGTCCTTGAATCGTTAACATCTTTTTCACCAAACACGATGTAAGTATCGTTAGTCTTTTATCATTCGGAGAGAAACAGTCTTGTATTAGCTTTCAAATCGTCAACATCTTCTTCACCAAACGTAAAAGAAGAATAGTTTAACCTCCCAACATTTGAAGAGAAGACCTCTCGTGCGATCTTTTCAACAGCGAACATCCTCTGCATCAGACATGAATTAAGAACCGTTTTAATCTTTCAACATTCAGAGAGAACAATCTCATCTGTGGTTCCCAAATCGTTAACATCCTCAAGCATTCGCGAAGAAAGTATTGGTTAATCAGTCGAAACGATCAGTTGACAGTCCTGTGTGGGTTTTTCGACTGTAAACAGTATTTCCAAACATTCGTAGAGCGAAGTATCGTTTAATCAGTCGAACGATCAATGAGCAATCTAGTCCAGGCCTTTCAATTGCAAACTTCACCACCGAGTATTCGTGGAATAACGTATCATTTAATAGTTCGTAATCGAACGATCGATCGTAAATCTTGTCTCAGCAGTAAGTGATAGTTCGAACTGTTCTCATTGTTCGAAGAAGAATAATAACTCTTAGCATTGTTGACCGTTCTTCGGTCATTCAACCACTACTCTCCCTCGTGAATTAGTTTTCTGAGAGTAATTCAGCGGGTAACAAGTATATACATATAGTGCAGTGTCATTGATATCAGACGTACACACGCTCTTATACGTACACGACATAAATTCGTTACATTTTTCTGGAAATAATGTGATTCTTTCGAGATAGGATTAAGTCTACACTCGAAATTAATAATTTAGTATATATGTATATAATTGTTAATAATTATAGAAACTGTTGTATGTATATAGATTCATCAAAATTCATATAAATGTATTAAATATTAAATATATATAATGTAAATTAATTAAATTTTTTAATGCAAATGATATACACCAATAGTATATAGATATCAAAAAATAGCTTAGAAATTTTCATAAACAATTTTATTCAAACAACGAATTGGATTAAAAGAACGTAATGCATATTTAAAGAACACAAAAAGGACAATAAATTAAATTTAAATTGATGTTTAAATAAAGAAATATCCGTGATTCAAATTTTCTTCGATTAATACGAAATAGGATTAAATGATGAAAATTTACCCAATTTTGAAAATATTTTTCATTATACACCATATCTTTACTATTTCTGCTGTTAATACTTCCTGCCTTTATTAAAAAAGGATTCATATTAGATTATTAACACTCTTTATTAGAAAAAAGAAGAAACTTTAAGAGCTGTATTTTCATTATTTTCATAAATCTTATATAAAATAAATCTATACCCAGCACAAATAAATCAGATGGAATAACGAATTTCAAATAAACGAAAAAATTAATATTTTGTAAACTTTAACGTTTTTACATAAATTGCTTGCTTGTTAGTAGACTATAGATATTTATGTAAATTCATATGTTTATTGTGGTAATTAAAAAGACGAAAACTAGATAGAGATTTGTTTCATCTAGTAAATATCATAGTTAGTACTTTACATTAGATACTCTACATAACTTTCCATTTTTGTACTTTTTGTACTTTCAAATTTCCAACAAATACATACAGGGTGCGCCGTTAGAATTCGGACAGAATTCAATTTGTAGTTCCCACCATATTAGAATTCAGATGTTTGTGCTGATTGACTCTGAAGTTAGTTAAATATGTCAATAAGTCTTCTATAACCTCAAAATGACAGAACTCGTTAAGCAAAACCCGGAATACGATAGAAGAGCGGCGATTATAGAAAGTCTTCGCGCCGGGAGAACGCCGGTCGAAATTATAAAATTCTTTAGCTACCCAAGATCGACGGTATACGACATTGCTAAGAGAGACGCAGCCTCAGAGTGGTTCGAGAAGGGTTCTCCTTCTCCGGCGAGAAAAGTTCAGCGTTGTCTCAAGTGAGGGCGACGTCATGCCTCCGCACTTCTTCCAAAAAGGCGAAAGAATCACAAAGGAGGTTTATTTGGAGGTCCTGAAGACAGTAATAAAGCCGTGGATGGAAATTACGGCTTCTGGAAGGCCGTATTTATTTCAACAAGATGGCGCACCTGCTCACACAAGTCATCTTGTTCAAAATTGGCTCTCTGACAATGTGGACATGTTTTGGTCGAAAGATTTCTGGCCTCCTAACAGTCCCGACCTAAACCCATTGGACTATTACGTGTGGGGCGTTATCGAGAGACAAACTAATAAATGCAGGCACCCCAACGTCAACTCCCTACGAGCTGCTATCGAGTCAGAATTCGCGACAATTAAACGCGACCAGTTGAAGTCAGCGTGCTCGCGCTTTAGAGCAAGAATAGAGCAGGTCATAGAGGCAGAGGGTGGTTACATAGAATAAAAGTTCTCAGCAAGGACCCTTTAAATGAGATATAACAACATTTTCATGTGTTTTTGTGTATTGACTTAAATAAACAACTTTCTGCACAAAACTTCTTTTGTCCGGATTCTAACGGCGCACCCTGTACATAAAAATACGCAGTCTAGTTATTAGGAACAATTGTTTACAGTATAATCTATAGATTATAGCTATGCTATAGTGGCAATTTCAATAATTTCATCTATCTTCGCTTGTATACACTACTCATCGTAGCAAGAAAACTTCATAGAAGATTAAATAGCTGATGGCGGGTTCCCATTAATATTATGAACGACCAACGAATCGGTATAATCATCTCGCGTTTAATCGCCCCGCTGCAGTGATGTAAAATCACCAAAACATCATACAAGATAGTTGGTCACTATGAAGGTAACCTTTAAGAATCTCTCTGTGATGAAGCTGCTCCATTTTGCCACTTCTGGGGTAACTATCCTATAATTTCATCAGGAAAAGTGGTATTCATGTGGTACAGTCTTCTAGACCCTTAAAATTTACAAATTACGCAGGCAAATGATTTATACTTGTCTACACGTGTAAAGTAAATTGGTTAATCGTAATTTTAACATCAAAGGAATCTTTAAGCAAAGTGAAAGTTGATGTTTGGAAAATGGAGATTCTATGTAATACGTGTATGAGCATGTTTAACGAGATAAAATTATTTCTCACGATATGTAAATATTGTTTCTTTTCTTTTACGAATGAAGAATATGTATGAATTGAAATTTTTATACAAATGCATATCTTTATAAAACAGTACAATTTTTCTAATAAATTGCAAACTTTTAAAGATTGGCAAAATTTGTTTTACCTGTAGCAAATTTTAGCTATCTACTATTTACTCTTAATCGGTTATATACGTTTATTTTCTTTTCATTAGAAATCGCTAATTTCTATTCGATATAAATTATACTATATCATTATTAGATTTAATAATAATAGAAGATAATAAAAATAATTTTTAAGGAATAAATAATTTTTTTTATTGTACAGAACAGAAGAAACTAGCGGTGACATATAATAATTCAGGAAAATATATAAATACATGTAAAAAATTTATTTAGCTATTTAATGTGGTGAAGACGACCAAAGCCTTGAATCTGGATCTTTTGAATTCGCTGGGCAATTGATTGAAACTGATCATCAACGGATCGATATTGCAGAGTGTTTAGATTATCGGCGCTCGGTCCGCCACGACACCGATGACTGAATCGGGTCCTCGAGAGAGGTTTCCACGTTTCATCATTTACATTATTTTTTTTTTTTTTTATTTTGGTTATTTTACAATTTGTCCTTATGGACATTTGGTAAAGTGTTATATCTTGTTGGTGAAGAAAAAAAATAAAATAAAAAATAAATATAGCATGTGGGCGGCTACCCCCAGCGGGGTGCCAGCTTCGTTTTTTCTAAGTTATATCTTTTATGAGGTCTATTGGGTGTTTCCTTTTTAGTCTTCTTGCGATGTTTGTTGTGTTGCACGTTTCAGCTGCCAGCTGGTTCGGGTGTGTTTCTATTCTTGTTCTGTATCTTGTTGCGAATCTGGTAATCTCCTCCTTGACCGTTGGTATTCCGAGGTCTTTCCTTATGTCCTCGTTTCTAACGTACCACGGGGCGTTTACCATTGTTCTAAGGATTTTGGCTTGGATTGTTTCTATTTTGTTTATATGGCTCATTGCTGCTGTTCCCCATAGTGGAATTCCGTATGTCCAGATTGGCTTTATGATTATTTTGTATATTTTCAGTTTGTTTTCTGTGCTTAGTTTGGATTTTCGGCTTGTTAACCAGTGCATTTGTCTCCTTGCTGTCTGTATTTTGTCTATTATTGATTTGATATGCTGTTTCCATGTGAAGTGTGTATCTATGTGAAGTCCAAGGTATTTGACTTGCCTTGTTTGAGTTATTTGCGTGCCGTTCAGGAAGATGTTTGGTGTTATCTGTTTTCTCAGTGTGAATGTAATGTGGTTGCATTTGTTAGGGTTAGCTTTGATTTGTTTGTCCTGTAGCCACTTTTCTATTTTTGTGATGTGCTCTTGTAGTATTGTGGCTGCTGTTACAGGGTTGGTGTCCCTGACTAGCACAGCTGTGTCGTCCGCGAATGTCAGTATTTTGCTATTGGTAGTTGTTGGAATGTTGGCCGTGTATAGTGTGTATAGTATGGGTCCTAGGACGCTTCCTTGTGGAACACCTGCTTTGATGTCTTTTGCTTCGGAGTGTGCGTCCTTGATTTTTACTGTGAAGGTTCTGTTGCTTATGTATGATTTTATTATTTGGTATATTTTTTCCGGGAATTGTTTCTTGATTGTTTGTATTAGGCTTTCGTGGTTTATTTTGTCGCAAGCTTTCTCTATGTCCATGAATAGGGCTGTACAATATTGTTTGTTTTCTATTGTGTGTATTATTTCGTTGACAAGCCTGTGCATTTGTTCTATGGTGGAGTGTTTATTTCTGAATCCAAATTGATGGTCTGGTATTAGTTTTTCCTTCTCTATTATTGGTTTTAGTCGGGCGTATATTACTTTTTCTAGTATTTTGGAGAGCACGGGGAGTAGTGATATTGGTCTGTAGGATGTTGCTTCATGTGGGTCTTTGCCTGGTTTGGGTATCATTATGATTTGTGCCTGTTTCCATAATGTAGGATAATATTGTATTCTTAGTATTGCATTGAATATTATTGTAATTAACCGTATCGCTTTTGGAGGGAGGTTTTTCAATATTTTGCCATTGATTAGATCGATTCCTGGTACTTTGTTGTTTTTTGTTTTTCGATTATGTTTCTAATTTCTTGTGCTGTTGTTTTAGGTATGGTGTATTGCATGTCAGTTGCGGTGCTAATGGTTAGCGCATCGTCGTCCGTATGACAATTGTCGTTGCTGTTATTGACGTTGTGTGGTGTAAATGTGTTGCACAGGTGGTTGGAAAATTCATCGGCTTGCTCTTCGTTGCTTCTTGCCCATGTGTTGTCTGCTTTTCTGATTGCTGGGGCTGGTTTTATCGCCTTCTTTATTTTTTTTGTGGCTTTCCATAGTGAGTAGTTGTAGTTCTCGTGTGCAGATAGTGACTCTATGTACTTTGTGAATTCGTTGTTGTTGTGCTCTTTTATTTCGTTTTTTATTTCCTTTGCGAGTTTGTTTAGGTGTTTTTTGTTTTCTTTTGTTCTATGTTTTTGCCATTTTGCTTTCGCTTTTCTTTTATCTCTAATTTTTTCGAGGATGTCTGATGGGATTTGTTTTGTTTGTCTAGTGGTAGTTTCTGGTTTTATGGTTGCCCGTGCTGCCTCTTGTATAGTTTTTGTAAGTGTTGTTACAGCTTGATCGATGTGTTGGGGCGTTTTCAGTGGGATGTTGCAGTTGATTTTGCTTTCAATTATTTCTTTGAAGGTTTGCCAATTAGTGGATTTGTTGCATAGCGTCTCTGAGTTGTTGTAGACTATTGGCTTGTTTCTGTATGTTATTATTATGGGTGTATGGTCGGAGCTAAGCTCGAGGCTGGATGCTATATTTATTTTATTTCCGTTTAATCCCTTTGTGACTGCAAAGTCGAGTAGGTCAGGGATTTTGCTCAGGTCTGTCGGCCAGTATGTCGGTCTTCCTGTGGATAATATATTGAGGTTGTTTTTCCTGATGTGTTTTTCCAGGGTTCTGCCTCGAGGTGTAGTGATTCTTGATCCCCATGTTGTGTGCTTTGAGTTGTAGTCTCCTGCTGCGATAAACTTGTCGCCTAGTTGCTGGAAGTATTCTTCCCACATTTGTGTTGTAATTTTGTGTCGCGGTGGTGCATATACTGCTGACAGCTGTAGACGGTTGCTGCTAGTTTGTACGGTAACAGTAGTTGCTTGTATGTGTTCTTTACTAACTTGGCTGTGTAGGTGGTGTTTAATGTCGTTTCTTATTATCACTGCGGTTCCTCCGTGTGTTTTTCCTGAGGGGTGCTTGGTATCGTATATGGTATGGTGCGGTATTTTTGTGTAGCTTTTTGTTGTGAAATGCGTCTCTGATACGAGTAGTATGTCTATGTTGTTGTGGTATAGGAATGCTTTGGTTTCAATGGCCCTTTGTTGTAGACCGTTAGAGTTCCAGGCAGCTATTTTTAGTATGTCCGTTTTTACTTTTTGCTTAGCATGGTTGTTATCAGTTGTATCATAGCTGTGATTTGTAATGATTGCTGCTTGAATGCTTCGTTTAGTTCGCTTATCGTTCTTGTTAACATGTCGGTGCTTTTGATGGATTGTTTTAATAGTTCTTTTATTTCTGTAGCGTCGTTGGTGTTGTTGTTGTGGTTTTGGTTGGCTACGTGTGTTACTTCCTTGGTTGCTTGCGCGTAGCTTCGACTGCCAGTGGTGTTGATATTGTTGTGGTTGTTGTTCATTACGTGCTGTACTTTAATTGGTGTCTCAGCTTCTGCCCTGTCTTGTTGTGTGTGGTGGTAGTTATATGTCCTGCTTCTAAGCGGCGGAAACAATTTACGTTGGAGTATTTTTCTGGCTGGGCAGCCTTTGTAGCTGGCTGGGTGGTTTCCGTTGTAATTGTAGCACTTTACCTCGTTTATTTTTCCCGTGTATGGGCAGTACGTTGTCAGGTGCTTTTCTGCGCATTTGACGCACACCGGGTTTCTGTTGCAGTAATTTTTTGTGTGCCCATATTGTTGGTACCGCATGCATTGAGGTATGTCTTTTTTTTGTCTGGGTGGTTCAACTGTGATTATTGTGTTTAAGATTTGTTTAATGTCATAGATTTCCTTGTTGTTTTTGTTCGGTTCTAGTTCTATTAGGAACAGCGGTAGTGGTTGTTTGGTATCAAATCTTGTTATGTTGTTTATTACCCTTACCTGGTGTCCGATTTTGGCTAGTTCGTCACATATGTTGCTTGTGTTTGTCTTTGGGTGTAGCCCTCTGATAACTGCTTTATAGCTTTTGTCAGTTTTGAGCTGGTAGGTGTGGTACCCGGCGTTTTTTTTTTTGTTTTAGCACTTTTACCACTTTTCTGTAGGTTTCTGGGGCGTTGGTTAGCACTTTTACCTGGTCCAGTTTTAATTGTTTTATTGAGTAGCTTTCTTTGCCTGCCGTATTGTTTAGCAGTTCGAGGAGGGGGTCTATTACTTGCGCGTCGATGTATATTGGTGGTGGTTTGGCGTTGTGTTTTGGTTTTTCAGTTGTTTCTGGTTTCTTCTCTTGTGGTAGTATGCTGAAGGGGTTTTGTAGTGGGATTTCTTGGAGCCACTGCTTACTCTCTGTTTCTGCAGCCCTCCTAGTATTTGCGTTTGTTGTAATTTTTCTTCTTTTGCTGGGAGTTACGACCTTCCAGCTTCCGTCTTGTTGTGTCAGTTCGTTGTTGTTGGTGTTTATATCGTCGCTCATTCGAGTGATATCCATTTCAGTTTCTGTACATTCTTGGATTTCCATGTTTTTGTGTATGGCGTATGTTTCGCTGTTGTTTGATATCCTGAGCGGTAGCACTCGTTGCATTTTTTTGTTTTCCCTGTTTTTCGCACTTTCGGGAGCACTTTCTCTCCACGTCCGGTTTCGAGGGAGAGACCTCTCCGGGCACCCGGCACATCTGCACTCTTCGGCAGTCAAAAGGGAACTGATCATTTACAGTATGAATGTATCTTTCGAAATTTTGTTAACACTGCAATTAGATATGACTATCGTAATTATATTCATAACATTTAGAGGTAATCTAAAAGTATATATGGAGAATACAAGTTGTTTATTCTAAACATAGATTTACAAGGGCATCACAAACGTTTATAACCGATTTTAATGAAATTTATAGAAGATATATTTAAAAAAAAAAAATATTTGATCCGTATCATTCTTATCATCTATATTTAGGAGGTGATAACAGATGAAAAACGTAGTTTTCGCAATATCTTGAAAACTCTTCGTAGCAGAAAAAATGTTGCATACAAAAATTATTTGCCTTTTAGTAGCAAGTTTGATTAAGTGAAGCGCTTCTTGAAATGTGCAGTTATTATAGTTATATATAGTTATTTGAAAGTTATAATAGAAGTTAATATTTTTTTGTTAATTTTTCCTGTAAAATATAATATTCCTTTTGTCTAATTTTATTTATTTAAACTATGAACCGATATAAAGTAGGTGGATACAGTGAAATTTCCAATTAAAATTACTTTTATTAGTATAGGTCTCGTTAATCCATATATGTAAATACTGATGTGACGATAACAAAACTAACATACGTAATTTGTGTGTGTGTGCGTGCACGCGCGTGTGTGTGTATGTGTATCATAATATACTGTAGTGTGTGGAATATGATATAATATCAAAGATTGTATCTTTATTATCATGTTTCGTGTATCGTGTAGAATAAGTTCCGTAATATTTTTAGGAATTTTTAGTATTTCCACACGTTTACTTTTGGATATTACGCCTTGTGTCACTTGCTATCATTAATGAAAGAGGTTATAATAAATTATAAATTAATAAAAAAGATATTAATTTTTATTAGAATTTATTTAGTTATTAGAACTGTTCGGGATTTGGAGTGGTCGTCCGTTTATAACTTGGACAGGGCATCTGCCTTTTTTGGGAAATTCCGAATTTCCTACAAGAATATTTCCGAATTGCCCACGAGAGTACACAATTACAAGATTGGAAGGAATAGATTCCCACCCCATAAAAGCCATGGTAAGAAGGAAAACCCGAGGACGGACAGTTAATATATGTCGGGTTGGCGTTAGGGGCGTGCAATGAGTCTTCGCCGGTGTTGTTCATTGTTGTTGCACAAATGTTTATTACACTGATATAGTTGGTACAAGATTGGCAAGCGACCGCGGTAACTAGACGCTAATGACAATGAACCTAGGTTCGATATGACGAATCCACGGTCCACGGGATAACGAATATACTTTGCTTCGTAGTCTAAGTCGGACTCGTGTTACTACTCGTGATACAAGGATCGCTTGATTAGCTCTTTGCTAAGACGTAGATTATTCACCGATCGTACAAACACACTAGGCGTACGGCTAATGAGACTGCCAGAAAGAGAATGACTTTCCGTCACGACGACGCTGCAGAGGAAAACTATGATGGGATGTGCCTAAGGGCACGAGATCATCGAATTCGTCAAAGAAAGCCTCCGCACGGAGGGTGAGGGAAATAGACGTTGCTGTTAATTGGTTAATTTCTATGTTGGCGGTTAGAAAAGGATGCTAGCCGCCCTTGAGAGAGAGAGAGTTCCTAGCAGGAAGCGTCGTACGTGAGCAAATCAGATCTCCCATATCTTCCCGCAATAGGTGACAGATTTACGGGCTGATAGAATAAAGACTGTTTGTCAATCTGAAGGACTTTAGTTAACCAAGTCCTAAGATTTGTAGCGGTTCCTCAAGCTATCTGAACATAAACTGTGAATGATGCATCGGCATCTGGCGATCATCTTACCCAAAGAATGAGGTCTGTATGTGGCGAGCCGCGGGGCCGTTGGAATGTTTTATTGTCAAGTGTCGACACTGCCAATTCTTTAAAGGAAAGCTATGTAACTTCATATCTCTGTTAGGTGGAACGTTCATCCCGTGACCGTGGCTACGCTTCGGTGACCGGTTGTCGCCTCGAGCCTAAGCTCATTGTCTCAAGTTTCGAATGACTGTGTTTGGGTTATTTCGTAAATGCTACGGTATTGAGGTTTTCCAAGTAACTCCAACGAGGGGCCCGGTGTCCTTTCATCTCCGACATATATAAGGACCAGACGAAGATTCTTCAAGCAGTCTTAAAACAGTCTTCATCAAAGCGCCATACTCTTCGTGTTATGTTACACAATGCAAATAAATCAATTATACTGTAGTATTGTGGACGAAAGGCCTAGGAGATACCGGGCGAACCATAAACAATGTCGCGAGAAAGCCTAAGTACCGACAGGCCCAACAATGTATCGTCGGTCCTCCAATCGAATAGTTACGCGGAAGAGGCCTACGTGGCCTTGGCCACGAGCGGTTGCGGAACACGTGCGTGGTGGGGCTAAGAGAAAAGACAAAGGGATGTTAAGGGAGAAAGACGAATTAATAGTCAGTGTTAGTTGAGAAGTCAGAGAGTGCGAATTGCGTTGTCGAGATAGTGTTGCTAGTGTCACATCGGAGATACAAGAAATCACGAAACCGATAAATCGCCAGTGATCTTGTGACGCCAACCACATCTCAATCCACATCGGAGACCAGGCCACGCTTCGGAACTGATGGATGATGACGGAAATAAAGATGTGGCAGCACTCGGCGACAATGTATGTCGCCGAAGCGAGGTGCCTAATGAACCATCAATATCCCAACGATCCTTTCGTCGAATTTTCGAGAAGAAGGCGTGCGTGGTAAAGGTCGCGGACGCCTAACAAACGCATGGATAGTGGTGATATTGAGGGGTGAAAAAGAAAAGAATCGGATCCCACAGAAAGTCAAGTTGTAAGAGCGTCAGTCTTGAAAAGTCGCGGCTGGAGTTCGGAAGTGAATTGTAATCAGTGTAAACAGAGCGTTAAGAAATAAATTCTCTTTTTTTATTATTATTTTTCATCTTCGATTTCTTTTTTTTGTTATTATTTTACGTGACAATCTCCTCGCGTCGCAGTTCGAACGTTTTACGAATAAGGTGAAGAAATTGAACTTTGTATATGATAATAGAATTTATTATGTAAATCCAATAGAGCGACGGTTCAAAGTGTTGCAACAGAATGATTCAAAGTGTTACAAGAGACTGGGTCAAAATGTTTTAACAGACTGGGACGAGCGCTTATTGTGGAGGGTTTTTATACTGAGGTTTTAGTCCTTCTGGAGGGGTTGTCGTTTGGTATATCTCAGAGGCGCCTATTCCATTACTATTTGGTTATTGTTTCGATGGCTGTGGTATGCAGAATGTCTGGCCTATCCTATTAATGTTTTTGAGCGTGTGACACTAGCGTTGCCGAGAGAGTATGGTCCGCGTGTGAGAGAGAGAGAGAGAGAGAGAGAGCGCTAGAACCGTGGCAACGAGAGTTACAAATTAACTAATTTAGTTGTCTTAGTTATTATATGTTATTGTATTTAGTTCACATTAAACAACCATCGTTTCCTGTTTAACCAACACCTGTTTAATCCATTTTAAATAAACTAATTGTAGTAAGATCTTACAATACATAACATTACTCTTTGATCTACCTCCACCTTAAACGTTAATAGCGTTCACGGTTCGCCATATTAACCGATCAGTTGCAACCTGACTGATTGTCAGCTAGTTGAGAATCCGCAACAAGAATTTTTTTGAATTAGAATTATTCAATAAATAAACATCTTGAAAACCAGTTTATGTAGTTAAACTTGCCGTTAAAAAATAAACAATTTTTATATACAACATTTTTTTGTACTACTTGTACCTTTGAAGCATTTTCAAAATATTGAGAAAAATACTGTTTTTCTTCTGCAACATCGAGGGCTGTTATCACCCTTAATCATGGATGATTACCAATAAAAAAGACACGGACCAAATATTTTTTCGGAAACTATGTTCTCTATAAATTTTATCAAAGTTACTAACACTTGGGAAGCCTCCCTTAATAAAGATTATACGTCATCAATAATAATCTTAAACATAAAATTAGTGTTAAAAATAGTTCCACTAAATATTACTAAATAGGTAATATAATAATACATAATACAATAAACCATATTAACAATTGACTGTTTAAATATTCTAGGCAACTTTAAGAAGTGTATGTTTTTAATAAATATCTTGTACCTTCCAAGTACATTTTCAGATTCGTTTCAAATTTTACCGATATAGCCATGATAGTCATGGTACAGTACAGTGCTAATAAATTTTAAAATGTTATATATAATGCATATAATATGCTTATAAAAAATTTCTATAAATTTAAACACTTTCATGAGCCACTATATACACAGAGAGTATAATTAATAATAAAAAATTATAATGAAGTAATAACTAGAACAAGATTTATAGCTAAAACAAGTGCAAAGTATGTATTGTTAGAAAATGTGTGTAAAAATTTAAATGGCGATGAAGAATCGAGAAATTTCAAAATGAAACTTTATAAAGAGTAGTTTAACACGAAATTACTCGTTCTAAGCTTGTTTGGCAATTAAACTATGAGATAGCTCACAAACATGCTTAATTTTGATAAACTCTAAAACGTCATTAAAACTCTATGTCTTCGAAATTTTCATTATCAAACAACGATCACTTAGATCGAATTCATCTGGTCACAAAAACTTTAAATAACTCTTTTAATGATTTTTTCGATTTCAAATCAACAATCTGTTTTAATAAATTTAATATGAATTTTTTTACATCTACATATGTCTCATTTTAGTTAAGTGTTTGATGCTAGAATACTTTAATAATTTAATAATACTTAACAGGTTTATCAATTCGAGAATAAAATTTAACAAATGAAAGCAAAGCAAATAGCAAAAATTATAGATTTATTTAGGAATTTTTATATACAGCATATCCCTAAAATCGTGGTACCGATGGTGATTCTACATTCTACATGCAAAAATAAATAAAAAGGAAGAAAAAATAACATTTTTTTTATTTAAAACTTCGTTTCCAAAAAAATGAGTTTAAAAATTCGCCAAGTCTCCGTGTATTAATTACAATATTATCTATTGAAAGAACTATCTCCACTTTCAAACTCTTAAGACAAACGTGCAAGAATGTTCGAATTGGAATCTCTAAACGGATAAATAGACTTTTCCTGGCAAGGGTTTCACCATTTCTTTAAGGTCTCATCATACTGCTTGATTAAGGAGTCACTCAAAGCAAATATCATAATTTCTATTGATTCTTCGGAAGCACCCCCTAACCAGAATGCCTTTCGAATAACATTGCGGAAAGCAGGAAAAGTTTCCGCCATAATGTATTCCTAAATAATAAATTACTATTAATAAGTAGATATTAATAAATTATTATTTGGTGCAAAATTGAACTTTTCTTTTATAAGCATTCATCACTACACTGGATACCACGCCTGCAAAGGCTAGTCAGGGATTATTATTATTATTCCCGTCGCTCTATCGCTTTTAATCTTTTGAAAAACTCTTAAAATCATAGAAAACGCAGGTATCGCGTAAAAGAAATAACTGCTACAATTTAATATAAATGCATCTTTTACACAGCTATTCGGGTCTTTCTAACCACGAGACGTGGCGCTCACATTTTCTGATTACTGATACGACTAGCAAATATAGATTGATCTTGAGCCTACCGAAATACTTTATGATACTTCTGAAGACTTTATTACGTAAGGAATACTTTGTCTCGGGCTTTTGGTCTATGCGATTCTTTATCAGCTTTTGTATTTTCTATAATTGTATCAGTTACGGTTTTGGCTGATTAGTCGGAAAACCAATTAATTGACTCCCGAGAAATCGGCTAGTTGGTTGACTAGTCGCTTGTGCCGATCATTCTCAAATACCGTTACAAAAGTGTCTTTATGATCATTTATTATTACGAACTGACAGAGAAAATATTTTAACACTGTTTATTCTAAAGAGGTTTTTATCATAATAAAATTAAGAAATAACAAACAAATTTTCTACTTAATTAATATCTATTTAGTATATTCCAATAAATACTAATTATTATTTTTCATTTTGATATAATAATTATGTTACGTACAAATATTTACCTATAAGTAGGTATACTACATATTAAAAAATATTAAAATTATACTAATTACAGTAAAGAAAGAATATTGTATTTTTATTTCTATGTCTTATCAAGTTATCAACAATATTAAAAATTTAAAGACGATCAATCCGTCCTTCCTGCCGACTATTTGCCAACTACAGAAGTGGCCAGATAGTCGGCTTAACCTACTGGTCGGTCAATAGCCAGTACATTTCTAGTATTTTCTTTGGATCTTATATAATTGATGTAAACCCAATTATTATAGACTAAATTAAATGAGATACATTATTGAGATTCTGAAAACGAACTCCTCCCATTCCATTAATCTCGTATAAGAAATGGCTATTGTATCATCTAATCGTAATAAAATATCGCAATTTCTCAATTTCCCTTTTTAACTCGAGAATATTTATTGGCAATTCAGGCTTCTTTTTCATTTAAAAACCATGAGAACTCTCATTTCCGTACGCGACATCCAGATAAGGAGGAATAGAAATAGATTATAAGTAAAAATTTTTCTGATTTCTATACATACCACAGATATTTCGAAACTATCATTATTAATCACAATTCAATTCTTCTGGCAGTTTCATATTTATATCATAGGTGTTATTGACCAATTCTAGAGCTAACTATTTCTCTCATTTTAACCTCTTTGTGTGCAAATAACCACATTTTACGGCAAGACAACACGATACTAAATATCCTATAAATTCCGCCAAGTCTCGGATCTTGCATATTCTGATATTTAAAAATCTCTTTACTTACTCTTGTATTTTAAGCTTTCTACATAGCGGTAATTCTATACTTAATTTCTTCCTTCCTGGTTGTCGCCGATCTCCTATACCCACTCAATGACAGCGCTCTCTACTTCTTCGTTCGAGACTAGATCTTCACATTTTTTGCATCTGAAATTTTTTTTTGTTATTTGTGTTTAATTTACAATCAATTCTCATAGAGAATTTTAAGTAAATTTATTTGGCGTGGTACTATGACATGATTAATAAGTGTTTAATAGTATGTTTGATTCTACTTGGATCTAGTGCTTAGGTCTAAGGTGTAATGTCTTTTTAGCCAGCGGATCTGTTACAACGTGTCGAGTAGTTGAGTAATTAGAGGGTTTTGGTGGTTGTTAACTCTTGTGCTATGTCTATTGCTGAATTTGGATATTTCTTCTTTGACTGTGGGTATCTTGAAGTCGTAATGTATTGTTTCGTTGGTGACGTACCAAGGTGCATCTATTAAGGATCTTAAGGTTTTCGATTGGAATCGTTGAAGAATTTCTATGTTGGAATTACTTGCTGTTTCCCATAGTTGGATTCCATAGGTCCAAACAGATTTTAATATGGCCTTGTATAATGTAATTTTACTTTGTGTGTTTAAGTTGGAACGTCGGCCGATGAGCCAGTAGAATTTTTTAAATTTTGCTTTGAGTTGTTTGGATTTATCTAAGAAATGTTGTTTCCATGTCAATTTTCTGTCTAGAATCATGCCCAGATATCTGACTGACTCTTTATCTGGAATAGGTGTATTGTTTATCGTCATCAAGTTTGTTTTCGTAGCGTGAAAGTTATGTGGCTGGATTTGTTTTCGTTAACTTTGAAGCGCCATTTGTGGAACCACTCTTCCATAGAGTCAAGAGTAGAGGAGGCAATTGTCGGGTCTGAGTGCGAGGCTAATAAGGCTGTATCGTCAGCAAATGTCGCTGTGGTTATATCTGTCGAAGTTGGTAAGTCTGCAGTGTAGATGTTGAATGGCGGGCAAGGTGGTGCTAGGATGGACGAAGGCTAAGGTCGTCGCGCTTCCCAAGAGGCCTTTGCAGTGCTTCAGGTGCCTCGAATTAGGGCACGTCGGGGCGACCTGTGTGTCCCCGGTGGATCGGGCGCACCTGTGCTTCCGTTGCGGAGAAGGCGTGCATATAGCCCGGGATTGCATGGCGGCGGCCCCAAGGTGCCCCATTTGTGAATCTCGGGGGGTGCCGGCCAAGCACAGAATGGGGAGCGAAGCATGTAGGCCCCCCAAAGCAACGGGAAGGAATCTGCGAAGGTTAGTGGCCGGAAGGGCTGCATTGGCGAGGAAAGGAACCAAAGCCTCGGTGGGAGCAGTCACCGAGGCCATGGCCGAAGCAAAGATCGCTGGTCCAACCGCAGCGATAGAGAGCAGCACTTCAAGAGTGAGTGGCCTGGGGGAGGCCA
Source organism: Bombus pascuorum (assembly GCF_905332965.1). Classification (NCBI taxonomy): domain Eukaryota; kingdom Metazoa; phylum Arthropoda; class Insecta; order Hymenoptera; family Apidae; genus Bombus; species Bombus pascuorum. The sequence goes on along the minus strand of NC_083501.1, from coordinate 10,727,145 downwards.
TGGAGGTTACCGAGTAACTTCCAAGTCCTCCAGTGTAATATTGACAGAGCCAGAAGAGCTCAGAACCTGCTCTACTAGACCATCAGGGAGAGCAGGACTGGTGGCTGAGCCATACAACATCCCCGAAACACCCAACTGGATAGGGGATGCGAGTGGCATAGTCGCCATTACATGGCCGTGTACATCCGGGATCTCTGGATCCGTCGTCGAGCGAGGAAGCGGCTTTGTGGCAGTGCAATGGACGAACCTCGTGGTGGTGGGTGTTTACATCTCCCCCAACTGCGGAATTCGGGCGTTTGAGGATTTCCTGGACGAGATGGGGGAATGCATCAGGAGGTGCTTCCCCCGGCAGGTTCTCGTGCTAGGGGACTTCAACGCGTACTCAACGCAGTGGGGAAACAGCAAAACCACCGCGAGAGGAAGAGAGCTGACGAACTGGGCTGCAGGTCTGGGATTGCTCCAGGTGAACCAAGGCTCGGAAAGCACCTGTGTAGGATGGAGAGGAGCCTCGGTGATTGACCTCACGTGGGCAACTCCGAGGCTCCATGCGAGAATCCAAAACTGGCGGGTGGCCGTAGAGATGGAAACGCTATCTGACCATCTCTACGTGCTGATGGAAATCCAGCCTGCTGGGGATAGAAGAAGTGACCACACAGGAAGGATACCGGGCCGCCTGGGGCTGCCCCCTCTCAAATGGAAACTTAAGGAGAGGGACCAAGATATGCTCTGGGCAACGGCCACCGTAGCGGCATGGTGCTGGGACGGATAAAGGATAAAGCAAAAAGGATAAAGAAAAAGGAGACGTGGACATGGAGGCACAGGATCTTAAGAAATGGGTGACGAAGGCCTGTGATGCCTCCATGCCACGAGCCAGCACCAGCGGAAAGCGCGACAACAGCGGAGTCTATTGGTGGTTGCAGGAGATCGCGGACCTGCGAGAAGACTGCTGCAGAGCACGCAGAAGATACGCAAGGGCTCGACGGAGAACTTGGGGTCGAGACGAAGAGGAGATCCTGGTGAAGTACAAGGCCTATAGAGAAGCCAGAATGGCCCTGCAGGGGTCGATTAGAGAGGCGAAAGAGAAGTCGTGGAGGCACCTGCTCGACTCGGCTGAGGCCGATCCATGGGGGAGACCATATAAGCTGGTCCTGAAGAGGCTTAGACCTTCGGCCCCCCTCTCACGGAAAGTATGGATCCGGTGCTCTTGGACAGAGTAATCAGCACGCTGTTTCCACGGCAAGAAGCAGAGGACGACCCCACATCGCACTCGGAGGAAGACGACTTGGTCCCCATGGGTGAGAGGGGATGCGCTCAGAGCAGTGGAGCGTCACCAGTGGAATCCCTGGAGACCACAATCACAGAAGAGGAGCTGCGCACGGCCACAAAGAAGATGGCAGCCCGGGATGTGGCTCCGGGACCGGATGGAATCCCTGGGCGGGTGTGGGCTGAGACCATGGACATCATGGCCCCCCGCCTGCTGTATCTGTACAATAAGTGCCTGGGGGAAGGCGCATACCCTCAGGCATGGAAGAGTGCCAGACTGGTGAGAAAGGACGGATGGCCGCTAGATTCCCCATCAGCTTATTGGCCGATCTGTCTTCTAGACGAGGTGGGCAAATTATTTGAGAGAATAATCGCCACCCGTCTAGAAACCAATATGGAGACCAGGAAGCCAGGATGACACAGCAGCCAATATGGATTCCGTCGGGGAAGATCCACTGTGGACGCTATTCTTCAATTTAGAAGAGGAGTGGAGGAAATGGTCGCTCGGGATGGAATTGCGATAGCGGTATCTCTCGACATCACCAATGCCTTCAACTCCATCCCGTGGAGCAGAATACTGGAGGCTCTGAATTTCTTTCAAGTACTGGAGTACCTCCAGAGGATCATTCGGGCAAACCTGAGTGAGAGATGGATCATCTACCGATCCAAAGAAGGAGAGACCAGAAGATCGGTCGAACGCGGGGTACCCCCGGGGGTCGGTTCTCGGACCGATGCTCTGGATTACAGCATATGATTTTGTGCTCCGCAGCCCGATGCCCCCGAACACGGGATTGATCTGCTACGCGGATGATACCTTGGTCGTAGCAGGAGGGCGTTGGTGGTATGAGACGGCCGAGGCGACCACGGAAGCCATTGGACGCGCAGTAAGGGCCATTGAAGACCTAGGGTTGAGGGTGACCCCAGCCAAGACGGAGGTGCTGGGTTTCTTCAACCGTCGGTGCAGAGGACCGCCCCCGTCGGGACTAGCAATATCGGTGGACGGGGAGGAGGTTCAAATGGGGCAACGGATGAAATATCTGGGCCTCACAATTGACGAACATTAGTCTTTTGAACCTCACTTCGAGCTCCTCGCCCCGAAAGTAACAGCGGTGGCCAATGCCCTCTGCGGTATCCTCCCGAACATCGGAGCAGCCGGAGTAGGAGTGCGGAGGCTATACGATGGTCTGGGCGAAGGATTTAGCGGCGAGCAGGCGCAGTCAGGCCTTACTGCGGAAAATACAGAGGACCACTGCTCTGAGGATTGTGAGAGGGTACAGGACGGTGTCGTATGCGTCCGCGACCGTGCAACACACCCTGCAACACTGCCCAGCCTGGGCAGTACCGAGGTACACATTGAAGATGCAGATCGGAGAAGACCTGTCCCCCAGGGCAATAGTGGAAGCCCTGCTACGCTGCCGGTCGGAATACGAGGCTGTCCGTGAATTTTGTGAGCGGGTGATGCTGACAAAAGAGCGGGCAGAAAGAATCAGAATCAAGACCGGCCATCCAGCAAGGGTGCAGCGGAGCAGGAATCCGGAACGCAATGGAGGTGGGAGACCGCCATCTCCCCCCACGGATACAGACAGATGAGAAGCCCGGGGATGGCTGCCCCGGGAGCCAATACGAGGGAGTCTCTCCATGGCCAGGAGAGATGACGGGAGGAAGGGGCCTTTCAGATGGTATTTCGATTTGAATGCCCTGGGGCCCCTTTCTTGAGCGTCGAGCAGCCACGTGGAGTTTTAGTCGGTAAGAGTTCGACACTACCCGGTTCCCGCTTGCGGGGACCGGGTGTCCATGAGGATTTCTCCACGTTAAAAAAAAAAAAAAAAAGAAAAAAGTGTAGATGTTGAATAACAAGGGTCCGAGGACACTGCCTTGGGGTATGCCAGCTTCTATTGGAAATGTTGAGGTTATAGCGTCTAAGTGTTTTATCATAAATTGTCTATTGGTTAGATAGGATTTTAGGATGGAGTAGTAGGTGTGTGGTAGCATTTTCTTTAGTTTGAACGAAGTCCTTCATGCCATACTTTGTCGAATGCCTGTTGAATGTCTAGGAATACCGCAGTGCAATGTTTTTTCTTTTCTAAGTCTTGGGTGATTTTGTGAGTTAAACGATAAATTTGCTCTATCGTAGAATGTTGCTTTCGGAAACCGAATTGATGATTTGGCAGTGCTTTTAGATCCTTTAGGAGTGGAAGGAGTCGTATCATTAGCATCCTCTCGAATAGTTTAGATAAGGTGGGTAGAAGACTAATTGGGCGGTAAGAGCTGGTTTCCTGTATTGGTTTTCCAGGTTTGGGAATGAGAGTAATCAATGATATTTTCCAGGACTTGGGATAGTATTGAAGGCGGAGAATTGCATTAAAAATGGAAATGATGATTGCAATCCCTTTTATGGGAAGTTCCTTAATGACTTTGTTACTTATCAGATCATGCCCCGATGCTTTTTTGGGATTTAGACGACGTGTGCAGGTATTCAGTTATATCATTTGGAGTAGTGGGGGAATATGGTTTGAAGACGTTAGTTAGATGACTAGCAAACAAGTTAGCTTTTTGTGTAGGGCTTCGCGCCCATCCACCTTGCGGACAGCGAATTGGAGGGATTGTTAGCGGAGAACGAGAGAGTTTCCTGGATGCCTTCCATATTGAGTAGTTAGAGTCAGCTATGGGAGATAAGTTGGCAAAGTATTTTTGAAAACAGTCGTTTCTATAGTTTCTAAGGGTTTTAGTGAGTTTTCTTGTTGCATTATTTAGCTTGCGCTTTTCGTCGGGTGTTCTATGACTCTGCCATATTCTTCTAAGTCTGCGTTTTTCTATGATTTTTTTTTAATATGTAGTGGGGATATTCGTGTTTATTGTTGAAGCTCTTGATAGGTGTAGAAGAACGGATAGCGTTTACTATGCTGGTGTTTAGGTATTCGGCGGCTACTTCTATATCTTCGTTTGTTTTTAAGCGGATTGAGGCTGTTGTGTGATTGAAGAATTCTCTAAAGAGTTGCCAGTTGGTGAGTTGGTTGTGAATGAAGCCATTAGGTAAATTTTCAGTAATTGTTGAGTTAATTATTGCTATTACTGGTGAATGATCTGAAGAGAGTTCCACAGAAGATTTGATTTTGACATATCTTAGCGAGATGTTTTTGGTTATGAAGAAGTTTAATAAGTCCGGTAGTTTGTTATTGTCAGTGGGCTAGTAGGTGGGTTCATTTGTACTGAGGTAATTAAGTCTGTTGGTGTTTATACTGTTCAATAGATTTTTACCTCTTACTGTAATAAGTCTGCTGCCCCATTGGGTATGTTTAGTGTTGTAGTCTCCTCCTGCTATGAATCTATTGCCGAGGTTATCGAAGTCCTCTTTAGAGATAGAATGTCTAGGAGGACAGTATACTGCTGACATGGTGATTGGACCATGCCAATCTTCTATCGCTACGTTTGTGGCTTGGAGTTAGTCCTTCTGTAAAGATGGAAGCTCGTAATGTTTTATCCTGGTTTTAATGATAATTCCGGTGCCGCCATGGGCTTTTCCGCTGAGATGTTGGGTATGATAGAAGTTATAACCATTTATTTTTAGGTAATTTTTATCGGTGAAGTGGGTTTCAGATATGAGCATTACATCAGTTTCTTGTTGTTTTAAGAAGAATTCTAGTTCGTATTTGTGCTGAGCTAGACCGTTGGCATTCCAAAGAGCTATGTGTAATGGTTTTATTTTACGTCGCGGTGTAGTTTAGTTTGTTCACAAGGAGTGTAAGCAATAATAGTAAGCTTTTCAATTGCTCTGATTATTGCTCGATTAATTTTTCGAGCCTATCGAGGTTATTCGTACTTTGTTGACTAGGAACTGGGATTGGTTTATTTTGGGGATGTTTGTTATGGATTATCGGTTTGCTTTGTACTCCTTGAATTACCTGTGCATAGGAGATTGAAGGAGTAGATAGTTTTTGTGGGCTGAGTGTTGGAATCGTGAGGTCCTTGACTCTGGGTTTGGGGTACTTGTTGTTATATAAGGTCTTGTAGGCTGAGCAGCCTTTGTAGTCGCAGGGTGGTCTCCTCGACAGTGGATACATTTCGCAGGAATTTATGCTGATTTAGTGCACTGATCTGTAGAATGAGGACCTGCACATTTGACGCAGCAGTAATTGCGGTTGCAATATTTCTGCGTGTGGCCGTATCTCTGGCACCTTTTACACTGAACTACCTCTTTTTTTGTAAAAGATGGTTCGAATTTTATTACTGAGTTCATTAATCGGTTGATATTATAGATTTCTTTGTTGCTTGGCTTTTGCTTTAAATCAACAAAGAATAAAGATGGTGGGGTTTTTTTGATTCTGTGCCTTATATTGCTGATATTGGTAACTTCATGGCCAAGAATTTGGAGTTCGTATTTCAGTTCATCTAAGTTAGTAGAGTGATGAATGTTGCGTAGTATCACTTAAAAGTGTCTCTTGTTTTAGTCGATGAGTGTGGAATTTAGCGTTCAGGGTTTTTAGCAGCTTTGTTAGTTTTCTATAGGAGTCTGGATTAGTCGGCAGAATTTTAACCTGATTGTTTTTAATTTTTAGTTGATAATCTTCTTTGTTGATATTTTTTTCAATGGACTTGATCATTGTTTGAATATCAATGACGTCATCGATGAAGATTGGTGGGAGAGGACGAGTTTTTTTATTTTTGTTGGCTTGGTGACGTTTCTGTTACATCCATAGAATCGTATGTAGATTCTAATAGTTCGAATCTGTTGTAAGTGGAGATAATTATATTTTGGTTAGGTGAGTCTAGCTTGCGTTTTTTGATATTATTTGTGTGGTTTGGAAGGTGGGACAGTTTGTCCTTTTGCCACGGAGGAGGGAGAATAGAGCGGTTATAGCTTTGTTCGAGTGAGCTAGTTCCAGATGTTTGGGCCATCTTCGAGCTAGTTAATCCAAATTGAAATAACCAGTGGAAAAGGCTATGATTCGGATTGGAGATTAGAAGAGTCTGATTCTTCACTATTAAGTTTAGAAACACTTGTTTTATTTTGATATCACTTCACTTTCGACGGAGGGTCGTCACTTGTATTGTGAACTGCACCAGGCACTAGACACACACGTGTTCACGCTTCGGCAATCGACGACTGAATGAATCTGAAATATAACAGGGTTTTTAAAGGTTAATCTTAATCAAGATCTCGAGCTTTTAACCTCTCATCAAGTCTTTTCCTAAATAAGAATTCATCCGGTGACGCTTCTCTCACAGTTTCTCCGAAATTGCTACTTAAATTAGCTACGATCAAATTTCTTCTAATTACATTTCCGTCGTGATGTAAATCAGTGAGCACATTGATCGCGTCACTCATGATCTCAACGAGTGAGATATTAATCTCTTTTTCTTTTAGCAGATCATTCAATAAAACACCGACGACCCCTACCACAGCAGTTATTTTCTGTTATCAACGATTCTCTTATCTCTCTTAACAACAGTTGATCGAACAAAATCCTTTATATTCAAATTCAACTTTGGCAGGTCAGAGAACATATAATTGCCTTAAGAACATTTTCACTTAAAATTAATGTTATTCTTTTTTTCTACTTATTTTTGTTTATATGTAAAATCATCGTACTATATTTGTACTACGATTTTGAGGACACCCTGTATGGTGTGTGTAAGCGATTGATTATAAAAACCTAGCTCATAAGAAATTGGTAAATGTCTCTATAAATGATCTTCTCATGTATATACACTAGTTCAAAATAAATTTAGTAACAGCATGATTACGTGCTAATTGTAAGGACAAGAAGTGGAACTTATGACTAAAACACAATTCCACTAGTTGTTATTAATAATGAATGCATGGAATAGATTCCTATATATACACATGGGAATAATAACAATGATCAACAACAATTATTGTATATTGAGTTATTAATTATTAATTTATTAATGCCACTTAAGTGAGATTATTAAAAGCAATTAAATTTGAGTTACATGTAGAGATCGAAAATAATGAGCCGAATTAATTTGATTTGTATGGTTATGATTCAAAAACATAAAACAATAATTAAAAGCTTTACTGCTGACTGAATTTTCATTACGTTAATATAGTACAATCAAAAATTATTTCGACAAATATTTATTGAAATAAAAAGTAATATGAATATAACAGATGTTATATTACTGTTTATTATGACAATTATTATATTTATTTATATTATAGTCTGATAAATAATTAGAGATAAATCATTTCCGAAACCATATTACAGACAATACTCGCAACTAACTCCTTGCAATTAGACTCTCAATTAACAACTGACGGTTAATCGTCTTTCTCCCTCAAACATCCCATTATCGTCTTTTCATGCCCCCGCCACGCGCGTGTTTCGTAACCATTCACGATCATTGTCACGTACGCCTTCTTTAAAACTATTTTATTGAAGAACCGAGGATACATCTTATAACTTTAAATTTAAAATTCTATGTATAACAGTATATTCTATATATAATGGTGAAGTAAAAGCAACTAACACCGCAAAGAAAATAAATACAGATTCATTTTTATTAACACCATGTGAACATATTCCCTAAAGATATGATAATTATCATCATGAGATCATCATAAATAACCTGCACATTACTGTACGCTATAACTCTACATTATATCATAAACCCAAGTGCCCAAATTTCAAATCATTTTTCTCTTCATTATCACACAAAACATCACCAACCAATTCGATATTAAACCAATATAAATAAATAATTTATTTTAATTGGTTGGCTGGATAAAAAACCAGCAAAAACCACAAATCTCTCATGGTATTCAACAAACGTCCACATGGTCTTATTCAAAGCAACGAAATTTTCTTTCGTTAACATACAGAACTGTCGTGTGAACGTATATTTTTTTTTTAATGTAATGGCAGTTAAACAGTAGAGCATCGAATATTGCATTTCGTTTGCAAAATACATTTCTAAGATAAAGGTGTTTGAAGAAAAACAATTGGCAAATCAAATGAATATATATTTGAAATCAATTGGTTTCTTTCTAACATTAAGAACTCTGGTAAATTAAAATTAATCTGGTAATTATTGATACCTCCTACGCAATTTGTTTCGCATTTAACAAGTATGATGTTATTTTTTTTTTAATTACAGTGCATAATATGTTTGATAATTTTAGTTATCATTTCCGTTTTAATTCTTCCTCAAAATTGGCATAATTTCTTTGTTAAATGCAGACTATCTAAATTTATTTCTTCGCTTTTATCTCGAACCTTTGATAACCTTTCAAAATTATTTTAATAATATTTAATTTTCATCCGAATTTTCTATTCAAGACACTTCATTTGATTTGTATTTGCTTTATTTAGAAAATATCTTTTCTCCAAACAGATTCTATTTAATTGTATTTTTTAATTTTATGAACTACATATTCTTTTTTTTTAAAGAATTTTGTAACAACTTTCAGAGAGCATTTATAATCACCGTAAAAGGTATTAAACGTTGGTTATTTAATCAACAATGTTTATTCGATAAATTGCTATACCCATAACCGTGTAACGCTTATTAAACGGTCCAATAATTGAAATCCAGACAAAAATTGAATTTATTAATGCCACTCTGTTAATAATCCATTGTTTAGTATTTACGAGTTCGCTGTCGATACAAAACTATTGGTATACTAAGGAATATTATCGAATGTTATTTAACATAGACTATGTGTATATATAATGTTTATGACAAAGTGCTAAATTTCAATTAAAAAACAAGTGTCGGTCAGTATTAAACGAAAATATATTGTTATTATGGATTTTAATATCAAAATAGATTCAAAGCTCGAAAAAGATGATATTGTTCATGAATCACAATGTTGGCCATTTTGAAACAATTAACTGTGCCCTGACACAATATCTCTACCAATGAAACAATTAAGAAATTTAGAAATTCGAGATTGTTGAGATATGCATAATCTTTCGTGCTGGACTGGGTTAAATGCGTGTTAGAGTTACTTGTATGTGAGTATCAGTGTGTGGATACATGTGTGTGTAGCGTCAGAGCGCGTCCAGGCCTGAGTTGAGACAAAGGACGATTGGCAGTTGTTAAGAAGCATCCCGAAGAGTCGTCGTCGAGTGTAGAGAAAGTAAGGAGACGCGTGCTAGTAATAAATATAATATTATTTAAATATTACATCCCAGTGTATAGTCAATGTTCCTTCAACATTATTTCGGCACCAAAGATCCACAATTCTTAACAGAGATAAACAAAGTAATGCTAGTATTTCTATAATATTTGTAGTGCAATAGTAGAAGCAGTAAAATGGCTGTATATGTACCGAGGATATTTATGTATTTATGGAAAATTTTATTATGTAGGATATATATAATATGTAAAAATATTTTAAATGTCCGAAAATACCCATTATAATATTTAGAAGGTGAAACAAATCACTATTTAAGTATCATTTCTTTAATTACGTAGATGAAAATGTAAAAAGAAACTAGCACATTGTGGAACATTGCAATTGCAATAGTATAAAACATTATAAAACATTAGAACTTCAACCAAATGCTTAAAATTTAGATTATAAATAAAGTTTCACGAAAGCATTTAGGTCAAATCAAGGAGAATAATTTTATACTATTCATATCACGTTCGTAAAAAGCTTGAAGTTCTCCTCAAAGAATCCACAGCGGTATTAATTTGATCCTTCAGCCCTCCTCTATCATTCATAAAAAGAGAGAGAATAATCACTTTATTCACTCCTCAACATTTATTTCCGCTACTAGAGAAGTTTATAATGAAAAATTCAATCGTAAAAGATATTAAAACGAGATGACATTTCCTTTAACCGAATCAAAGTATATAGGATCTCGTTTATAAAAGTAGGAAACATTTCCGTGATAATTAAAAATCTGCGTTCCGCTTCCCATTCACTTATACGTGGTTGTTATTAATTAATTGAAATTAATTATTTGAATTATTAATTGAATCCAAAGAAAAAAAAAGCTCTGGAAAAAGTCGATACTTTTGGATGTGAAATGTATGAAAATATATCACAGATACGTACATAGCTGACAGAAGAAAAAGGAAGAAACAAAAAAGGGAAAGAAAGGAAAAGAGATTAAACTGTGCAATGAAATCCAGTCTGATCTGAAAAAGGCTTCATTCAACCGCTTTTGATGAAAAGTCGCTAAAAATAGTAACGGTATTGTACATGAGAGAATGGAACGTGTTCATTACGAGGCTACTATAAATCGAGCCGACATGGTAAATCATTTAAAGCGATTAAAAAGCACGAGATACTCTGAAAAAGTTTCGAACTACGAACTACGGTGTTTTCTTCCTTCGATTTTTAATTATATTTCTTTCTAATGTTGAATAAAAAGGTTAACAAATGGTGATAGGGAGTGAATTTCTTAATCGACTAAATTGATAGTAAATATGTTTTTTAACGTGCAGTCAGTTGATAATAGCATTAATGCTTCTCCTTATTTTTAATTGCGATACGGTATGATGCTAATATTAATTGTCTTTTATAGATATAAGTAATTAGTAATCCTATAAATAATTTTGAAAGGTTCAGATAATTCTCATGATTTATTTATAATATCATAATTATCGAATTAATCTTAATTTATAAAGACATAATGCTTTATAAAGAGAATTTATTTCAATAAAATACAGGTAAGTAGAAAGAAATTATTCATATAATTATGTCACAGTTTTTCAAGAAGTACGAATACAACTATGCAATTTTATATACACATAGAGTACTGCTTTTTCCAAGATGCGAGAAGTTCTAAAGAGCAGTACTAAAGTAACAAATAAGAAAAATATATTAATGAAATACTTTAAAAACTTAAAAGCACTGCTTTAAAAAATATATAATAAAATCATGTTTATTTTAAGATATTTTCAGATCATTAAAAAATCTTACTAGATCTTCCACATCTCAAATTCAATACCATAGATTCATAATTTCTTTGTCTTTTCTGCAAAATCGCTTATCAACCCTCACAACGCTCATCATTCTCTCTTTATGAATACCATGAATTATACACATAAACCTAATTAATTTCACTGTATCCTTTAAAAGAAGAAAGCAATAGACAAAACCTCTTTGACTTAAACAGGATTACTATCTCTTACAGCAAGAAATCCGTCGAGCGTGTTGAATTATGTTCCTCTAGAAGCGAACCCACCCCTGGTTACCACCGACTATGAAGCTTCTTCCTGCAACTCGTTATTCTTCATCGAGCGTACCAGCAGCTTTGGCATTTGTCTCGACGTGGTCGAACAGCAGCAAAAGGAACGAGAACGACATCTCGCAAAGCTCGTTCCAATCCTGTTCAAATGCGATAAGCGACGAAAACGAAGAAAGTCGAGGGGAACACGCGCTGATACATTGGAAAAATAAGGAAAGAAATATACAAAAGACAAAAGCTTTTGAACGCAATGCGCCGTCGCGTCGCGCCGCAACGGTTACGCGGTGGCAACATGTATTTGTATCCCTTACGTTAAAAGACCTCACCATTCCCTTTTTCCTTCCTTAATTCACGCCCTTTTTTGTTGTGAAAGTTTTTTTGATATCTTTTTGTTACATTTATACTATCGAAATTTTGAATCATTTTTTCAGTTCTACTTACGTATCTATCACTCTTAAATATATGAACACTTTCACCGATTTTTACTAATAATATCTGACTGTTATTGTGGATATATGATCAAAAGCAATACTTAGTATATTTTTGTGAAATTATGAAATGTTTCAAATTTAAATTGTTTATTTACAATTACCGGTTGTAAAATTAGAATTAAATACATGATCTGTCGAAGTATCAAACGGTCTTAAATGTTATTGTTGGAACTAATCAGGGTAATTTCTCAATCAATGAGGAAAATCCTTTTCTGTCTTATCTATAACTTGACAACCAGACGAGCTGAGTATAATAATCTACCTAAATAAAAATACTGTGTAACACTTATCAATATAAATCTTTTCATTGCATATTAACATTTAAAAATAAATCTAAATTTTTCTTGGTTTTGTGTTCCACACAACACGTAGCAATTTCAAACTATTGATCGGTAGTCTAAGCACCGTGATAATGATAAAGTTGAAATAAGATGAAGAAAAATAATAAATTGATTAAGGCAATACAATGTCCTTTAAAGAATACTAATGTTTTTTTAATAAAATTACTAATAAATAAAGTAAACTTCAATTACTGTTACTGGCTCATCGTTAATTAGAATAGTTGAACTTAAGTTATCAAATTTTAGGATATTCAATATTATATATTGTTAGAATATTTAATCGTATTTTATGTGTTACAACTATTACATATTTACAACAATTTTGCGACTAATACTCTTTCCATTTATATTTTACATTTTATAGAATATCAATAATTTTTATCATATGAAATAATAAATATAAATCAAAGTTAAAGTTAAGTAACGTTTCTAAAGCTAATCTAAATATTCTAATTTATCATGGCTGAAAGATACCAACTGAATACTTATAAGAGTACTTTGACATTTTTGTTGTTGCTGTTCACATTTGTAATAAGAAATTAAAAATAAAGTTCTATGAAATATTTTAGAATATAACTTTTTCAATATTTAATATTAGATTAATTAATTTCAATAAAACACTATGTATAAGTGTAATCTTATATATAATGCTAATATACTCCAAGAAATCGATTATGAAGCAAAATATTATTATTTTAATAAAATTTATTCTATAAATAACAAATAATTGAGAAAAGTATAAATTAAGTACATAGATCTTTTTATTTCATATGTTTCGGAGCGAAAAATTTATGCGAGTTACTCAATAATTTAATATATTATTAGGATTAATAATAGTTATTATTATTAATAGTACACTATATAGTAGTAGTACGACTCAATGATATGTCGACTATCATTCAAAACGCCACTATTATTATAGTTTCGTATTATATTATTACTATCATAATTCTATATTATTGTTACTTTACTAGTGTTATTATTATAATTCCATATCTTTTCATTTCCTTTCTCACTTGTTTTTCTGTTATAATTTTAACATCCTTTCCATCAATATCAAAAATCTCCATAACATAAAACTGAGACGATCATTCTTCATCGCTTAATAGCTTATAATAAACCAATTCACACTATTGCCCAATAAAACGTTATCCAAAAATAAGATTTCACGGCAAACAAGACACTTTGTCACTGTATAACGATTATCCATTGTAAACATCATAATCTCCTTCTTCATGAAATTTCATTCTTTGGAACCGTCCGAATATTTCATCGGTTTCTTTCCCCATTTTCCCTAGTGATTCGTGCGATCAACTTTTGTCAATACAATTTCTTGTTCCCTGGAACAAGCTCGGACCGTCTAGTCACCGTCAGCGAACCAATAACGAACGACACACCAGCTGGGTCACAGGATGACACCGGGGTGACAAGGGGATAAAGTAAAAAAAGAGAAGCGAAGAAAGAACGGGATAGAGAAAGAGGAGGGGAGAAATGTAAGTTACTCTTCCACTCGGTGTCCAGGCCTCTCGGTTCGATTTTCCCCCGCGGCCTGCCCTAGCACTCATAACCTAGATTTTAACGGATAACAACGCACCCTTCCCCGCACCCTGGACTACAGCGGGACTGGTTGCAGCTCGTCTGTTTTCTTTCAATCTCCAATGTGGCTCGGCTGTTGGTTCGCGTTCGTCGATATCGGAGGATTCCTTTTCCTTCACCGCTATTCTTCTTCTTTCCCTATTTTTTGTTCTTTTTTCTCTTTTGTCGCGACTTCAAAGAGAGTAACGGCCATCGATTCCGGGATGAGCGATTCTGGGTCAACGGTCTTCCTTGTGTCCCTGTTACCCCTGGCTGGAGGGTAAATTGATATTCAAGGGAAAAGAAAAAAGCTAGAAACGGATGGAATACAAATGGTTATGTTCCATGGAGGCTTGGGCGTTATATCAGATGGGGGCGTTAGTTTGTTGAAGAAGGATCTGTTCAAAATGGGGATGAAAAGTTTTTTGATGAAATTTCATAGCGACGCACGATGTAGAAAGATTTGCTTTAAAGTTACGATTTAATGATTATTGAAGATCACTAGTGAAATAATAGAATATACGTCATATTTTCAAATATTTGTCACAAAAGAGATCAATGAAATGAAGAACTATCGTTTCTCCTTATAGAGAAGCAGTATTAAAGATCGGAATCAATCTGATATTCCGAAAATTGTATTTTTATACAATTTTAGCATTAAATATGTAGTTTTTTATAATAATATTTAATAGTTAAAAAATATAATATTAATTATACATTTGTCTTATTATAAAATTTCGTATATGTACCACCTATTTTCTAAAGAATTATGTTTGTTTTCTTGTTATCTACGTCATCAAAATAATTCCTATTAACCACCAAGTGATATGAAGACCAGAATATAAGAAAAATATACTTATCACATTTTCCTTATAATTTTATCGATGTTTATACGTTTATCGTATTAATATTTTATTTCAATTATATTTCATTGGTTTGTATAAATGGTATTCTCTCTTACTGCCTCTCTCAATGCATTTCTCACAATAATCTAAATACACATTAAATATAAAACAAAGATTCTGAATTTTTCCTAATGTTTTATAGGTTTTGGAGAACGAAAATAGTGTTTATACATGTGTATGATAGGAAGTACTTTATATCGATAATAATGATCTAAACCGCTTGTATAATGTGTATAGAATAATTGGAATCAGAGGGGAAACAAGAGGACTATCGATCCTTACTGGTCGGGAAATATTGATCCATCGTTTCGCTTCAAACGTGATAACGATTATGTAATTAACAATAAAGTTACAAAATAGCAGTGTATTGTTAAAATATACAGGATGGAGTAGATAAAGCTACGAGCTGCTTTCTCCGAAGCCATTGAAGACATCAACTTGAAATTTTCAAGTGTTAAATAGTGCAGAAAAACTAACGTTTTAGGGTGTAAGATATTGTGTTTCGTAAGAATAGAAAAGATGCTACCCCTACTTTTTTTAATTGGATGGCATATTAATTTGCTCCATGAATTATAACCACAAAGTAATTCAATTACATTATAATTCTTAATTCAGATCTCTCATTCAATTAAATGCAATTCGTATACAACAATATATGCTTCTACGAAAGAAAATATAAAAAGAAAATTTCATACCATATGTAAATCTATAACTCTAGCAACGTTATCAAATATTCACAGATATATTATCACAAGAATAAATGCGTGTTAGTAGGCGAATGAATAACTTTGAACTAATCTCGTTTCGAATAACGAAGTAATCTAATTTTCAAAGCAGAATACATTTCTTTTGATATTTCCGCTAAACTCCTTAACTGTACAAAATAAAAAGAAAGTGTCATGAGTAAAAATTTTCAGGTTTGACAACATCTTTCCGAATATCAAAAATTAATATGCCATTTCGTTTTTAAAAAATGGACGTGGCACCTTTCCCACCCTTATGAAACCCATTTCCACAATATTTTATATTCTAAAATGTTACTTCCCCAGCACCATTTAGCGCCTGAAAATTTCAAACTAGTGCTTGTAATGGCTTTAGAAAAAAGCTTGTAACAATTTATCTATCCTATCCTGTTTGAATAGAAAGTATCTGCCCATTTTCTTAATGTCTTTAAAGAATCAAAAGAGTACAACAATTTTATTAAACTACTTTATTTTCTCAGAAAACAAAACATTTTGAAAAAAATAATATAGAGCCAAAAAGAAACAATTTAATCTTCCTATGATATTCAAAGCTTTTCTAATACGTTCATGCTGCTGTTTCTTCAAAAAGTTTATAATTTAGAGAGGGTAATAAGTTAGATCGAAAATGATTTAAGTGCCATACAATCTGTGTCACGAATATGATTTATTATTATGAAATAAAGAATTTAAAAACCTACTTTTTCGATAAAAAGGTCATCTAACAGAAATTCCATTTTCCCTATTTCTAAATCTTTTAATAATACGTTATCATGACCAGAAACGAAATAAAAGGGAGAATAAAAACAGATAAAGTAAGGAAAAAAACAAGTAAAAATTAGAAAGTAAATGAAAGAACGTGGAATCTATCGATTGTGATTCGCAATGGGAATGGGCGACTCGATTTGAAAATTCGAAACAAAGGTAATCGTCCCTCGGTTTAGGTGTCGCCATTACCGGCAGAAATACCGACGTGCCTAAAAAGCATTCGTGCGAGAAAGCGATTGACCGAGTCGCTGGAGCAAATCAGATTTATCGGACACAGACGGGTCAGAATCGCTCTGAGTAATTAACCGAGTTATTCGACGACGAGGAAAACCCGGTGCACCATTCTCTGTCGCTTTTTGATGCTTCGACCCTCACAGCTGACGTCATCCTCGTTTATGGACGTGTCATTTTCGTCTTTCGTTTAACCCACGAAAACGGCTTGCGAGCGTAATCAACGCGTAGCATGTGGAATTTCGACGCATGACCTTTGGTTTAAATCTTTTTAAAAGAAAAGCACAGCATACGTATGGAATAGCGCTAATTGGAAAGAAAAATGAATGAGTTATTAAAGTAAATATTAAATAGAACTGGTTCGTTGGATTTATGGAGGATCTAATGAAAGTTGGAAGAAAAAGAATTTGAGATGAGAATGATTCGAATGAAAATATAGAGTGATGGATTTGACCGTTAAATTGATTTCTTTATAAAACTGTAATTCTGAAATAAATTACGATATTAAGATGCTGTACTTTGAGATGAAATGTTTTGTTTCTGGTTACTTTTAATATTTAATTATGAACCACCCGTTGCTACACCGGTCTGAATTTTTATTTTCTTAGAAAAATGAATAAAAATATGAGAAATAATTGCTAGTATTAAATAATATAAATAACTGTATATATATAACATATAAAGATACAATGTACAAATATGAATATAAATAAGAAAATATTGAATCTGACGGTTTTTGACTATTGTACACTGCAAATAATTCTAATAATTCAATCATCCGTCACGGCTTTTACATGCACGATACACATTTTTGCCACGTGTATCTACATTTCTACGTAACATCATGCAAATCCGTGTATGGACAAATTTTCCGATTTAATTTTCATTGGCTATCCGTACCATAACGTAATTTCCCGCGAATTCTCTCTTCCACATTCAGTAAATTCGAAAGCTCCAACGACCTTGTAACCAATAACGCATTCTAATAATTAGAATGTCAGAAGCGACATTCACAACTAAAATCGCTATTGCTAAGAATGATGTATGTGATCATTTATTAACGAATGAAAATTAAGTGATTCTTTTCATGGTTCTAGAATAATTTAATTTGATATATGTAGTTCCGTAATTATTTACGTCAGGTCACACCTCATTTTTATGACTTAAAAATATATTGTCACGGCTACTATTCTGAACAACTTTCCCCTATACCTGTTACCGCCACTCAGTTTTAGTTTACGAGATATTCACAAAAACTTTCAATAGAATTTACATTACGATTACATTTTATGCTGTAGTAGGCGATCGTATTTTTATACAGTCCAATATAAACTTAACTCATTGATAAGAGAGATAACCATTTTTGGTATTGTATAAATAAGAAATAAGTAATGGGTTGTGGGTTGAGTTAAAGTAATACCCAGAAACGCTAGTGTGGAATAATTTTGGATAAATATATTGATATATCGAATATTGCGTTATATTTCGATCTCCTATTGGTCAAAATAATGTACACAAAATATGTACATGTCTCTAACATGCAACCTATTGATAACTACGCACGTTCTTTTTAAGTTATACACAAAAATGTTTTCGGTAGTAATAAATAATAATAAATCGTGATAATCAAATTTACAATATACTTGCAAGATCGAATGAAATAAAAATTAATTCATGCTAGCGTTACGGACGATCTAACGACAGCCAGGTGATAATCTAATCTATCCTGTATGCCAGTAATTTATCATTTCCTATTTATATTAATAATGACTAACATCAATGAGTTAAGTTTAGGTGCGTCTACATAAAGACGCGGTAACCTATATGCCAAAATAATGTGTAATGAAAACCAAATTTAATTGAAGCTGTGTGGTGGTAACATCTACGAGACGCTAAAAAAATAAGTACTAAGGGAACCGTAGCGTGATTTTATACCTCTGGACAGGTGAGCATTTGTAAAAAAAAATTCCGTGCAAAATTAACCTTGAGCATGATTTTCGAGGTCAAATTTTTTATTTACAAAATTCTTTATTGTATTACTTATCAGGGGGAACAAGAGATCGCAAATGACATTTTCTCCCGAAAAATAAATTATAGTTTCAATAATTCTTCAATTCACAATATATTTACATTCTAAGTCAGATACAAGAAAGTAACATCTATTGATATAGATTAATACTGCAAATATATAATTATATACATATTGAGTATTTTCCTTTCTTTGATTTCTTTCTTTCTTTTTTTATCAAATTTCTTTCCAAAATTACGTATAATTCCTCACTTCAGATAGTAAAAAAGACGTTTAATTCGGTATATTCCCCTGGAATATCAAATTTCTACCAATGATTACGCTGGTAGATATCCGTAACCGTAAGTAAAACACAATAAAATCTTTGAATGTTTTTCTTGTCGTATATATTTTTTTTTCATCGTAGCAGCGGAAAGTATACTGGATTTGACATTACTGTTCAACGGATGTAAATTATCAAATCGTACTATATACGGCATCTTTTACTCCGCAAAGAAGAGTCCAGTGGAGTCGAATCTGAATGACGTGATCCATCTCGAACCGCGCATAATTTGCTATTAAATCGTGAACGTAGAAGTAAAAATACAATGCTCTTGTTATCGATGTAGGCATATAATTCTTCGCCATTCTTAATTATTTCTTTCAAATTATTGCATATATTTTTTCACAAGCCCAGATCTTTGCACTTGTTGATTAAGAATGCTACTACATTTATCAAATAAGAAACATATGTAGTTACGACTTAAGTAGCATCCAATGATAAGAATTTACTCCAATAACCTAACAATTTGCAGCGCCGTAACGTAACGAATTTTATAAAATTGTAAGTTTCCTTAAGAATGATAATTAATCTGTTCTTCTTTATGAATTTGGGGGCGATTTGATCTTTGATATGAATTTGAATGTCGCAATATTAATTTTTGATGACCAAATTGTTAACTTAATCGCAGAAATTTGTATTGTCGCGAGACCTTTTTGGCACGTAAATATCTTCCATTCTATATTCTAACTGTATTCTAATATATCTGTAATTTTCTGCTGCTTCAATAATAGCACAAATGTAGATACAAACATATAAATGTAAATATAAATATATCGTGAATGAAACCAGTTTGAGAATCGTTAAAACCTTAACATCGTTTTCAAAGTGAAGGGGTCATTAGCGGTCATGGTTCTTTTAAGACTTTTCATGATCAGTAGATTACGTTGCAATAATAAAAAATCTTGACAACATATTTCAAAGTCGTCAAAATCGCTGAGGCATGCTCTAATGTAAATATATAATTATTAATCTTTCATTTCAATGAGACACTGAGGGAAGAAGAAATGTTTCCGTTGAATTCGCGAATACCTGGCGCCAATGTCTGTTCTATTTGTCGTCAGACTTTCTCATTGCAAACGTGCGATTCCTTTAGACCTTGAACGAACGTTATCATTGGAGGGGGCAACCTTAAGAATCTAGGCGTACGTGATTGAAAACACGTATACATATCAGGTAAGAAGCCACATATGCTGTTCATCATTTTCTGTTCAACCATCATTCGATATTGGCGTATTGTGGTCAACCGTATTACGCCGCTTGTCACATGCTTGTGCTCTACCGTTAAATTGTGATTTTCAATCTTTGTGAAAAATTTTAAATTTGTGGAATTTTATTGAGATTCTAAGTGTCTGTAAATTGTTTCGAAAGTGTGAAAGAAATGTGCTTGTTTCAAAAATTACAACTCGAAAAACATGAAGATTGAAGAATGTTCTTTCGTTTCCATCATATGGCCGATACAGTAGTGTTATGTCTATCTTCTTAATTCAAATGAATCTATATTGCATTAAATGAAAACGTATTATTACCAGTTGTTCCATAAACATGTTTGTGTCAATAAATTTAAAACTGTCATATTTTGAATATCGCTATTTGAGTGGATTTCAGTTAGATACAAAAAGTGTCGAAGTTCAACTAGTGCCAATTCAACTGATAAACGTAAGTAGAAACTATTAATATATATATTTCCAAATACTTGTGTAAAATTTTTTTGAGATACACTACTTTTTATAAAATGCCCGTAACCTACATGTCCAATTTTTGTGATTAAATGATATTAAGATTGTCCTTTTTCGAATTGAAACATTATCAGGTTAACATTATGCAGGTTAATTGGTATCGCTTGCTACTAACAAAAGTTAATTGTATCACTTTTGTTAACTTATTGTTTATATGTCGAATTTTGTTACTTTAGATGTATTACACTATCTTACAAAACATTTTTCAGTCTTTGCGATATCCATTCGGTAAACCTTGTGAAGTGTCGCGTCCTAAACACGAATTCGGAAGCAGCATTGCTGCATCATTCGCTATTTTTGAAAAAGATGAGTTTGTGTAAAATGCACGACTTTTTCTTCGATATATCAGTATAAAATATTATAATATTTTGTTATTCCAAATAGTTGTAAATTAGCAACAAAATTTAAAACAGAGCGAATTCATAAGTTTCTTATCCGTTACTTTTACAGTTTTACTAAAAGTTCTTCATGCAGCATAAACTCCATATTTATACTACATTATATACGACATTATACAATGTCGGATTCTGTAGACATTTCTGAAAAAGAAATATCCCGTAAAAATTGCGTTCCCACGAACTTTCTTCTTATTTTCCATTAAATATTCTGTTGAAATCAAATTATTCGAACTCAAACGGCTTGAATTCAACTGACTTGATTAGTCTGAAGGAAAAAGTAGATTAGATGGGTTCTTATAAAAATATGCGCTTTTATAGAAAATTGGTAATGATTTTATACCGCGATAAGTTCCAACAATAATTAATATTCCCCTTCTCCTTGAAAATTTCTCGAAAATCGTTCACGAATCTTATCGTAAATTAATTATGCTTGGGACCGAAAAGTGTCTCAGCCGCAGCCTATTTATTTCATATCTAATTAAACTTTCACTCAATCACAAAGTTTCTCGCTTGAACACCGTTCTTTAATTAATTTATAAAATATACGGAGAATATAGAAGAAATAATTCCTGTTAACTACCTAGTTTTAATCAACAAGCGAATAGTTAGTAACAGTAGTTTATTTCTTAATGAAAGGTAAATTAATTTCCTCGTTTGCTAAAATAAATAAAAATGAGATAAATGAAGGCAACGAATGAAATTCACATAAAGATTTATTTTTATATTTTTTAATTATAACTCTAAATGTTATAATCAATATTTTACTATTTGTTAAGGTTATTTTATGTGTGGAATCAAAGAAACGCGTGGTTAAATTGCAAGGTATTGTAAGTATATATATATAGTATATATATATATATATGTCGGGTTGACGTTAGGGGCGTATAATGAATCTTCACCAGGGTTGTTCATGGTTGTCGCACAGATATTTATTACACAAGTATGGCTGATACAAGATTGACGAGCGGACGCGGTAGCTGGACGCTAATGACAATGGCCCTAGGTTCGATATAGCGAATCCACGGTCAACGGGATAACGAATATACTTTGCTTCAAAGTCTAAGTCGGACTCAACTTACTACTCGCGATACTAGGAACGCTTGATTGATTCTTAGCTAATCAGATTGCCAGAAAAGAATGACTTTCCGTCGCGATGACGCTGCAAAGGAAAACTATGATGGGGTGTGCCTAAGGGCACGAGATCATCGGATTCGTCAAAGAAAGCCTCCACTCGGAGGGTGAGGGAAATAGGCGCTGCTGTTAATTGGTCAATTTCTATGTTGGCGGTTAGAAAAGGATGCTAGCCGCCCTAGAGAGAGAGTTCCTAGCAGGCAACGTCGTACGTGACCAAATCAGGCTTTCCCGTAACTTCCCGCAATAGGTGACAGATTTACAGGCTGATGGAACAAAGACTGTTTGTCAATCTGAAGGACTTTAGTTAACTAAGTCCTAAGATTTGTAACGGTTCCTCAGGTTATCTGAACATAAACTGTAAACGATGCATCGGCATCTGGCGATCATCTGGCCCAAAGAATGGGGTCTGTGTGTGGCGAGCTGCGGGGCTGTTGGAATGTCTTATTGTCAAGTGTCTGTACTGCCAATTCTTTAAAGGAAAGCTATGTTACTTTATATCTCTGTTAGGTGGAATGTTTATCCCGTGACCGTGGCTACGCTCGGCGACCGGTTGTCGCCTCGAGCCTAAACTCATTGTCTCAAGTTTCGAATGACTGTGTCTGGGTTATTTCGTAGATACTACAGTATTGAGGCTTTTCCAAATAATTCCAACGGGGGGGACCCGGTGTCCTTTCATCTCCGACACGGCCATCCTGACTATCACACGTCCTCGGGTGTATCTAGAATATTGGGTTTCCCCAATGTTAGATTCGATATAACTGTCGTTACTTACAATTTAGTTAAGTGTCAAAATAGGTCAAGGGTCCAGTTTGACAGCAAAAATTCTGGTCGGACGTTTGATAAAGAAAGAGTTAAAAGAGAGTGGAAATCCGTAACGTTACGATTGATATTCAAAGTGCTAGTCGCATTTTGTGAATCATCAATCTGGGCGTAATGACATGAAGGACCATTCTCGATCTCGCACCTAGACGACCCTCAGTTCTCTGGATCATGATACCACACTGAGCTTTTGTTCAAACACTATGTTAGATGTTATCTCCGTAGTGTTAACGATACTTGAATTGAATTCGGTAACGGTGTGTTGATCCCACACTTACTTTGTTTGGGCCGTATGCCCCCCGTAAGCGTGTGTGTGCCACTGTGTTCGATCCGACACCTGATTACCGCACTGGACATGTATGAAGACATTGTCCTTTGCCATATCGCCACACTGGGCGTTTGTTAGAACACTACGTTAGATGTTATTTCCATGATACTTGAATCGAATTCGGTAACGGTGTGTTGATCCCGCACTTACTTTGTTTGGGCCGTATGCCCCCCGTAAGGCGTATGTGAGCCACTATGTTCGATCCGACACCTGATTACCGCACTGGACATGTATGAAGACATTGTCCTTTGCCATATCGCCACACTGGCATATGCAAACTCTTTCTGCTAAGTGCTGTGGTCAGCATGATCCTCTAGGACCGAGGTACTCGCATCGTCATGGTCACTGTTCTCGTCATCACCGCAGACGTCTAACTCAGTAGGAACGCGACTATCTGGCATTTTCTTTAACCTATCATGGCTGTATTTATATGACCGTTTGCCGTCTAGTGTTTTTAAAATGTACCTATCTCCTTCCAAAATTTCCGCTATCACAAATGGACCCCTAAATTTCGGATCTAGTTTCGTTTGGTTCCTTTCCTCGTTTTTCTTTAATACAAAGTCACCGAGATTGAATTTAACTACTTTGGCTTTCGTTTTATCGAATCTTTCCTTATCATACTTAGCGCTATCTTCCATATTTCGTATGGCCTGTTGTCTTACGTTGCAGATATCTATTTCCTTTTCTTCGGTATTTTCAGATAGTAGTAACCCGTAGGGTCTCGCTGTTTTACCAATTAATAATTCTAGCGGACTCGATTTAGTCACACGATGAGTGGTGCAATTTAAAGCTAACTGTATTTCGCCGATCGCGTCTTGCCATGATCGCCCGGTCGTTTCTACTGTTGTAAACATATTCTTTAATGTACTCATAGTACGCTCTACTTGTCCATTCGCTCTACTAGCACCGGTTGCTATTAGGTGGAGTTTAATTTGTCTATCCTTACAAAAATCTTGAAATTCTTTGCCGGTAAAACATCGCCCTTGATCTGCTATTATCCGACAGGGACTGCCGAATAGAAATATGGCGGACTTAAGTGCCTTAACGGTGCTAAGGGAGTCTATTTTACGAGTGTGGTGTAAGTATACAAATTTGGTAAAGGCATCGATCAGGACAATGACGTATTCTTTCGAGTCGTTCTTGCCGCTCAGCTTTCCCGTTATGTCTACGTGAATGGTATGCCAAGGTATGCTGGTCTTAGGTATGGGATGTAATTCAACTTGCACTTTGCCTGAATTCGCCTTAGAAATCTGACAAGCATGACAGTTCTCTACGAATTTGCGAACATATTTCGCCATCCCTTCGAACCAGTAATACTCGTACAGTTTCTCGAGCGTTTTATCCCAACCTAAGTGCATAATTGACTGGTGTATGTGGTTAATGACGGACCACCTAAACCCTCTTGGTACGATGGGCAGGCAGAGGGTCTTGCCTCTCCTTTGTATTTTACGGTAAAGGGTACCGGATCGTAACTCATACGTACTCGCAATGTCTTCCGCGAGCTCGTCGTTTCGCAGTTTGTTGACGATTTCAGAAATTTGAGGGTCGCGACGTTGTTCCGCTAGTAGCCAATCTTCCGAGATTTCGGCCAGATTAATTTTCTTTTCTTCGATCTTGTTGGTGGGGGCGCGGTCGGTGTCTACAGGATTACGCGAGAAGAAATCTACGTGGGCCATTCGTTTGCCTTCTCGGTACATAATGTCGAAAGTGAAAGTTTGCAAGTAAGCCCACCACCTATGAACCCTGTCACTTAGACTTACTTTATTACGAGCTGCTTTTAACGAATTACAATCAGTGACAACGAGAAATTCCCGTCCGTGCAGATAGTGGCGAAAATGTTTAACGGCGTTTACAACTGCCAGGGTCTCTAGTTCATATGAATGATACCTGGATTCCGCGGGGCTCGTTCTCTTACTGTAATATTCTATTACTCGGTTTCTGCCGTCGATTTTGTGCATTAAAATAGCGCCGTATCCGTCCGAACTAGCGTCAGTACGTAATTCTATCGGGTAATTCGGGTCAAATATCATTAACACCGGCTCGTTGGTCAGGATGGAAATTATTTTTTTTTTTTTTGCCTTATGGTTTCGTGTCTATCTGTCCAAGTTAGGTTTTTAATACCGGAGGTAAGTGCGTACAACGGTTTCATTACCTGTGAAAATTTAGGGACGAATTTTCGGAAATAGGAGGCTAAACCTATGAACTGCCTAAGTTGAGCGACGGTCGTTGGTGCCGGTAGAGAACTCAAGGCTCGTATTTTACCCGGATTTGGGCGAACTTCTCCGTTATGAACTACGTACCCGAGATAAAGTACAGACGTCTTGAGAAAGGAACACTTCGAAAAATTGAAGGAGAACCCGGCGTTTACGAGGGTACCTAGTACGATGCGTAATCTTTCTAGAGCCTGGTCTACCGATTCAGCGATGATTAGGACGTCATCCAGGTAGACAACGACGTACGAGTGAGCGAGGCCGCCCAAGGCATTGAGAATAGCCCTCTGGAAAACGGACGGTGCGTTTTTCAATCCAAACGGCATCGTCGTATACTCGTATTGCCCGTCGGGGGTGACAAACGCTGTATATTCTGTCGAATTGGGATGAATGGGGATTTGATGGAACCCGCTGGCCATGTCGAGGCTAATGAAGTACTTTGCCCTTTGCAATCTCGCGATTTGATCCGCGATAAGAGGTAGAGGATATCGGTCCGCGACCGTATTTTTATTTAGCTCTCGAAAATCTACGCACAACCTATCCGAGCCGTCCTTCTTCTTTACGAGTAACATAGGGCTCGCGAACGGTGAGTTACTAGGCCTTATGATTTCTGCCTTAATTAATTCGCTTATTCGTTCGCGTACTATGCTTCGCTCTGCCTCGCTAAGCCTGTAGGGGTTTCTTTGTACGGTGATATTAAGATCAATCAAACGTATCTCTAACTGTCCCGTATTTACACGTGTACGCGGGAAACCCGTAATAAACGAACTCTTAAATTCTTCGAGGATGGAGATCAATCGGTCTTTATCTTTACCGAGCACCTCGGTGTCGACTCCATTAATATCGATTTTACTTTCGGCGGTTATATTGTAAACATTGGCAGCTTTTGCCCTGCAAATACTGAGGCTATTTTGGGTAATATTTACGTTAAAACCTTGGCTCAAAATTTCGCGGCCTATCATGATGTCGTAATTTAGATAGCCGTCGGCAAGGATCTGAAAAATTATCTCCAACGCAAAACCATTAATACGTACTATGGATGCAATTTGAGACGTGCAATTAATACGGTGATTTCCTATCCCTCGCATTACTACTACGTCGGTCGTTCTTTTGCCGGAAAATTTCGAGGCTACGGACTCTTTGATTAGCGAACATTCGGCTCCAGAATCGAAATAAAACGAGAACGACTCACCCAGATGGCTTAATTTACCAGTTGAAGACTCCACCACGCAGGAGTTGACTCGACGTTCGTTATCAGGGTTGCGATTTGTTTTCTGCAGCAGCGGGCAGTTGGGTGCGATGTGGCCCTCTCCGCGACACTTGAAGCATGACACCTTGGACGATCCAGCCGGTCGGCTTTTCTCCTGTCTCTCGGTTCTCATTCTCGTACGACACTCCGCTATCTTATGCCCGGGAATACCACAGTGACGACACTTGATCCGGGGGTCAGGCAGCTTCTGCCGTTTAACTTCGGGGCCCGTTGATGGATTTCCTGATGAAGGCGCCAGCCTCTTCTTCGCGTAGTGGAAAGCATTCATTTCCGTCAAAAATTGGTCCAGAGTCTTGATGTCGCTTGTAAGCGCTAGTTTCTCGACACGTTCGTCGCGCAGACTCAGGTGATGAAGAACGGTGGTGATACTTCCTTAGGTTCCGCACCCGCCTCTTGCTCTTTCAATTGACTCACGATGGCCAGAAGCTGCTCGGTAATTGTAGACGGTGGTGATCCCACTTCTGATGTCGGGTTAACGTTAGGGGCGTTTAATGAATCTTCACCAGTGTTGTTCATGGTTGTCGCACAGATATTTATTACACAAGTATGGCTGATACAAGATTGACAATCGGACGCGGTAGCTGGACGCTAATGACAATGGCCCTAGGTTCGATATAGCGAATCCACGGTCAACGGGATAACGAATATACTTTGCTTCAAAGTCTAAGTCGGACTCAACTTACTACTCGCGATACTAGGAACGCTTGATTGATTCTTAGCTAATCAGATTGCCAGAAAAGAATGACTTTCCGTCGCGACGACGCTGCAGAGGAAAACTATGACGGGGTGTGCCTAAGGGCACGATATCATCGGATTCGTCAAAGAAAGCCTCCACTCGGAGGGTGAGGGAAATAGGTGCTGCTGTTAATTGGTCAATTTCTATGTTGGCGGTTAGAAAAGGATGCTAGCCGCCCTAGAGAGAGAGTTCCTAGCAGGCAACGTCGTACGTGACCAAATCAGGCTTTCCCGTAACTTCCCGCAATAGGTGACAGATTTACAGGCTGATGGAACAAAGACTGTTTGTCAATCTGAAGGACTTTAGTTAACTAAGTCCTAAGATTTGTAACGGTTCCTCAGGTTATCTGAACATAAACTGTAAACGATGAACATTCCTAATGACCGAGGACTCCCATACATCGAACAAAGAATTCACCATAAAAAACGGACTCCAACAAGGAACTGTAAACTCCCCGCTACTCTTCAACATATACAACAGTGACATATTAAACCTGTTCGACATGAACAAATCTACCCACAAACGCTCCATAGCCTTCGCAGACGACCTAATCATCTACGTAACAGGCCGCAAAACTAAAACAATAAACACAGACCTCCAAGAACTATTCGACAAAATCAATGATTACTACCACACATGGAAACTAAGAATCAACGCAAACAAATGCGAAAGCATACTGTTCAAACCCAAAACCAGCGAAATCGGCCCAGCAGAAAGAAAACACTGCAAAAATTTCCAATTAAAAGAAAAGTCATCCGAAGAGACAATCATACCACACAAAAACTGCGTAAAGTACCTAGGCATAAACATAGATGACAAACTAAATTACAAACAACACATAGAAACCCAACTCGCCAAGGCCAATAAAGCATTCTGGAGAGCAAAAAGACTATTTTACTCGAAACATCTCAAGAGCAATGTAAAAACATTATGCTACCAAGCTCTAATTAGACCAATTATAACATACGGTTGCCCAATCTGGTACAACATACCAGCATCGCTAATGGAGAGAATCCGCGTTTTCGAAAGAAAATGCATTAGAGCTTGCCAAAATGCGTACAGATCCGAACAGAGCGGATACAAAAAATATATAAAAAACAAAAAAATCTACGACCTAGCCAACATTCACCGCATTGACTGTCACATACTAAAACTAGCAAGAAATCATTTCGCACAAGCGTCAAAAATAAAAGAAAACAGCCTAATCTTCAGCGGCTTATACCCAAACGTACAATATTACAAAAACACAATGAAAACAGGCTACATCCCCCCAGAAGCGTTCCTATACCTAGACGAAAAAAATTACCTCCAAGACCAAAACAATATCCCGATAATTTTCCACATAAAAAGAAAAATAGGGATAAAAACGATACTCTACGAGGAAAACCTAAACGGACTGACTGCAGACACCAGGTGGAGGTACAACATGGCCCTCCCCCAAAAAGACACTAAAGACAAACACAGAAGAAACACAAAAAAATATTGGTGGATTCCAAACCCATAAGAAAATATAAGTGAAAACTACCAATTTGACAAAAAAAAAAAAAACCATTACTACCACCGTATAACCTAGATGTAAGTACTATAAATATGTAAATACTATAATCATTGTAAATAATATAATTTAACACCCCCTCCCCTTCCCACTCATCCCCCCCCAAAATCCCACAACGCATAAAAGTAATACACCGAGGAGTCCTGTTTTGCGGCCAAGTTTCAGGACAAAATACAACACACACAAGAATACACAAAAATCACGCACCAATGCGACTTAAACCCAAAAAAACAAAAAAATAAACGCAAAAACCTAAAACCCACGACACATATTAGACCATGGCTACGTCGTACCGACGCGTATCGGTACTTTTGCCTAATCCACCCTACAACCGAAATTCATTGTTTATTGTGAATAACATACACATGTAATACTCATCTTCTTGGACAATAAACGTTATAAAAAAAAAAAAAAAAAAAACTGTAAACGATGCATCGGCATCTGGCGATCATCTGGCCCAAAGAATGGGGTCTGTGTGTGGCGAGCTGCGGGGCTGTTGGAATGTCTTATTGTCAAGTGTCTGTACTGCCAATTCTTTAAAGGAAAGCTATGTTACTTTATATCTCTGTTAGGTGGAATGTTTATCCCGTGACCGTGGCTACGCTCGGCGACCGGTTGTCGCCTCGAGCCTAAACTCATTGTCTCAAGTTTCGAATGACTGTGTCTGGGTTATTTCGTAGATACTACAGTATTGAGGCTTTTCCAAATAATTCCAACGGGGGGGACCCGGTGTCCTTTCATCTCCGACATATATATATATATATATATATATATATATATATTGTGAATATTAAAGTACAAAGTGTGGAATACAATGTAAGCTGGTCCAGATCCGCGCGCTAGGGACTAAAAGAACCCTGAAGCCAACGTCGCGCATGTACCGCTTATGATCTGTCATCGACGCATTTTTTTGTCTATGCGCTATCGATGGCCTCAGCGCTTGAGAAAACCGAAGACCAGATGTAGAGTTTTCTTAGAAGTGGCGATCACTTTTTAATGTCATGCGTATTCTGATCATTTTTTAATATTTGTATATAAGAAGCTTTAATTTATTTTACTATTTCTTATCGATAAATTTCACCCTAAAATAAGTAGAAAATGGTACAATGAAATAGAACTTCTATATTTGTTTTCGGTTATTTATTGTGCATTGTAGCCAGTGGTTTTCGGTTTCCTCTGAAATAAGATTTTCTCTTTTCCAAACATTCGGCGGACAACACATGTGTTTCATAAGCAACGATTTTAAAACATTGCAAATACTATTTTTCGTGTAGTCTTGGCTTTTTAAAAATCACATGAAAATTCCAATATACTAGACTTCATTTTCGTAAATAAATGTTTCCTATATACAGTGCTGGACAAAAGTATTGGCACAGCAAGATTGTTATGATACAAATGCTTATAACTATTAAACAAATTGATTTAAACAAAAAACTTTTTGACGTATTTATTTATTATCTATCCTAGTTTATTACATAACAAGAGCAACAATATAAATAAAATAATACGCAAAATAATAACAAAAATATATTTTTTGAACATTTTATGGGTGGACAAAAGTATTGGCACAGTAGAATATTTACGCTTATAACTAATTACATAATAAACTTCTAATATTTTGTTGGCAGTCCTTTTCTTTTAAGGACTTCCTTTAATCTTCTGGGCATCGAGTGGACTAATTTTTTAGTGAATTCAGGTACAATATTGCTCCATTCCTGCAGAAGAACTTTCTTCAGTTCAGACTTGCTTGTGATATTATGTTTCCTAATTCTTTTTTCCAATTCGTTCCACACGTGCTCAATGGGATTCATATCGGGACTTTGAGGTGGTGTGTTTAATGTGTGGGCAGTATTATATATTATCCACTGACGAACAATATACGCCATATGTTTAGGATCTCGATCCTGCTGAAAATAGAAATCCCTGGGGAGGTTTAATTTTTGAGTACTTTTCAAAAGATTTTGCTTGAGTATATTTAAATATACATATTTATCCATTATCTCATCAATGAATATAAGTTCTCCTACACCCGATGATGCCATACATCCCCACACCATTAAACCACCACCCCCATGTTTCATGGTGGCTTGCAGATTCAGTTCGTCCATCTCTGTGTTGGGTTTTCGCCATACTAATATTCTGCCGTCAGATTTAAAAATATTAAACTTACTTTCATCTGAAAACATGATCTTTTCCCAAAAATCAGTATCTTTCGTAACAAACTCTTTCGCGAATTCCACTCTTTTCTTTTGGTTTATTTTACTGATGTAGGGCTTTCTTCGTGCTGCACGGGCAGAATAACCGGCATCCTTCAATACCCTACGTACAGTTTTGGTACTTACTTCTTTTTCACACTCAGCTTTTAACATCGAAGCAATTTCAGTCGAATTAGTTTTTGGATCCGTTAAAAGCTGAGTGTGAAAAAGAAGTAAGTACCAAAACTGTACGTAGGGTATTGAAGGATGCCGGTTATTCTGCCCGTACAGCACGAAGAAAGCCCTACATCAGTAAAATAAACCAAAAGAAAAGAGTGGAATTCGCGAAAGAGTTTGTTACGAAAGATACTGATTTTTGGGAAAAGATCATGTTTTCAGATGAAAGTAAGTTTAATATTTTTAAATCTGACGGCAGAATATTAGTATGGCGAAAACCCAACACAGAGATGGACGAACTGAATCTGCAAGCCACCATGAAACATGGGGGTGGTGGTTTAATGGTGTGGGGATGTATGGCATCATCGGGTGTAGGAGAACTTATATTCATTGATGAGATAATGGATAAATATGTATATTTAAATATACTCAAGCAAAATCTTTTGAAAAGTACTCAAAAATTAAACCTCCCCAGGGATTTCTATTTTCAGCAGGATCGAGATCCTAAACATATGGCGTATATTGTTCGTCAGTGGATAATATATAATACTGCCCACACATTAAACACACCACCTCAAAGTCCCGATATGAATCCCATTGAGCACGTGTGGAACGAATTGGAAAAAAGAATTAGGAAACATAATATCACAAGCAAGTCTGAACTGAAGAAAGTTCTTCTGCAGGAATGGAGCAATATTGTACCTGAATTCACTAAAAAATTAGTCCACTCGATGCCCAGAAGATTAAAGGAAGTCCTTAAAAGAAAAGGACTGCCAACAAAATATTAGAAGTTTATTATGTAATTAGTTATAAGCGTAAATATTCTACTGTGCCAATACTTTTGTCCACCCATAAAATGTTCAAAAAATATATTTTTGTTATTATTTTGCGTATTATTTTATTTATATTGTTGCTCTTGTTATGTAATAAACTAGGATAGATAATAAATAAATACGTCAAAAAGTTTTTTGTTTAAATCAATTTGTTTAATAGTTATAAGCATTTGTATCATAACAATCTTGCTGTGCCAATACTTTTGTCCAGCACTGTATGCAATATTAAATAATATCGATTCTAGCTGTGTAATAATAAATTTGCATTCATTCATTGACATTCGATGAATAGTTATCAGTGTTGAGAATTGTGGATCTTAATCGCCGTAATAAAAATAAAGGAACACTAAGATTACACTGAGAATTCATATTAAAATAGTTTTAAATTTCTTTAATAAACGATTTCCAGGATCTTCGTCGATATACATTTGCACGCGTCTCAGCACTCTCTTCGTCTCACCATCTTCCATATCACATTGCCAACGGAACAGTTACATTCATCTGTTTTTCGAGATGCCGCGCACATACATACTTCCACACACTCATATTCATATACGCATGTCACTACTACGCGGTTAATTTAGTCTAGCACACAAAATTATACATATCTCAATAATCAGCACAATGTAAAAATTATTAATATAAACTACGGATACTTACGTAATTTTATATTTTTATGAATATAATTAAGGAAATATCTTTTGCTTTCCTTACGAAATATTATAACGCATATTAGATTTTAGATATTTTATATATTTGTAACTTTAGGTTTCCTACGAACGCACAAATATCCCCAATCTAATAATAACTCCAGTGAAAATTAGATCAAATAAATGTTGCGTATTTCAAAGAAAGTCACATAGCAAAACTTTATTTCAGGAATTTTATTTAAAATAAAAATAAAAATAAGTCACAATTTCTACTAATTTATTGCTTTTATTTTAAAATTAATGCCATTTGACCCTCTAATTCTTTGAGGTTTGGGTCCGTACATCGTACGAGCAATCCGAGATGTTTGAGAGCGATCCAAATATTGGAGTAATATATTCTAATATAACGAATAACCACATTAAATGTCTAAAAACAAATACATTTTTAGTTGGTTACATTTTGCGTTTAACGTAAAAGTACTTTATAGGAATTTTATCATCAAATCAGTGGACAATCAGTGGACAAAAGGATTACAAAAAAAAGAGCGAAGTAATGTGTTACGTCGAGTAACACTCTCTTCCACCGGATCACATACCGCGGGCAGGCTGGCAACCAGAAGTCCGTACATTGTCGCGGCGCGCCTTCAATGTCGTGTTTCTAACCGTCGCCAGCGGCCCGCCGGCGTCGTATATCAATACAATGTATCGACGAGCGTATGGTTGCCGCCTGGCCGCGAGTTCCAGAGACTTCGATTGAGATCTGTTTAATTTTACGAAGAAATCGGCCTACGTGTTCACTGGCGCGTGCGGTGGCGTGATCCTAGGGTGGTGGGGGTTGTCTCCCCGAAAGACAAAAGAATCGGTCCAAGACAGTCTTTTCTCCATCAAGCATTCTAACTGAGGAGTCGCATTCGAACAGTCAAACTCATCAGTTGCATTCGAACAGTCAAACTCATCAGTCACATTCGAACAGTCAAATAAATCAGTCTCAGGCAAAAACTCTAATCATACGATCGCATACAAATCAGTCGTATTTTACAAGGTCTCACTCGAACATTCTATCTGTAACTTCCGATACGATTAGAACCAATACTTTATGTACAAGTTGTAAGTGATAATCTGATATAAATATATATATATATATATTCTACTACTGTAGAATACAATTGCATTCATTGAACCACCCCGGTTATCCTAATCGAAACACGGGGAGCGACCATTTCGCGGCGTTGATTTGCTGAATCGTAGCGAGAATTTACGCCTCTCGCTGACGCGTTCCCTCAAGACCGTGTCACGTAAAATAATAATGAATTTAAGGAGAAAAGAAACTTTTATTTTTCTCTTTTGTTTACAATACACTTCCGAGCTCTAGACGTGACCGTTCAAGACTATCTGACTGCTCTACTGCTCTTACTGAGGAAAACTCGGTGTGGGTGTTCCCTTTGGAATTCAAAACGCGGATTCGTTGTCCACACTTTTTGGTGGAAAAGTGAGGGTAATGATCCGCGATGCCCATTGGTAAATGAATTAGGTAGTAAAGACAAGGAGAGCTAGATATGGCTCGTGGGCATCCTTGTTCATGGAAAAACTCTTATCTTGCCAGACACCCGCTTTCTCCGTATTAGGTAAGAGCGTGCAACAAACATAAACCGAAAATGTTTACGTGAAGGAAACTGAAACTGAACAGATTCGGTTTATGTCGTCTTCCTAGGCCTGTTGCGAGTTAATAGAACAATAGATAGGTCTTGGCGTCCGGACTACGGGGAATCTCGCAAGGACCGTCACATCTGGCGTGCCACATGGTAAAAAGGAAAATTGATTCGTGACAACCGCGTCTCTCCGCGAACGGTCGTAACATAATGTATTTGTTTATTCTATAAATCTGCAGTTTAAAAAAAATTAGAAAGCATTTACAAAAAAATTCGAAACATTAACTGTTTCCGGTCATAATTTCTGGGGGCATTGCTCTCCTAATATTATAATGCCAGGCAATACTTAAACTCTGACCGGAAATAGTTTACGAATATGAATATTCCTTTGATCATGTTTGATTGAGAGAAAACTGAGAAAAGTAACGAAATCTTTGATTTAAGAAAACTACAGATAAAATTAAACTGCAATAGAACAATCTGTATACTTCCAAACAATATATACATACTACTGTACAAACAGTAACTACTAAAAATTTAAACAATAATAAACAATTTCTGAAGAGGATACTTTTCTCTTATAGTTACACAGATAAAGATTTCTAAATTTATATTTTTAAACATTTTATTTTAAAGAAATACTCCAAATTTTATTTCAAAATTTATTTTTGAACAACAGGAAAATTGAAATATTGTATCATTTAAATGAATAATGTATTGAATAATAGAATATTTGAATACGTGATTGGGTAACTGAACACTTGAATATTTGAATACATTTCACAAATAATCAATATTTTTATATTTTATATTTTTATCTTTTTATATTTCAATACTATGCAGTCGGTTTCGAACTGCGATATAAAAAATCTTTTTCTTCATATAAGATAAAAGATAAAAAAAGCATTATATTGTTTACTGTGTATTTTTGACTTCACAATGTTGTAGCTGATGTCAATGCGAATTCAATGACTCCCTACTTAAAAATATATGAAGATTAACTTGAAATTATTTTTTTATATAAAAGAACTATTTCCATTGAAGATCACTCATCATGGAAGACCAGTATAATAAATAAACTTTGCTATCGTTATTGACGAAACTAAACTAACAAACTTAAAAAACGAACGTATAATTAGGTTAGTGATAAGCTATACGTATCTGAAAAACGAAGAACGCTTGCAATCTTCTCTGAGCACTTTTTTTGACTGATTCGTAGCAAGTGCGATTTCTACGTTTATGGAGATTGTCGTTTCGTCGACTATCGCTCGAACACAGACAGAAAACTGCTTTCCTGCCGATATGATCCGGCGACGCGGAAAACAAGCTAGCGGATAAAGCGGCTCCGCAAACAGAGGCATGTTTAGATACACGTGAACAAGTTCCTCATTCAATTTGACTTCGCCAACCTCGGCTTTGCGAACGTCCGATTCAATTAACCGTTACAACCGTCGTCAACCAGCTACGAAACCGGCTAAACAACGCGCGAATCATGCTTCAAACGCTACTTTAACCGTCATTGTCATTGAATCCTACTCCTATACACATACAATTGTTTTCTAACGATAATTATAATTTGTTAATTTTATGTGAGGAGAAATGTTGAAGCTTATCCTATCGCGAATTATCAACGTAACGGAGAATTTTAATATATCATAAGGAAAAAGGATTTTGATTTATTCTATTGATCATATTGGATAATACTTAAAATGATAACTAAAAATTGCAAATATGTATGTATCTGATGAAAGCCATCTCAAGCCATCAGAAATAATAAAGAATTTTTCAAAGAACATTATGAAAATAGCACGAAATGGAAGGAACAATAGGCAATAAGCTCAGCATTTGCTAATAAAGTGGAAAGTTTTTAACAATAAATGATTGCAAGTATGATTGTTTATTAAATTAATCCTGTTCCTGAAAGGTGAAATTTTTTGCTTGAAATTTTGGAGAAAGGAGAATATTCTTTGATTTCGAAGATTTTGATTAAGTATTAAACTTGTAAGACTAACAAAATAATTGAATTCCCGACTCTTTATTAAATTGAAATATGAAATTCTTTGCTAGCAGAAATATGAAATCTAAAAGTTGTGTTTCCACCATGTTCATGGAGTTAGATGATGAAAACAAATTTTTCATTATTTTTGTGTAAGTATTAAATCATTCAAAGAATTGGCAGTTAAGTTAAGCGATAAGATTATAGATATCGATCCTGCCACGCGACTTGCACGCAGTAGAACGGGCATACCATCGGTAGAATTGCTAGTTGTCACTTTCTAATAAATCACAACATTGATAGTAAATCTAATAATAGTAATACAAATAATTTTTCAGTAACAAAATAATAATAAGCAATTGGTACAACTATAAATGATAGAAAAAAAATAATATAGTAAAGAAACTAAATTTTGTAAAAATGTCACATCACTGTACATAAATAATAGTTACATTTTTTCAAAATTATTTGCACACAGTGTTTAAAAAGTAAGAATAATAAGCACGAACTACCATAGCGTGATTCTACATCTCTGAATCGGTGAAGATTTGTAAAAAAACAGTTCGTACAAAAACAATCTTGACATTGAAATTCCAGGTCAATATTCTTTTATTGCAGCCTATTTTGCCCGTCGTAAGAATAAAAAGTCTCAGAGGAACCATGGATCGCAACTTAGGAAAAAATGTTAAAGTTTCAGTAACTTTCGAACTCACTTTATTTATAATGTGCTTATATTTTACAGTTAGATGCAGAGAAAATATCATCTATTGTCCCTCATAGATACCACAGATTTACTATTATATATCCTATATTTTTCTTTCTTCTTTTCCCTTTCTTTTTTCTTTTTTTTTTTTTTTTCCCCGCTATTTAGACAAACCAGAACTCGTATTTCCTACATTTCAGCCAAGTTTTTTCCCAAGATTACCTATTGACTTTATATGATAAAAACCATATTCAAACGAATGTTTTAATTGTTCAACGGATGTAATCCGTTTACTCGAACCATAAACAGTTTCTTTTCTCAAAGGAAAAAATCCACTAACGTCTAACCTCATGAATAAGAAGCAGCATTTGAACAGCAAGTTCGTATCCTACCTACAGTGATTCAAATATTTCGTTTAAAAAATGGCAAACCGGTCGACCATAGTGACATGGAACACTATCATGTACGAAACAGATGGCGTGATGCTGTGGTATAACTTTACGTAGTTTATTTCGGTTAGGAGACGTTAGCGTAAAAATTGCAAATATCTTGCACTTGCTATCAATGTAGGCAAATATATGAGGCCAATAATGTGATTTCCAATAATTCCTGCCCATACGTCGACGCTGAACCGTTTTTAATTAAATTTTTCGACCATTGCCTGCAAATTTTTGTGAATTCAAATTCTGGCATTTCATTCATTGAGGGTGATACTATCTGAAAAACTGCTTTCACTTGTATGATAAATAACACACATTTCAAAAAGTGTAGTTTGCGTTGTAATTTATGTATTCAACGACGAAAACTTCATCGAGTAGCATAGTCATTTGGAGTGTTTGAATTTTATAAGGTTGAAAGCCTTCTTATCGTGTTTGTCGCACTGTCATACGATTGATTCTTACTCAACGAGTTATTCTATGTAAACCCATTAGTGGATAAGCACGAGGGAAGGTAATAATTGGCCTGGTTTTCTTTACGCCAATTAATGCGGAGTTAATCTGCATTCACATGTCGCGATATTAATCCTTGATCACCAAATTGTTTATATATTTAGCTGTTGAAAATAGCGGCATTATCGCGGTAACTTTTCTGCTCGTGAAGATCTTCCATTATTCTTGAATTCTGATATATTTCACGAGCTAATCTATCATTTCCTGCTGCTTCGTTAATAGCACGCTACTTTTTTACTAAATATAAATATAAATGTAAATATATGACGAATAAATTCAATTAAAAAATTATTGAAACTGTAAAATTTTTTCCCAG
Source organism: Bombus pascuorum (assembly GCF_905332965.1). NCBI lineage: Eukaryota > Metazoa > Arthropoda > Insecta > Hymenoptera > Apidae > Bombus > Bombus pascuorum. The sequence goes on along the minus strand of NC_083501.1, from coordinate 10,688,656 downwards.
AGAACGATTGAGTTGCGATCCATGGTTCCTTTGAGATTTTTTATCCTTATGACGTGTAAAATATACGCTGCAATAAAAAAAGATTGACCTTGAATTTCAACGTCAAGGTTATCTTTGAACGCTGTTTTTTTTATAAATTTCTACCGATCCAGAGGTATAGAATCACGCTATGATGGTTTTTACACTTATTTTTTATGCAGCCTGTATAATATTCATTCGAATCTATCGATATCGTATTTTTGAATGTGACGCATGGATAGAGTTTCTTACTGTAATTGGCAATGATGAATTATATCAAAGTTCAGACCGTGAGGAAATGTTGAGAATAGTTCGGGTAGTGTTAAAATAGTTGTAAAAGTGTGTGTTTGAGAAGAGGCCGGAATGATTTATGCTAGAGCATTTTGAATTATAAATGTGAAAGTATTTTGATTTAAAAGGATTGGCGAAAAATATGTTCTTGATGTTTGTGCGCACGATTGTTATGAAGTATACAATAGCTGAGAAAATGTGGCTATTTTGGCTGATAAGTAGAGCGCTGATACAAATACATATTTTTAAAATACACATTCATATTTTTATGAGTATAATTAAAAGGATACCACTTAAGTAGAAAATTGATTTATTGATTACATATTATAAAAAGTATTAGATTTTGGATATTTTATGTATTTTTGCATCCTCAAATTTCTCATAAATTCATAAAAATCCGCAATCTCTGATGAGTGTATAATAACGAATCATAATGAGTGTATTTTTTTTTTCATTGCTTTTCATTAAATAAACGTACCGTTGGTAGTAGAAAATAAAAGAAATAGGTGTCTTCATCTACTGTTGTTGCTATTGATCAAATATTCTTCTACTGTTTCTTTGCGGCAGCGTTTTGTAAATGGTTCATTTCGACTGTTTGTATTTGGACTGTGTATTGTGTATATTTGAAATGTTGTTGCGTATAATGTGTTTGTTCGGAATGTCGCGTGTTGTAACAGAATTTTATCCTTTTTGTTGTGTCGATTCTTAATTTTCTGCTTGCAAGCTATTGTAAGAGTCAATTAAAATTTGTAGGTCATAATGGAAATGAAATTTGTGTGACATATATTATTTACCTACATTGGTTGATTATCCCAATTTTTCTCTCTCTCTCTCTCTCTCTCTCTCTCTCTCTCTCTCTTCATATATTTCTCATAAACGAGCCTTTAATATTTTTCCATTTATTACATAACTTTTAATCTGCAATTCAAGTTAAAGGTATTATTTTCTTGCACATATTTAGGTAGTGGATATAACTTCAGGTCTACATTACAATTACAAAATGGGATAATTGCTAAAATTGTAAAAACAGTTTGTAGAGTTATTTGGTTTTACTTTAAATAGAATGTTTTACTGTATTTTCCAAATAGAGATAATTAGAAATATCAGAGGGTTTCCAAAATATATCAGTTTCTCAATCTGTCTAGAAGCGATAGTTGGCACATGAGAATAATAAAATCCAAAATACCTGGATCATTATATTATAATTAAGAAAGATCTGTCTCTTTCATATCAGATGAGATAGTGGATTCAAATTGTATTATTCCATTTCTTTCAAATATATAACTATCAGATTCTTTTCCGGCAGCTACAACATCTGCATAGCTTTTATAAAAAAAACTACATAGATTTTATAAAAAGGCTATGCATCTAAAAGATTAATGATCTAAATATTTCAACAAATCAATCAGTTTCTAAAATGAAATCTATAATCACGCCGTTTGTGCTTATTATCGACGAAGCTTTTATTCTTTCGCACAAAGTAGTTATTACACTACTAAACTATTAGGGATGTTAACTCATAAAATACGTATTTTAAATTATAGGCGTTTCGTAGAATGTGCATTTGGTAGTGTATAGAATAAAGTGACAGTTTCCAATAAACCATTGAATGTAAAAGTACCTTCCGCTGTAAACATTATAAAATGTTGCTGCATTCTTTAAAATCTTTTACGAAGTAGATAGGATTAAACTAGTTACGACCAGAAGATTTCCTAACTACAAATGTATTATAATATGAAAGTGAAAATTTAACTACATCGAGACAAGGAGGTTTAAACGTAAATCGAATGAGAAATAATTTTGCTGCATATTTTTTTTATGACAATGGAAAAGTGTCCTGGCAAGACCAATATATCTATCGTAGTGTTGACATATCCAATTATTTTGTATAATTATGATTGAATAAAAGGTACATATAGAACATGCAATTGTATTCGTGTATATTACAGCATAATATGAAAATTATGTTTTTTACAAAAACAATAGTGTTTAGAAATGCTGAATGAGTGTCAATTTTTGCATTTGTTTGCCACATACATGTAATTTTTAAAAAGAATAAGTCTTACTAATAACATTCCTCTCGGTATCAGACATTCCTTTACATTCTATATTTTCTTACATTTCTATATTTTGGGATACTTGCAAATTTCCTCAATAAACAATTCTATGACCAAACAGTCCATAATCCGAATGTACAAAGTATCCAATAACCAAAGCTATGTTTGGTCTTTGCAATGTACGACAATTCTGTGATTCGGTAAATGTCGTGCAATCATAGCGGTAATCTCTTGTCACTTGTGATATCGTAGCAGAATTGCACACTCATGTGCATTGCATAATTAAAAGGAAGGACCTGCCGAATCGTACAGCGACACCGTTGCGAGATCGCGTCGCTGTTGTGCGTTAGACCATATACATACTTATCTACTTAAGTTCCTACATTTACTTTAGCAATGACAACAAATGAGATTTCATTTGTTTTCTAGAAAATCACCTCCGTGGTCACTTTACATTGTCCTCACATTACGGTCGTACACAATAGGTCTTTTGGTAGGAGTAAGGCTTTTAATTTCATAAGTCAGAAATCATAAGATGTGATTTACAAATCAACTGTTAACCACAGATCACTGTGATCGCTGTGTGCGTAAATATATATATATATACATATTTTGTTTATTATTTTTATACGTTTATAATACGCAATTATATGCATGTATATATACATATATATGTTTGTACATATATATACATATACATATATATATGTAGGGTTGACGTTAGGGGCGTATAATGAATCTTCACCAGTGTTGTTCATGGTTGTCGCACAGATATTTATTACACAAGTATGGCTGATACAAGATTGACAAACGGACGCGGTAGCTGGACGCTAATGACAATGGCCCTAAGTTCGATATAGCGAATCCACGGTCAACGGGATGACGAATATACTTTGCTTCAAAGTCTAAGTCGGACTCGTGATACTAGGAACGCTTGATTGACTCTTAGCTAATCGGATTGCCAGAAAAGAATGACTTTCCGTCGCGACGACGCTGCAGAGGAAAACTATGACGGGGTGTGCCTAAGGGCACGAGATCATCGGATTCGTCAAAGAAAGCCTCCACTCGGAGGGTGAGGGAAATAGGCGCTGCTGTTAATTGGTCAATTTCTATGTTGGCGGTTAGAAAAGGATGCTAGCCGCCCTAGAGAGAGAGTTCCTAGCAGGCAACGTCGTACGTGACCAAATCAGGCTTTCCCATAACTTCCCGCAATAGGTGACAGATTTACAGGCTGATAGAATAAAGACTGTTTGTCAATCTGAAGGACTTTAGTTAACTAAGTCCTAAGATTTGTAACGGTTCCTCAGGTTATCTGAACATAAACTGTAAACGATGCATCGGCATCTGGCGATCATCTGGCCCAAAGAATGGGGTCTGTGTGTGGCGAGCTGCGGGGCTGTTGGAATGTATTATTGTCAAGTGTCTGTACTGCCAATTCTTTAAAGGAAAGCTATGTTACTTTATATCTCTGTTAGGTGAAACGTTCATCCCGTGACCGTGGCTACGCTCGGCGACCGGTTGTCGCCTCGAGCCTAAACTCATTGTCTCAAGTTTCGAATGACTGTGTCTGGGTTATTTCGTAAATGCTACAGTATTGAGGCTTTTCCAAATAATTCCAACGGGGGGGACCCGGTGTCCTTTCATCTCCGACATATATATATAACTATTCACCACGGTCGTATCCCACGCATATATAACCGCCTTTTTAATTACTTTTTTTCGTTAATGAGCTAAATAAGGCGTGCCTATCTGACTTAATAACTAAAGATAAAATAAGCCAAGTTATCCATATTGCTTATCGTTTGAATGATATTACTATTTGTCTGTAGTGAACCAAAAATAGTTAGTCACATTTAGAAGGAGCAAAAACTTCTAAAATACCTTTAATATGGGAACTGTAGAGCATACATCCACGCTCACATTATGACAAACACTGAAAAACAAAATAGAAAAATACGAAACAAAATAAACGATTAAATTAAAATGAAATTATGAAAGAAAATATATAGTAAAAGAAGGGTGGTGGGGAGTTCTATGTGTAAGCGTGTAAGCATTGAAGCACTTACTGCTTGGCGGACTAATTGAGAAACTTTTGCCTTATACTAAGAGTTTTACTCCCACCACAAGAGTTGCCAGATCTGTATGTAATAACGTGTATACGACCTGTTTCAGATACAGATTCATTATAATTTTTAAGTTATCGCGTTTATGACATTAACGTTTTTAAGTAAACCATATACATATGTTTGAGAAAAATAAAAATATTTTATTTCATATAGTGTAAAGAAAGAATTAAAACAAACTAACTTAGTAGAATACACGGCACGCGAAGAAATTCACATAAGTTCATAGCGATTGTTACTGCAAGCTGCGTATCGTCAACAAAGAGCGTTTGCGTATCAAGAGCTCCGTACTCAAAGGAACAATTATTATACAAACCACGAGAAAACCTCCTTAAAACAAAAAAATTAAATTCTTCACGATATAAGAAGCAAGGAAAGGAAGTAACGAAAGCGCAGCGTCCACAGGACTTTTCTCGTGGAGAATACCCAACTACGATCAAACACAATTTAATTGGATGTTTCAGTTTAAATTTAATTGGAAAGCTTATTGTTAAACGATATGGTAAAAGAGGTAAGAGTTAGACGAATAATAAAGTTTCCTAGTTAACGAATGCTAATTCGAAAAGAATATTCAAACATTCGCGCGCGCCTTGTAAAGTATTCCAGCATCCTCTCGACTCTTTTAACGACGCGAATTTAATGAACCGGCCCGTTTCGAAGCGCCACTTACGACCGAGAAAACGGGAAGTTTAAATGTTAATGCCACTCCGTCGTGAAGGCACTCCTAAAACGATGAAAGGCAAACGAAGGATGCATGATTTCGGAAGAAGAAGAAGAAAACGACGATAGGAGAAAAGAAGAGGAAGTAGGAATTTGCTGATAATTGTGCTTTCTATCTATCACGTTCTTTCGCCATCCTATATTGAAAATTGTGTAAAAAATTCATTCTTGTAGTTCTCCGGAAACTTATTCAGCATTCAAAAAGAATAGAAGAAGATCATATAAATGTAGAATAAGATTTGGATGAGGAATCAGAGATATGTACAATGGCTCACGAAAGTACCCGAACAAACTTTAAAATAAAATAACTTTTTTTTTTTTAATTGGGGCAAACAGTTCGAGTTCCTTTGTGAAGCTAAAAGAAATTTGAGAAAATTGGAATTGATCGAAATTGTGGGGATGATAGCAAAAGTCGTTCTTTACAGCTTTTTTATCTAAGCCTCTAATGAAAATTTAAAACATACGTTTTGTAGATTTACGACAATTATATATATATACTGACATCAGAATTGGTTAACGAGTGCTAATTGCGCTGCGAGCTACAAACTGTTAAAAATGATGAAAACGATTTTCGGCCTAGAACTACAATACTAAATGTAAAGATTTTATCGATGCCTGTCATTTCCTTCTGTATCAGCCCATTTCGATTTACTTCAGGTCGTGGATTGGTTTTTATAACTTATAACATTAAGCAATAATTGTCCTTATTGAGTTTTTTAATTTCATGAAATATTTAGTTAATGAAAATGATACTATATATAATAATAATACTATTTAGTGAAGCTCTGGTAAATTGTACTAAATGAACTGTTCTCCTTTAATAATTGCCTTACCCGATAGTCCTGTTTGAGAAAATCGTGCTTATTTGCTGTGCATACACACCAATGTATTCAATTGCATGTAGGTTCAAATAAATACAGTGTCCTAGTACATTCAAAAAGATATTTGAATTAGAGTAAAATGAATATTAAAAGCAAAAGAAGTATTGTATTGTACATAAATATTCTTTAAATATTGACGATTATGATTATTCTTCTAAGGGCAACTAGAAACAACTAGGAAAAGCTTTAATTAACGAAACGTTATTAGTATCTGCCTAAAATATCTGTACCTATATAAAGAGTTCTTAACGTCACAATGAGCTATATAACGTTAACAACTTTTTTTTAAAAAAACACTGAGAAAGATTTTTAATATGAAACAACAGATTTAACTGAAGAGAATCGAGATATTGATACCTAACATTCGAAGCGACATTATACGTAGTTCCTTGTTTTAAAAAATATCATTTTCTTGTCTACAAACAAATAAAGTTTTTAATTTCTAAGATTCTTTTCCAAATATTTGATTATATAGTATGGAAATATTTTTAATACCAAGTATTATTTGTTTTGTTTACGAATTAATCGAATTTTTAATTTTTTAAATAATATTAATGAACCTTTAAACAATAAAAATATAAATTTTAAGAAAAGCATTAGAAAAATTTAAATCTTTATCATCGCAAATACAAGAAAGTCTCATTCTAAATTCCAGATTAGAAAAACTAAATGAAAATCTCAGTGAGAGAAATTTAATAAATTTTGGAAGTTTTATATTTAGTCTTAAAATTTTCAATTTTAATTATCATCGCTAATAACCACATATACATACATATCTAGAGTTCATGCGACGTTAAAACGTAGTAAAATAAAATGTGGAAAACAACGCGGCACTAACGGCATGAGCGAATGTTCCGATGAAGAACACAGGTTAGAATTACGGCTTACTTAGGATCTTACCATTAATGTTTACGAACCAACCAACGTAATATAGACTCAACAGGTACGGAACGAGAATAGAATAATACCTTCGAAAAGTTTTCGCTCATTATGGATGCACCTCCCGCGAAGGAAAGATGCAACGCGACTAGAAACCACGAAGATCTCGTATTCTACGAGAATCTTTGGGGAACAAGCGAATAACTGTGGAACGATGTTTCAAACTAGCTCGGGAAATAGAAGGAGAGATTTGTTTGGCTTCAGGGTTCCTACCACGAGAAACAAATATTTGAACAAGATCGTTGAAGGAAAGGTATACAATTTTTAGATGGTTGGCGCGTTAGCGATTTATAGACGGTATAAAAGGTTTCTGATTTAAGAGGAGAGATGAAAATAATAATACTTTATTAAACGCAACATTATATAGATATGTCGGATTAGTTTCAACACCTTTTAGAAAGTGGCCTATTTTATGACTTTATAGTCTACGTTATGATTTCATAATGTTACATTGTTAATGTAGCTATAAGGTTCTACGTGAAATATTTTCCTGTCTAAAATAAATATTTACTGTAGCGTTATAATATAAATAACAATCTGAATAATAAGTACCTATATGACTTTTCGAATTTTTAAATTTCCAAATTTCCAATGTTTTTAATTTTTACAGTCTCAAAATTTCAAATCCTTTAATTGTAAAATTTCTAAGCGTCTACATATTTTATTTTTCAAATAACCAAATTTGTATATTATCTAGTTTTGATAACTTATAAATTTTCGAATCTTATTTTATGGCTTGGTTGCCTAAATCTGTAACATATATATAAATCTAAACATGTAATAATTACATATAACAATAGCACTGCAATATTATGAGCGCCATTAACTCACACTAAATTATACGTATTGGCACCTTTTCCACTGGCAATCTCCACTTTCTCCATACAATCTTCAACCTCTAATTACCTTACATATTCTCTCTTCGAGAACTAACTAAACTTCTACTTTACAAATAACGATGATATCCCCACAAACAATACTAGGATCCTAGAATTTTAATTAGAATTTCAAAATCTTCTCAAAGAATCTTTGAAAGCCATTTACAACGTTCCTGCATGCGAAGTCCAACAATTTCGCGACAACTATCAACAGTAGTTGGAAGCCTAGCGGGCCCATATTAATGCAATCGATCTTCTCCTCGAAACCAAACCCACACCCACTGGCACCATTGTACACGTACACACACGTGTTTGCGCGTGTATATGATGCAAGGGCAGCACAGTGTTTTGGCCATAAGACCGTAAACAATAGCGGTAACCAGGTCAAGATAACGGATATATGCATACAGACGAAATTAGTGTACAGGCAATATGGGACGTGGAAGACGAACAAGAAACGATCCAATTGTAATTAGAATTAATTTATGGCTGGCTGCGTTGTAATCGAAAACTGGTTCAACAACTTAATTAATGATAGGCTAAAATGGTACCGACTCAACACGGTAATTTCTCTCTTCAAACGATTGAGACTCGATGCAGACTCTGTAGACTATAGACACATTCACCCTTCGTATCGCTTTATGACTCCACGAAGTCCAGTTAACAGCGATGTTGTTTGATGTAATTTGATACGATGTTAGAAGAAAATTTCTGAGGAAATGACTACGATTCCATATTTCATTTTCATAATATTAAATTTCTGTAGTCATATTATAGTGCTATTAAATGATATGAAACTTAATATACTTGGACTTAATTAATTAGTGTATGAATAATGTTATAATAAATGTATTGATGAACAAATATTTTTTATAGCCACATTATCTGTGGTTAACATGTGTGACACATCATTCGAACTTGATGAAATTTGCACATGTTTATAGACTAAAAACTACCAATCTCGTAATGAGATTAATTAAATAAGTTGAAATACGAAATAGTATTTAATTATTGATTATTAATACACGTAATAATTAGTAATGCACACTCATTGGATAATTTTCACGAATCCAAACTACCAATCAGTGTGTCTTGTATCGGTTACCTCCTCCCTTCCTCTGTCAGGGAGTAGAGCGGTTTCTCGTAGTAAAGGTACGCGGCAGATAATTTTTTGGCGACGATGTGACAGATAGATCATCCAAGATTTACCTTTCGATTCCTACATCATTACAAACTGACTCTTCGAAATTTTTGGTTTATGATGTTAGGTATTTGAACTTAAATATAATTTGCACTCTTTCCTTATTAATTTGTAAGTATTCTAGTTTACCGATTTTCTATCTAAATTTCACTTCCTGTGTAGACGTATGATATCACAAAGCACACAGAGTGATTGTTGTACTTAAGAGACATGAGTTTGGAGTATTAAGTGCTAGTTTTGTATTCCTTTACTATTCCCGTTTAATTTAATTTCCATTCCTTTCTTTCTTTCCAACTCTTTACTTTCCGCTTAATTTTCCAACATGTCATAAGTTGTGCAGAGTTTGAAATACGAGACACGAAAATCTAAAAGCTCTACTAACAATACTACTTAAATAATACTAATTTCCATCGACAGTATGAAACCAGATATACAAAACAAAGAAGAGTCTATACTCAGAAGAAAAATGAAAACCTAACAATTTTGTTACTTATAAATTTATCTGAGAAACTCAGAAAAAGGTAGTACAAATAATAAAAGTAAGAGAATACTATGGGTAAAATTAAGCTTCGATTGTTCTGCTGAAAATGTCCATGCTTTGATTTAAGTGCACTTTTGAAAATAGATTCGTTTTAGATAAAAATACAGTTTTGCAGGATTTTCAGGGATTTAAAATTTAAAATTCCTTTGATATTTTTTTGCTTTTCCTAGAAATATGTGCAATGTTACGATAATATTTTCCTTGGTGTATATCACGATACATGATTTTTAATTGCGCGTTGTTTATATTGTTCGCGATTACTCAATACAAACGTTTTCAAAAATATCTTCAAAACGTTGGATCGCAAATATTTATTTTCTCTTGCCAAAGATTGAGTGACTATCAAGAAACAATCGAGTGGCTTAGAGAAATACGATTAATCCAAGTAAAAAATGATACGCAAAACATAAGAAACAGATAACATATGTCAAAATAATAGGCAGTTTGGGTTAGGTTCGAGGAATATGAAAAAATATCCTATCTTTCGAGTCACTAAAAATCGTTCTCTTAAAAATTTCTCGAAGCACGGATGTTTTCGGGAATTCTGTATAAGTATTAATAAAAAAAATCTACTTGTAAACAATAAGCTATACACGTATATTATCACTCATAAATACATACGTGGACGCTTTGGTCAATTTATTTGAGTAATATACAAATATTATTAAGATATATAAATTAATGGCAAACTAATTAATCAAGCCAACACTCAGTATCTGTTAAGGAGTGCAGCACGGTGATTTCATGATACAGCAAAGCATCATATTGTAGTATCGTGGACGAAAGGCCTAAGAGACACCGGGAGAACCATAAACAATGTCGCGAGAAAGCTTACTAAGTACCGACAGGCCCAACAATTTATCGTCGGTCCATCAATCGAATAGTTACGCAGAAAAGGCCTGCGTGACCCTGGCCACGAGCGGTTGCGTGGTGGGGCTAAGAGAATAGACAAAGGAATGCTAAGGGAGAAAGACGAATTAACAGTCAGTATTAGTTGAGAAGTCAGAGAGTGTGAATCGAAAAGTCAGAGAGTGCGAATTGCGTTGTCGAGAGAGTGTGGTCCGTGTGAGAGAGAGCGATGAATACGTGGTGACAAGAGTTGCAATTAACTATCTAATTGTCTTAGTTATAATACGTTATTGTGATTAGTTCACGTTAAACATCCATCGTCAACCTATCCTCAACATCTGTTTAATCCATTTATTCTAAATAAATTAATTGTAACAATGATTCTACAGTATGAACCGAGAGAAAACTAATGTGCGAACCGATTTGCACGCTATTAAGTCGCCTAGACACAGCTATCGTGTTGTGCAAAGGGTTAACGCTGCGGATATTAACCTTGCACTTCGTCAGCCAGTTATTCGACAGACGCGTAATCAGCGTTGACGAATTGATTGATATTTTTGAAATCGCCAGTACCTATTTAATAGGAATGTCTACGAATCGAAAGAAAAGCAATTTGTGCGCTATTAATCTCGCCAAAACGTTGCTCTAGTCGAGTACAACGGGTTAAACGTTGCGGATATTAACCTTGAACTTTATCAACGAATTACTCGTCGAGCAGATACGGCGTACTGCGGATTGAACTGCGGAATTGATGAATTGATCGACTTTTTAAAAAGCAGAAGTATTTGCTTCGTGTGAATGTCTATGAATTGAAACCAATTTTAACGTTATTAATATCGCTGAGACTCTATCTGCAGTGGAGCGCAAAGATCTAAACGTTACGGATATTAACCTTGCACTTCGTCAGCAAATTATCAGACACTGTATGGTATACCAGATGGAATCGAAACGCCCATCAATCGATTGTTTTTTTTTTTTTTTTTAATGACAGTACTTATTTTACGCGAACGTTAACGATTTGAAACCAGTTTGAAGATTATTGATATGTAGAGCAGCTAGCTACGTTCGTTAAGGTCATGAGCTGAAAAAGACGCATCGGGAGTCGAATCCCTGCCCTGGTGGGGATATACTTGCAAAGATAAAAAAAACCAAAATCCATCTTAAAAGTAAATATGCAAGAGACAAATGCTAGATCCTTATGTGATACTTTCTGCAAGTCTTTGGTACGCACCCCCAGGGCCGATGAAAACAAAACGTAAATGTTTCCTAACGTCACCTACATTAGTGGAGGTTTTAGATGGTAAGAATCCGGCACTACCTTCTCCACCGCCCTGCGTCCCTAGCCCCACCGCAGGGTACTGAAAAGGTGTCTATGAAGATTATTTCCTCCACGTTAAAAAAAAAAAAAATTTTTTTTTGCGTCCATGAGGATTTCTCCGCGTTTCTAGTTTATTTTTATTTTTTCTTTTTTGGTTTTTACAATTTGTCCAGAGGGACATTTGGTAAAGTATTATGTCTTAGTGATTAGGGAAATAATATAGCATATGGCTACCTCCAGCGGGGTGCCATCTTCGTGTTTGCTAAGTTATATGAGATCTATTGGGTGTTTCCTTTTTAGTCTTCTTGCGATGTTTGTTATGTTGTTCGTTTCCGCTGCCAGCTGGTTCGGGTGTGTTCCTATTCTTTCTCTGTACCTTCTTGCGAGTCTGGTAATCTCCTCCTTGACCGTTGGTATACCCAGGTCTTTCCGAATGTCCTCGTTTCTAACGTACCATGGGGCGTTTACCATTGTTCTAAGGATTTTGGCTTGGATTGTCTCAATTTTGGTTATATGGCTCATTGCTGCTGTTCCCCATAGTGGAATTCCTTATGTCCAGATTGGTTTTATGATTGTTTTGTATATTTTTAGTTTGTTTTCTGTTTTTAATTTGGAGTTTTGGCTTGTTAGCCAGTGCATTTGTCTCCTTGCTATCTGTATCTTGTCTATTATTGATTTGATGTGCTGTTTCCATGTGAAGTGTGTATCTATGTGAAGTCCAAGGTATTTGACTTGCCTTGTTTGTGTTATTTGCGTGCCGTTCAGGAAGATGTTTGGTGGTATCTGTTTTCGCAGTGTGAATGTGATGTGGTTGCATTTGTAGGGTTAGCTTTAATTTGTTTGTCTTGTAGCTACTTTTCTATTTTTGTGATGTGTTCTTGTAGTATTGTGGCTGCTGTTACAGGGTTAGTGTCCCTGACTAGCACGGCTGTGTCGTCCGCGAATGTCAGTATTTTGCTATTGGTAGTTGTTGGAATGTTGGCCGTGTATAGTGTGTATAGTATGGGTCCTAGGACGCTTCCTTGTGGAACACCTGCTTTGATGTCTTTTGCTTCGGAGTGTGCGTCCTTGATTTTTACTGTGAAGGTTCTGTTGCTTATGTATGATTTTATTATTTGGTATATTTTTTCCGGGAATTGTTTCTTGATTGTTTGTATTAGGCTTTCGTGGTTTATTTTGTCGCAAGCTTTCTCTATGTCCATGAATAGGGCTGTACAATATTGTTTGTTTTCTATTGTGTGTATTATTTCGTTGACAAGCCTGTGCATTTGTTCTATAGTGGAGTGTTTGTTTCTGAATCCAAATTGGTGATTTGGTATTAATTTTTCCTTCTCTATTATTGGTTTTAGTCGGGCATATATTACTTTTTCTAGTATTTTGGAGAGCACGGGGAGTAGTGATATTGGTCTGTAAGATGTTGCTTCGTGTGGGTCTTTGCCTGGTTTGGGTAACATAATGATTTGTGCCTGTTTCCATAATGTGGGATAATATTGTATTCTTAGTATTGCATTGAATATTATAGTGATTAGTCGTATCGCTTTTGGAGGGAGGTTTTTCAATATTTTACCATTGATTAGATCGATTCCTGGTGCTTTGTTGTTTTTTGTTTTTTCTATTATGTTTCTTATTTCTTGTGCTGTTGTTTTGGGTATGGTGTATTGCTTGTCGATTGCAGTGCTAGTGGCTATCGCGTCGTCGTCCGTATGGCTATTGTGGTTGCTGTTATTGATGTTGTGTGGTGTAAATGTGTTGCATAGGTGGATGGAAAATTCTTCGGCTTGCTCTTCGTTGCTTCTTGCCCATGGGTTGTCTGCTTTTCTGATTGCTGGGGCTGGTTTTATCGCCTTCTTTATTTTTTTTGTGGCTTTCCATAGTGAGTAGTTGTAATTCTCGTGTGCAGATAGTGACTCTATGAACTTTATAAATTCGTTGTTGTTGTGTTCTTTTATTTTGTTTTTTATTTCCTTTGCGAGTTTGTTTAGGTGTTTTTTGTTTTCTTTTGTTCTATGTTTTTGCCATTTTGCTTTCGCTTTTCTTTTTTCTCTAATTTTTTCGAGAATGTCTGATGGGATTGGTTTTGTTTGTCTAGAGGTAGATTCGGGTTTAGTGATTGCCCGTGCTGCTTCTTGTATAGTTTCTGTAAGTATTGCTACAACTTGTTCGATGTGTTCGGGCGTTTTCACTGGGATGTTGCAGTTGATTTTGTTCTCGATTATTTCTTTGAAAGTTTGCTAATTGGTGGATTTGTTGCATAGTGTCTCTGGGTTGTTGTAGAGTATTGGCTTGTTTCTGTATGTTATTATTATGGGTCGGAGCTAAGCTCGAGGCTGGGTATTATATTTATTTTATTTCCATTTAGTCCCTTTGTGACTGCAAAGTCGAGTAGGTCAGGGATTTTGCTCAGGTCTGTCGGCCAGTATGTCGGTCTTCCTGTGGATAATATATTGAGGTTGTTTTTCCTGATGTGTTTTTCCAGGGTTCTACCTGGAGGTGTAGTGATTCTTGATCCCCATGTTGTGCGCTTTGAGTTGTAGTCTCCTGCTGCGATATACTTGTCGCCTAATTGTTGGAAGTATTCTTCCCACATTTGTGCTGTGATTTTGTGTCGCTGTGGTGCGTTTCTGATACGAGTAGTATATCTATGTTGTTGTGATACAGGAATGTTTTAGTTTCTAGGGCACTTTGTTGTAGGCCGTTAGAGTTCCAGGCTGCTATTTTTAGTATGTCCATTTTTATTTTTTACTTAGCATGTTTGTTATCAGTTGTGTCATAGCTGTGATTTGTTGTGTTTGCTGTTTGAGTGCTGCGTTTTGTTCGCTTATTACTTTTGTTATCATTTCGGTGTTTTTGATGGATTGCTTTAGTAGTTCTTTGATTTCTGTAGCGTCGTTGGTGTTATTGTTCTGGTTTTGGTTGACTACGGGTGTTATTTGCTTGGTTACTTGCGCGTAGCTTCGACTACCAGAGGTGTTGGTATTATTGTGGTTGATATTCGTTACGTGCTGTACGTTTGTTGGTGTCTCAGTTTCTGCGCTGTCTTGTTGTGTGATAGTAATTTTATGTCCTGCTTCGAAGTGGCGGAGACAGTTTACGTTGAAGTATTTTTCTGGCTGGACAGCCTTTGTAGCTGGCTGGGTGGTTTTCGGTGCAGTTGTAGCACTTTACCTCGTTTATTTTTCCCGTGTATGGGCAGTACGTTGTTAAATGCTTTTCTGCGCATTTGACACACACCGGGTTTCTGTTGCAGTAGTTTTTTGTGTGTCCATATTGTTGACACCGCATGCATTGTGGTATGTCTTTTTTATGTCTGGGTGGTTCGACTGTAATTATTGTGTTTAGGATTTGTTTGATTTCGAAAATTTCCTTGTTGTTGTTTTTAGGTTCGAGTTCAGTTAGGAATAGCGGTAGTGGTTGTTTAATATCAAATCTCGTTATGTTGTTTATTACCCTTACCTGGTGTCCGATTTTGGCTAGTTCCTCACATATGTTGTTTGTATTTGTCTTTGGGTGTAGTCCTCTGATTACCGCTTTATAGCTTTTGTCGGTGTTAAGCTTCGTAGGTATGGTATCCGGCGTTTTTTTCTTTTAGCACTTTTACCACTTTCCTGTAGGTTTCTGGGGTGTTGGTTAACACTTTTACCTGGTCCAGTTTTAATTGTTTAATTGTGTAGTTTTCTTTGCCTACCGTGGTGTTTAGCAGTTCGAGGAGGGGGTCTATTATCTGTGCGTCGATGTAAATTGGTGGTGGTTTGGTGTTGTGTGTTGGTTTTTCCGTTGTGTCTGATTCCTTCTCTTGTGGCAGTGCGCTGAAGGGGTTTTGTAGAGGAATTTCCTGAAACCATTGCTTTCTTTCTGTTTCTGCAACCCTCCTAGTATTTGTGTTTATTGTTAGTTTTCTTCTTTTGCTGGGAGTTACGACCTTCCAGCTTTCGTCTTGTTGTATTAGATCGTTGTTGGTGGTGTTTCTCTCGTCACTCATTTGAGTGACTTCCATTTCAGTTTCTGTGCATTCTTGAACGTCCATGGTATTGTTTATGGTGTATGTTTCGCCGTTGTTCGATATCCTGAGCGGTGGCACCCGTTGCATTGCTTTGCTTTCCCCGCTTTTCGCACTTTCGGGAGCACTGTTTTTCACGTCCGATTTCGACGGAGAGATCTCTCCGGGCACCAGGCACGTCTGCACTCTTCGGCAGTCGAAAGGGAACTCTGGCGTAACACGTTAGTTTGCTATGCAACAAATTTCCTTAGCAGGCCGGCCTCCAGCCCACATGCGGCACTTAGTAAATTTCGTTTTGTTAGAGGTCGGTCATTGTTCATTTCTTTGCTAGAAAATTATCATGAAGTCATATCCTAAAGAATCTTCTCGCGCCCAGATGTTCGGTATCAGGCCTAATGGTCCTCGGTATTTTGTAATGCCGTGCTTTAACCTGGCAGGATCATCTGCTGTCAAAAAGTCGTCCATTAACACGCTTAAGGGGTATGCCTCGCTACAGACTCACTGGAGGTGAGGCCAAGGTGACTTACGAAAATGACTAGATTGTTATAATTTTTCATCATTACAGGTCGCATCTTTCAGAGCTATCGAGACATTTTATTACAATTATTTTGAAAATTATAATTAACCTACATTTTTTTCGTTAATTTGAGTGTATTTATTATAGTCTGTGCCATTATGTTATTGCATTCATTCTCAAAAGAAAGATCAATCACAAAAGGATTAATAATAAATAATATAAATAAATTAAATAAATAAATACTCTATAATTTGCAACACTTGCAGGTAATTCTGTTATTCTATATGAAGTATTGTGATATTATTTTATGTAATTCATTGCATGAAACGTTGAATAGAATAAATGTGATACACTATTCTCAGAAATGAAAAGTATACTCTTATTAATAGTCGCAGATTCAGTAACGACCAATTTTATTAATTTTATCTTAGCAGAGATAAACCATTTATTTTTATTTTATATATGACCCATTTTCTCGCATTGATCATTTTATACAATTAACTCAAATTAATTTTGCGTAGCTCAATTTGATAAATTGAATAAATAAATGAAGATATTCGATATATATCGAAGATATTTGATACAATAATATTATACTTTTATGAATAAAATGTGTATTTTTGGTAATAGATTTCAAATGTAATCACTACTATCAATCGTTAACTTGTTTAAGTGTTGTGAAATTCGATATAATGAAAAATAAAATGCATTTTCCTAAGGCACAAAAAGTGAAAAACCGAAGTAATTAATAGATCGTTCATTTATATATTAAGAGGAATTGATTATATTTTATCTGTGTATAAGTATTATACACTTGCTTACTATTTTTATGCTAAAGTAACACGAATAAAAGAACGTGAAAATTACCGTATATAACATGTATAGTGTTGCGACCGTTCGCGGAGAGACGCGGTCGCGAGGAAACGCGTCAGCGAGAGTCGTAAATTCTCGCTACGATTCGGCTAATCGACGCCGCGAAATGGTCGCTCCCCGCGTTTCGTTTAGGATAACCGGGGTGATTTACTGAATGCAACTTATTCTACGATTGTAGAATAAATATATATTTGTATCACAATAACACTTACAGTTTATATAAGGTGTCGGTTTAAATAGTATCGGAAGTTACCACTAGAATGTTCGAGTTATATCTTATACAATGTGACTGATTTGGACGCGACCGTACAGAGAGTTTTCGACTGCGACTGATCGGTTAGAATGTTAGATTGCGACTTTACGATGCTTCTCAGTGAGTTCGTTGGACTGAGCGATCGTGGTAGACGTGTTGATTGAATTGACGACGAAGACGAACTAACTTGATAGTGACGATGCTGTGTCGGAGGTGAGCTAAGGATGGGTGTGTCTAACGCACGGAATCATCTGATTTGTTGATGACAGTTTTTGGTTGGAGAAGTGAGGGTAATAGAAATTGTTTCTATTGGTTAGTAAGACTATCGATGGACTAGGAAGGGTATTAGCCACCCTCGATGGAAAGTTGGGAGTAGGAGGCATCGCACGTGTGAACACTTAGCGTTCACGTGTTTTCCAGACGCTAACCAGAAACCTTAGAAAACGCTTTCGTGGAAAAGCCCTTGTTTGCAATGAAAGACTTTCGCCAGAGTTTTCTGAGATTTATAGTCAGGCTGCGAGTGTTTTCAAGAGTACGCGATAAGGATGTGCGGACATCTGGCTGCCATCCGTCCGCGATGTGAGGTCCGGCTCAGGTAGAGAGTCGGCCGACGTAACATATAGATACATAAAATATGTATAAACTTCTAAAAGTAAACATTCGTCTGGAAAATATAAATTAAAAATGGTATATCATAATATACATATGATAACACAATTTAAGAAATGTTACTGTCACGTCTCGCGATCCACACGGGCCGTAACGTGAACACCGTAACTCGCGAATGACACGAGCACAACTCTAGACGAATGAAATTAAAAAAAACAGAAAACTTGAAGGAAATAAAAGACACTACGCGTATACATATTTTAATATCGCAATAAACAATCAATAATATCGAAACAAGGAACAATGAGACGTCCACTGACACGTATCGTCTTGCACGCGCTCTGCCCACTACAATACCGAGTACAATAAGCAGGTAATGGAAGTTGAGATGCTACGACCTTCTTACACAGCATCAATGGCGACAAACAACTAGCACGCATCAAAAGATCAAGTATCGACATCAGCAAAGGTAACCACGCATTTAGCAGAGTACGACCCATCATCAGCAGAAACTAATACTATAGGATCATTTATCAGAAATATTAGAAATTAGGAGTTCCAGTGATTTCTATCCTATATGATAAATTTATTGATAGATGAATTTATTTACAGTGGATTAAACAGGAAACAATGGTTATTTACTACGAACTTCATGCAGTAATGTGATATAATTAAGGCAATTAAATTGAAAATTCACAACTAACAATTAACAACTCATAAAAACTCGGCAATTCTCTCTCGACTCAACTCTCTCAACTCAACTCACGACTCGCAATTAACTCCTCGCTGACTGAGGATTAATCGTTTTTCTCCCTTAAGCATCCCTTTGTCGTCTTCTCATACCTCCACCACGTACGCGTTCCGTAACCGTCTGCGATCATGGTCACGTACACATTCTTCCGCGTAACTATTCGACTGAGGGACCGATAACATATTGATGGATCGCTTGGCCCATTGAAGTGTACCGAAGCTTTTGGCCTGTCGGCATTTAAGCTTTCTCGCAACATTGTTTATAGTTCATCAGGTATTTCTTAGACAATCTTTCCACGATACTACAATACTGCGAGAAGAATGCAGCAGTAAGGACTTCTAAAAAAGGAGAAACTTGAATAATACTTCCATGAAAACTATATCAGCTGAAACCCTGATACTTCTGGAAGAACACCGGCAGAAACGAAGATTGCAGCGTCTGCAGAAGTAATCACGTACCAAAACTCCGCGCTATCATGGAATAATCCATTACGTGACAATTATCCCATGATAGCTTAATATAAATAAGGGTATCCACTTAGAGGGAGCTCAATTAATTGACATTTTGTTCAGAGTCTTTAGGTTCAGTTGTTCAGTTGTCAAGAGTTCAGTCAGTAAAAAGAGAATCAATTATTCAGTTCGGTCAGTTAGAGTCAGTAAGAAAGCTCAGTCAGTTAAAAATTTGTCAAGAGTTCTGTTATTCAGTAAGAGAGAGTTAGTTAAAATAGGGTTCAGTTCAGTTATTGAGTTCAGTTATTCAGTTCAGTTATAGACCTCAATCCAGTTAGTTGAAATTTTGTCAAGAGTCAGTTAAAAATTTATCGAGAGTTAATATCAAATTCAAAAGAACAGCAGTCTTTGCGAAGCCGAGAATTATCGAAATAAGCATTGATTGACGGTATAAGATAATTTTAAAAAAACGTCAGTGCAGTTTACGATTTTATGTAGAAGAGAACATATCCCTGTTCTACAAATAATAATTTTCTTGTAACAATGAATTACCAATAAAAAACCAATAATTTATTTCCAATCACTTAATTTGGCCACTCTATATTCTACACTAATTATATAACAATTTTCCTTGTCTACATAATTTTGTATCATATTGTTGAACTAACTGCAATTCGTAAAGTATCACCAATTCCAAAATTATAGAAAATCATACACAAGTATAATCCAATTTTAGTTCATATTACATTTAAGATACAAGCAACTCACTCACAGTAAATTCAATTAATGATATCAATTTAACCCGTTTCAATTAATAAATTCTCTCGATAGTGTATCTAGGAATACAAATTAATTCAACAAAATGAAGAGTACTGGAATAGAAGCTACTTTGCTACGATGGGTTTCCATAAATGAAATTAGATAAATTTTGAAATCGAAACCATAGAACGTTTGTAGCTATACGTCGCACTGTAGAAACGAACCGACTCGATTAATGAAAAGCACTGATGAAAGTTTCAATTTGATTTCGTGGAACTGGCCAACTGTGCAACGGTGAAAAGCAATCGAAACCCTCGAAGCGAAATATTTTTGAAACCGGTACAATTCAAATAACCATGCCTATTTCCTTTGAAAAATTGCTGTCAAACATTTTATCGACTTCATAAACATACCAACGAAATTGATACGAAAATGATGAAACATTAATAGAAAAAGTATTTTTGTGATATTTACTGTTTGCAAACACATAAAAGTTGAAAAAGTTATAGATGTCAAGTACAAGAATATAACAAAATATAACAATTGTAAAGTCGATTTTTTCAATTGTTTTACTATTATTAAAATTCGGGCCCGCTCAAGTTTATTATAAAATGTTTAACGTTTATAAATTTCTTAATTAGAACAAACACTGCTAGAGTGAAAACAACTGATAAGAACTTATAAGAAAAGGTGATGGATAAAATTAACAATAAACGCTTCTGGGAATTCAGCACTATACTCTAGTAACAAGAATAATAGACCTATGCATATGTCGGAGATGAAAAGACACTGCTCCCCCCCCCTTCCTAGGAATTCTTCGGAAAACCTCCAATACTGTAGCCTTTACAAAATAACCCAAACACAATTATTCGAAACTTGAGATAATGAGCTTGGGCTCGAGGCTAGTCACCGAACGTAGCCGTGGTCACGGGATGAACGTTTTACCTAACAGAGGTAGTGAATTGCATAGTCCCCCTTAAAAGCAATAATTGTACCGACATTCCAACGGTCTCTGCCCCGTGACTCACCACACACAGATCCTATTCTTCGGGCAAGATGATCACCAGATGTCGATGCATCATTCACAGTAGCCTGTTCAGCTAGCCTGAGGACCCGCTATAAATGTTAGGATTTAGTTAACTAAGATCCTTCAAATTGACAAACAGTCTTTATTCTATCAGCCCGTAAATCTGTCACCTATTGCGAGAAGATACGGGAGATCTGCTTTCCTCACCTACGACGCTTCCCGCTAGGAACTCTCTCTCTCTCTCTCTCTCTCTCTCTCAAGGGCAGTTAGTATCCTTTTCTAACCACCAACATAGAATTTAACCAATTAACAGCAACGTCCATTTCCCTCACTTTCCGAGCGGAGGCTGTCCTCGACGAATCCAATGATCTTGTGCCCTTAGACACACCCCATTATAGTTTTCCTCTGCGTGACGGAGAGGTACATTCTCGTGCGATCTCATTAGCGAGGAAACAACCCCTTTTACGATCAGTGGATACTTCACGAGTCCGACTTAGACTTTGGAGCAAAGTACATCTGTTATCCCGTTGACAGCGGATTCGTTATCGAACCTAAGGTCATTGTCATTAGTGTCTAATTACCGCAGCCACTTGCCAATTTCGTAACATCCATACTTGTGTTAATAAATAGTACCTCGATTGTGTGACAACGATGAATAATTCCGGTGAAGATTCATTACACGCCCCTAACCCTAATCTTAACGATAACCCGACACATATATATTATATAGAACTTTTAATCTTAATCATTATGGTCTAAAAGATAGAATAAAAATCTTCTTGTTCGCAGAATGCTCTGCATGCGTATGTATTTACGTACCAAAGATAATTTACTTATTCTTCTTATTCATTAATATTATTCATTAATAATATAGTAATAATAGTACTAATATCATTCATTCATTGATAAAGGTAGTTAATGATACGGTTAAGATACATAAATTATGAATGTATTAAATTTACAATTAGTTTTTTAATTTACACACAAATCAAAAAAAAAATTTCATAAAAAAATATTATCGAATCACTTTTAAAAAATTAAAAATAGTTGATGTTTTTGATATAAAGGAAAAGATATATTATATCTACTTAAAACATTCGGTATTTAGAACATTTTTACTATTCTAGATATTTGAAACATTTTCGAAACATGTTTAACAAAATCTCTATAAATGAAATTTTTGCTCATAATTATAATTCATCAAACGAACTTTAATTAATATTTTTGTTATATAACTAATATATTTTTCTGCTTAGATGTTTATCTATTTTTTTTTACTAAGTTCGAAATAAGAAAAATTCTAAAAATATATTATCCACCATGAAGTAATAAAAACAAAAATGCAACTATTTTTTCATTTCACTCAGCTTTCAATTATCAGAGAAAAAAGCATTCATAAAAACCGAACGTCCAAAGTGGAAAACACGAAATATTGATTACGGAAGCGAAATTGCAGCTGGTATAGCCACTGCAATGCCATTGTTGTTGGTATCAAATTACATTTTCAACACGTCAACCAACGTACACTTGATATCCAACCACTTATGCGGTTATATCCCTAACAATAGTTCCCGTTTCGAGTTTTCGATCGATGCCTGACTTATGATTGATCAGTTCACTTAAGCGTCAATTCCAACAATATTTATGGATATAATTTATGGATATAGATATAATATTTTGAATAACGATAAAATATAATAACTCTATCTTTCAAGAGTAAACAACTGCAAACATAATATATAACAATCTTTATTTGATGGTATTAATCGATTTACTTAATAAATCTAACAAAATATATGAAATATTGATATATTGATATATGTACAATAAATCTATTAATAATAAAATATAATATAATAAGTCTATTATTAGTCTCTAAAAATAGATAACAACATAATAAATAACGATCTTTACTTAATGATCTCAATTCATGTACTTAATAAATTTGATAGGATATATTAAATACATACGGTGGTTGACGAAAGTATTCAAACGCTCGCTATTGAATAATGTAAATAATTAAGATATGTACATTACACAAGATTTAAAATCCATGTTATAAGTACTATACAAGTATAGATACAAGTATCAGGATTCTATATCTAAAATTTGGAATGCACACGATAACATTTGTAGAAGTTATAAAACATTCATTACGATGATATACAAAAACAGATTCAAAGAAGTAATCGAAGACCTAACTCTTAAGTGAATAAACAATGTTTTTGTATACAAAGTAGAAAGTTGATGTAGTAACTTTTGTATACAAAGTACTCAGTTGATGTAGAAACATCATGTAGTGATTTTTGTGCTTCACTGTAAGTAATGTATTGACGAGTTTCGAAAAACCAGAAACACAAATATTCAAGAGATAATTGATATGAAAATTATACAAAGATGAAGAATTAAGTGTCTACGATACATTATATTATCAAAATATCAAAATCCGAAGAAATAGTCACAAACAAACACCCTACAGGCAGACCAAAAAAACTAACTAATAGAGAAAAACAAATTATTATACGCAAAATAAAAAAAGGATCGAAATATTGTGGCTATGAAACTTACTCAAACAGTTACTAATTACTTTGGAAAGAATGTTCATGCAGAATTATGTCGTAGGATTTTGCGAAACAATGATTTCAATGGTAGAATTTCAACAAAATATACGTTAATAAGATGAATCAAGTTAGACGTTTAATATTTGCGAAGGAATTATAAATAAAGATACTACTTTCTGCTGTACTATAATAAAGTTACATTCTCAGATGAAAACAAATATAATGTGTTTATATCGTTATGTCTGGAGGCAACCCAATTCAGAAATGAATATTAAAAAATTACGTCCCACTATAAGGTATGGCAATAGTTCCGTGATGTTGCGAGACAATGAGAGGCCTTGCATGACCACAAGCGGGAAATCTCGTTCTTATAGATGGTATTTTAGATAAATATAAATATTTAGGTATTCTTGAAAACAGTTTAAAAGATAGAGTTACAAAATTGGGGTTATTAAACAATTTTTATTTCAAAGACCACAATGACTCCAAGCATACAGCCAGAATTGTGAAAAAATGATTATTTTATAGAAAATTTCGGTCTTTAATTTGATTTGACTTTAACTCGATCGAACATTTATAGGAGGAAATCGGTAAAAGATTAAAAAATTACGACATAACTTCGAAAGATATACTTAAATAAAATATTTTAGATGCATGGATTTCTATCGAACCTAAAATAACTGAAAGCTAGTACACAATATCCAGCGATGTATCCAAGCAGTGACTAATGTTATAGAATTATGTCACCACCTTATTTTTCATTAATATTTAATTGGGTCTTCTTTGACTTTAGCTTTCTGCATGAACATTTTAATGAAAAATAACTAATACCGTTCGATTACTTTCATAATCTTGTTTCTGTACATCACTGCAATAAATGTTTCATAACTTCCACAAATGTTATCGGATTCGCTCCAAATTTGAGATATATAATTCTGATACTTAACATAGCATATGAAGTTTAACATATATATCTTACTTGTTTAAAGTTTTAATAGCAAGTGATCGAATACTTTCGTAAGCCACTGTATATTCGTTTATTTACGATGTACATGTGATAACAAACATGTGATAACTCAGAAACAAAGTGGATATTAATGATATAGGAATGTAGAGATATTAAATTGCAAGCAATGCATAATTAAGGAGAATATCGTATTATACGTACGCTAGGTAGGTACTGCGTGTTTGTGATATTCCGAAAGCCATGTTTCGAATTATCGTCATACTTTATGGCGAGGAAAATTAATATCACAGGTTCCTCATAAATCAAGAAGATCCTATTACCTATTATAGGATACTGATGCCTGTTAATGAATAACCGAGATAAAACTATCTTTGTCGTTAGTTACTCTCAGAATTTTCGGGGCAAAATCTACGACGCAATACCGCCAAAATTGCAGATATTTTTATTAATATACGTTTAATA
Organism: Bombus pascuorum; assembly: GCF_905332965.1. Lineage (NCBI taxonomy): Eukaryota > Metazoa > Arthropoda > Insecta > Hymenoptera > Apidae > Bombus > Bombus pascuorum. Next base: position 10,663,615 of record NC_083501.1, on the reverse strand, counting down.
GTACAATATTCTATTTGGTCCAGTTAATATTATTGTTTCGTTTCCAACAAATTCATTTAAATACTGATATCACTATATGATATAGTAATATAAGTATTTAAGTAAATTTGTAGGAAATGAGACAACAATAATTGGACCAAATAGAATATTATATTATTATAGTATGTTATTAATATCCTGTTACTAATGACAATTAGTATTTTGCACTCCTAGAAAGCTTATATCTACATATTACACAAAACATTTTGAAATGTCATTAGTACTCTAACAAGACGTTGGAAAATTTGAAAGGGATTTGAAAATATGTTAAGAAAATATAAGATATTTATTGGAAGTATATACTTCTCGAAGATCAGTGAAGTATTTGAACAGTCAATTATTTACTACATTAATAAGTCACAATATATAGTGACACCGTCTTTTATGTTAAACATATGTTTAAGACTACCATTCACGCAGTATACTAATTTTTTACTAAATGTATGTCTGCAACAAATGTCTTGTAATTTCTACATACATTTTCAGATTTATTTCAGAACTATTCCACTCATAATAGTCGTGTCTCATTACAGTGCTATCGAAATTTCAAAAAGTTTCGAATAATGCACAATATTATATCCATAAAAAGAATTCTGTGATAACTACTCAAATAAGTATTCAAATTTCGTTCACCACTGTAACAATATTTATATTATTATACTTTATAAAATAGTATTTTGCAATGGATTTAAATAATGCCATGCATAAATTAATTTTTAGTAAACTATGTTAAAACTCCAATTGAATAAACCACCAATACTGCATAGTGCGCATTACGGACATAATGTTACAATTTTTGTTCATAGATTTACAAAATTTGTGCATAAACCTAGGAATTCTTAAGGAATAATACTGAAATGATCGGAGAATAGGCTATATATCGCAAGGAATGTTACATTATAAATATGTCGGGTCGTCGTTATATTTAGGATTAAGGCCAGAGGCGTGTAATGAATCTTCGCCAGAACTATCTGTTACGACCGTTCGCGGAGAGACGCGGTCTTGAGGGAACGCGTCAGCGAGAGGCGTAAATTCTCGCTACGATTCAGCAAATCGACGCCGCGAAATGGTCGCTCCCCGTGTTTCGATTAGGATAACCGGGGTGGTTCAATGAATGCAATTGTATTCTACAGTAGTAGAATATATATATATATATATATATATATATATATATATATATATTTATATCAGATTATCACTTACAACTTGTACATAAAGTATTGGTTCTAATCGTATCGGAAGTTACAGATAGAATGTTCGAGTGAGACCTTGTAAAATACGACTGATTTGTATGCGATCGTATGATTAGAGTTTTTGCCTGAGACTGATTTATTTGACTGTTCGAATGTGACTGATGAGTTTGACTGTTCGAATGCGACTGATGAGTTTGACTGTTCGAATGCGACTCCTCAGTTAGAATGCTTGATGGAGAAAAGACTGTCTTGGACCGATTCTTTTGTCTTTCGGGGAGACAACCCCCACCACCCTAGGATCACGCCACCGCACGCGCCAGTGAACACGTAGGCCGATTTCTTCGTAAAATTAAACAGATCTCAATCGAAGTCTCTGGAACTCGCGGCCAGGCGGCAACCATACGCTCGTCGATACATTGTATTGATATACGACGCCGGCGGGCCGCTGGCGACGGTTAGAAACACGACATTGAAGGCGCGCCGCGACAATGTACGGACTTCTGGTTGCCAGCCTGCCCGCGGTATGTGATCCGGTGGAGGAGAGTGTTACTCGACGTAACACTATCCATTGTCGTTATATAATCGAGATATTATTTATTAGCACAAGGGTGGATAGTACAGAATAGACAAGTAACCGTGGCGATTAAACACTAATGGCAATGATCTTAGGTTCGATAACTAATCCGCGGTCAACGGGATAGTAACTACACTTTCTCCAAGGTCTATGTTTGGATCTTCGTTAAAATGAAACGTGGAATATTCACTGATCGTAAAAGACGTTGTTTCCTCGCTAATGAGATCGTACCAGAGAATGAGTTATCCGTCGCGGTGATACTGCAGAGGAAAACTATAATGGGGTGTATCTAAGGGCACAAGATCATTGGATTCGTCGAGGACAGTGTCACGAACCAACTTTCCTTTTTCGCCATGTGGTACGCCAGATGTGACGGTCCTTGCGAGATTCCCCGTAGTCCGAACGCCAAGACCTATCTATTGTTCCATTAACTCGCAACAGGCCTAGGAAGACAAACATAAACCGAATCTGTTCAGTTTCAGTTTCCTTCACGTAAACATTTTCGGTTTATGTTTGTTGCACGCTCTTACCTAATACGGAGAAAGCGGGTGTCTGGCAAGATAAGAGTTTTTCCACGAACAAGGATGCCCACGAGCCATATCTAGCTCTCCTTGTCTTTACTACCTAATTCATTTACCAATGGGCATCGTGGATCGTTATCCTCACTTTTCCACCAAAAAGTGTGGACAACGAATCCGCGTTCTGGCCTCTGTAATAAAACACTAAGCCTAAAGAATAAAGACTATACTGAACTCAACATTTGTATAATTACTTAAAAATTACGTGACATTTTGGCGATCCACTGCCAGGATCCATTCGCTTCAGTGAAAACGAAATTACGATTTCGGCGTACGCGCATCATTGAAGATTGAAGGATCAGCGGACCACTGCGAATCTTTGCTACTACGAAGCCCTGCAGCAACTTTCAACGTTCCACTACGGTGAAACTAGACGAGAGGACTACGGTCAGCGCAGAGCAAGCCTACAAATAAGATTCGGAATCTAGAACCAACCAGAGAGGAAACATCCCAGAGACTCCTCAACGGACATAGCTACTACGGTAAGCTGGAAATCTGGATTCATTTGTACATTACCGTACGAGAAAATCAAGTTTCTCAAGCGTTTCGAGCGTTTCGAGCTCAAATAAATAGTTCAGACTCAGTAAACTTAATTAGAATCATGTCTACATCGCGAAAAGACGAAACTGAGTCCGTTTCCGCAACCGGAGTTATGGATAATTCGATTCGTAGCATATTCGACACGATGCAAAAGCAAAACGAGAACCTTATTCAACAATTCGAACTTCTTACGCTACGAATGGAAGAGGCGCAACGAATAACCGATAGTGAAAACAAAAAACTTGCAGCGGAGATAGAACTGTTGGGAAAACATATCTTTAAAATAAATTCAGGACGTGACGCTACTACCGAATTAGACTCCTATGTTACGATAGATGAAATTAATACCAGCAGTACTCAGATAAAGCGACCACCTGTTCACCTCAACATCGAACAACCCGAGGTGGAAGAAAGAGGCTATTTTCCGCCCGCTTCTCCCACTCTACGAGCTAAGGATGCAATACGCTACATCCCAACGCTCAACGGAGATGATGATGTAGGAGTTGAAGACTTCATCAAAGAAGTGAGAAGTATGAAGGATCGCTGTATGGAGCAAGATCTGTTGCTAAAAGCAATAAAAGTGGAAAAAATCGTGGGAAAAGCAGCCCAAAGTATTCGCAACATTCCTATTGAGTGTTACAGTGATCTGTACGACGCACTGAGAAATAACTTAGCAGCACAAGTGACTTCGGATGAGTACCAAGAACAATTACGAGAGTTGAGACAGGGGCGCGAGGAATCAGTGCAAAGTTTTAATATTCGGTTTAGAAGAATACTCAACCGTTTGCTGTACGCAGTAACCAATGAGTACCCGCAACCACTGACACGTAAAATTATGACCGAAGAAATCACGAAGAAGACTGTTCGTGTGTACCTAAAGGGACTCAGACGCGACATAGGGCGAATATTATTAAGCAGTGAACCCTTGAATCTTCCGGAAGCTGAAAAAAAGGCAGCCGATGTAGAACGCTACTTGCGAGAAGAACGACAACCTAATTGGTCATGTAATCGCTTACCTTCCGCTAGTAATCGCGCAAACAACCAGCCAATGCAGGTAAGACGATCTAATGTACCATCAAGATCGCCTAACACGCCAGCAGCTCAGAAACCTGCTACATTTAACCAAATAGAAAATAGACCACCTGCTGAACGCGCGCAGATGAAGTGCTTCAAGTGCGGAAAGCTGGGACATATTGCCAACAAGTGTCAAAATTTTCTACCACCGAGCCAGCGCGATTGACCACCCGCAAGGATTCAGGCAGTCCAGGAAAGGGACGAAATACAAGGAACAACATCGAACCAGGAGATGGACGAACCGTACGAGACATACGAGTCAACATCGCCACGGGAAGACTACTCGCAATACCTTTGTCAACCCGAACCGAAGAGCGAGTATTTCTGGTCGACACAGGAGCAGGCATAAACCTGGTGAAACGTAACAAAACTGTCAACGCGATACAAATAGGGCCTAAACAAAAATTTTCTATGGGACGAGACAAATACGAATCTAACGAGTACGTAACGAAACGAATTTTTGGACAAAATCACATTTTTCACATAGTACCGAACAACTTCCCTATTATCGAAGATGGAATCATTGGGCTACCATGTTTAGAGAAGTATAACTATTCAATATCCAATGACAAAATCCGACTAAACGACAAAACCATTTTATTTCAGAAACCAATACACTTAACTCCTGGAGAAAACAGAGTTCAAACAATCTATCTGGAAGGCAAACCAACTAAAGTATGTTTTATCAACACTGGTGAGCAAAACATTGAAATTTCTAGCAATATTCAAAATTCTCATGACTTTTCCAACGTATCAAAACTAAAAAGCCTAGTGAGAACAGATCACATTGAAAAACCAATCCGTGAATCCATCGAAAAGATTATTCTCCATTATATTGACATCTTTAATTTACAGTTCCCTTTCGACTGCCGAAGAGTGCAGACGTGCCTGGTGCCCAGAGAGGTCTCTCCGTCGAAATCGGACGTGGAAAAAAGTGCCCCCGAAAGTGCGAAAAGCGGGGAAAACAAAGCAATGCAACGAGTGCCACCGCTCAGGATATCAAACAACGGTGAAACATACGCCATATACAAAACCATGGAAATCCATGAATGCACAGAAACCGAAATGGATATGACTCAGATGAGTGACGAGAGAAACACCACCAACAACGATCTAACACAACAAGACGAAAGCTGGAAGGTCGTAACTCCCAGCAAAAGAAGAAAAATTACAACAAACGCAAATACTAGGAGGGCTGCAGAAACAGAAAGTAAGCAGTGGCTCCAAGAAATCCCACTACAAAACCCCTTCAGCATACTACCACAAGAGAAGGAACCAGAAACAACTGAAGCAACTGAAACACCAATAACACACAACCCCAAACCACCGCCAATATACATCGATGCGCAAGTAATAGACCCCCTCCTCGAACTGCTAAACAATACGGCAGGCAAAGAAAACTACTCAATAAAACAATTAAAACTGGACCAGGTAAAAGTGCAAACCAACACCCCAGAAACCTACAGAAAAGTGGTAAAAGTGCTAAAAGAAAAAAACGCCGGGTACCACACCTACCAGCTCAAAACTGACAAAAGCTATAAAGCAGTTATCAGAGGGCTACACCCAAGAACAAACACAAGCAACATATGCGACGAACTAGCCAAAATCGGACACCAGGTAAGAGCAATAAACAACATAACGAGATTTGATACCAAACAACCACTACCGCTGTTCCTAATAGAACTAGAACCGAACAGACAAAAAAAAGACATACCTCAGTGCATGCGGTGCCAACAATATGGGCACACAAAAAATTATTGCAACAGAAACCCGGTGTGCGTCAAATGCGCAGGAAAGCACCTGACAACTTACTGCCCATATACGGGAAAAATAAACGAGGTAAAGTGCTACAACTGCAACGGAAACCACCCAGCCAGCTACAAAGGCTGCCCAGCCAGAAAAATACTCCAACGTAAATTGTTTCCGCCGCTTAGAAGCAGGACATATAACTACCACCACACACAACAAGACAGGGCAGAAGCTGAGACACCAATTAAAGTACAGTACGTAATGAACAACAACCAAAACAATATCAACACCACTGGCAGTCGAAGCTACGCGCAAGCAACCAAGGAAGTAACACCCGTAGCCAACCAAAACCACAACAACAACACCAACGACGCTACAGAAATAAAAGAACTATTAAAACAATCCATCAAAAGCACCGACATGTTAACAAGAACGATAAGCGAACTAAACGAAGCATTCAAGCAGCAATCATTACAAATCACAGCTATGATACAACTGATAACAACCATGCTAAGCAAAAAGTAAAAACGGACATACTAAAAATAGCTGCCTGGAACTCTAACGGTCTACAGCAAAGGGCCATTGAAACCAAAGCATTCCTATACCACAACAACATAGACATACTACTCGTATCGGAGACGCATTTCACAACAAAAAGCTACACAAAAATACCGCACCATACCATATACGATACCAAGCACCCCTCAGGAAAAGCACACGGAGGAACCGCAGTGATAATAAGAAACGACATTAAACACCACCTACACAGCCAAGTTAGTAAAGAACACATACAAGCAACTACCGTTACCGTACAAACTAGCAGCAACTGTCTACAGCTGTCAGCAGTATATGCACCACCGCGACACAAAATTACAACACAAATGTGGGAAGAATACTTCCAACAACTAGGCGACAAGTTTATCGCAGCAGGAGACTACAACTCAAAGCACACAACATGGGGATCAAGAATCACTACACCTCGAGGCAGAACCCTGGAAAAACACATCAGGAAAAACAACCTCAATATATTATCCACAGGAAGACCGACATACTGGCCGACAGACTTGAGCAAAATCCCTGACCTACTCGACTTTGCAGTCACAAAGGGATTAAACGGAAATAAAATAAATATAGCATCCAGCCTCGAGCTTAGCTCCGACCATACACCCATAATAATAACATACAGAAACAAGCCAATACTCTACAACAACTCAGAGACGCTATGCAACAAATCCACTAATTGGCAAACCTTCAAAGAAATAATAGAAAGCAAAATCAATTGCAACATCCCACTGAAAACGCCCCAACACATCGAACAAGCTGTAACAACACTTACAAAAACTATACAAGAGGCAGCACGGGCAACCACAAAACCAGCAACTACCACTAGACAAACAAAACAAATCCCATCAGACATCCTCGAAAAAATTAGAGATAAAAGAAAAGCGAAAGCAAAATGGCAAAAACATAGAACAAAAGAAAACAAAAAACACCTAAACAAACTCGCAAAGGAAATAAAAAACGAAATAAAAGAGCACAACAACAACGAATTCACAAAGTACATAGAGTCACTATCTGCACACGAGAACTACAACTACTCACTATGGAAAGCCACAAAAAAAATAAAGAAGGCGATAAAACCAGCCCCAGCAATCAGAAAAGCAGACAACACATGGGCAAGAAGCAACGAAGAGCAAGCCGATGAATTTTCCAACCACCTGTGCAACACATTTACACCACACAACGTCAATAACAGCAACGACAATTGTCATACGGACGACGATGCGCTAACCATTAGCACCGCAACTGACATGCAATACACCATACCTAAAACAACAGCACAAGAAATTAGAAACATAATCGAAAAACAAAAAACAACAAAGTACCAGGAATCGATCTAATCAATGGCAAAATATTGAAAAACCTCCCTCCAAAAGCGATACGGTTAATTACAATAATATTCAATGCAATACTAAGAATACAATATTATCCTACATTATGGAAACAGGCACAAATCATAATGATACCCAAACCAGGCAAAGACCCACATGAAGCAACATCCTACAGACCAATATCACTACTCCCCGTGCTCTCCAAAATACTAGAAAAAGTAATATACGCCCGACTAAAACCAATAATAGAGAAGGAAAAACTAATACCAGACCATCAATTTGGATTCAGAAATAAACACTCCACCATAGAACAAATGCACAGGCTTGTCAACGAAATAATACACACAATAGAAAACAAACAATATTGTACAGCCCTATTCATGGACATAGAGAAAGCTTGCGACAAAATAAACCACGAAAGCCTAATACAAACAATCAAGAAACAATTCCCGGAAAAAATATACCAAATAATAAAATCATACATAAGCAACAGAACCTTCACAGTAAAAATCAAGGACGCACACTCCGAAGCAAAAGACATCAAAGCAGGTGTTCCACAAGGAAGCGTCCTAGGACCCATACTATACACACTATACACGGCCAACATTCCAACAACTACCAATAGCAAAATACTGACATTCGCGGACGACACAGCTGTGCTAGTCAGGGACACCAACCCTGTAACAGCAGCCACAATACTACAAGAGCACATCACAAAAATAGAAAAGTGGCTACAGGACAAACAAATCAAAGCTAACCCTAACAAATGCAACCACATTACATTCACACTGAGAAAACAGATAACACCAAACATCTTCCTGAACGGCACGCAAATAACTCAAACAAGGCAAGTCAAATACCTTGGACTTCACATAGATACACACTTCACATGGAAACAGCATATCAAATCAATAATAGACAAAATACAGACAGCAAGGAGACAAATGCACTGGTTAACAAGCCGAAAATCCAAACTAAGCACAGAAAACAAACTGAAAATATACAAAATAATCATAATGCCAATCTGGACATACGGAATTCCACTATGGGGAACAGCAGCAATGAGCCATATAAACAAAATAGAAACAATCCAAGCCAAAATCCTTAGAACAATGGTAAACGCCCCGTGGTACGTTAGAAACGAGGACATAAGGAAAGACCTCGGAATACCAACGGTCAAGGAGGAGATTACCAGATTCGCAACAAGATACAGAACAAGAATAGAAACACACCCGAACCATCTGGCAGCTGAAACGTGCAACACAACAAACATCGCAAGAAGACTAAAAAGGAAACACCCAATAGACCTCATAAAAGATATAACTTAGAAAAAAAAAACGAAGCTGGCACCCCGCTGGGGGTAGCCGCCCACATGCTATATTATTTTTTATTTATATTTTTTTTTTCTTCACCAACAAGATATAACACTTTACCAAATGTCCGCAAGGACAAATTGTAAAATAACCAAAATAAAATAAAAAAAAAAAAAGAAAAAAAATCTTTAATTTAGAAACCGATCTTTTGCCCTGTACTAATTTAACTCAGCACACAATTTCGTTAACTAAAGACAAAATCATTAACACACGATCGTATAGACCACCGGAATGTCACCGTGACGAGATTTCGCGACAAATAGGAGACATGTTGAAGAAAAATATAGAAGAATCCGAATCTCCTTATAACTCTCCGGTATGGGTAGTTCCAAAAAAATTCGACGCCTCAGGAAAACAGAAATGGAGGATAGTTATCGATTTCAGGAAACTAAATGAACTCACAGAACAAGACGCTTACCCTTTACCCGATATAGACGACATTTTAACACAATTAGGAAACGCAAAATTCTTTTCGGCACTTGATTTATCCTCAGGATTCCACCAAATTCCAATGAACGAGAAATCTAAAAAATATACCGCTTTTTCGACACCGCAAGGGCATTTTCAGTTCAATCGAATGCCATTCGGACTTAAAAACGCACCCGCTACCTTTCAAAGATTAATGGACAGAGCCTTGACTGGACTTGTAGGAAAATACTGCTTTGTTTATTTGGACGACATAGTGATATTCGGAAAAACGATTCAAGAACATAACGAAAACCTCGCGATAGTATTTCAGAGACTCAGAGAATTAGGACTTAAATTGCAACCGGACAAATGTGAATTCGTAAAACCGGAACTAGAATACTTAGGCCATGTAGTTTCATCCGAAGGAGTTAAACCAAACCCCAAGAAATTAGACGCTGTAAAAAACTTTCGATTACCCCGCAATGCCACGGACGTGAAATCATTCTTAGGTTTAGCAGGTTATTACCGCAAATTCATTCGAAACTTTTCCAAAATCGCGAAAAGCCTTACAGACTTAACAAAAAAGGACACACCATTTCATTGGACTGACAAACACCAGACTAGCTTTGATACTTTAAAAGACAAACTCTGTAATTTCCCAATATTAGCTTATCCAGACTTTAACAAAACCTTTACCTTAACTACCGACGCAAGTAACGAAGGACTAGGAGCAATACTGTCACAGGACGGTCATCCTTGTTGTTACATTTCAAGAACACTGAATCCACCCGAACGAAACTATACCACGACAGAAAAAGAACTTCTAGCCATCGTATGGGCCGTGAAAAGATTAAGACAATACTTGTTAGGACGACGCTTCATTATTCGAACCGACCACCACGCTCTTAAGTGGTTGCACAATTGCAAAGACCCTTCTAGCAGACTGATCCGTTGGAGACTTAAACTCGAAGAATATGACTATGAAATCGAATATACAAAAGGTAAAGATAACACAGATTACGCCTCCTTCTGCGAGCTAATTTTGTTGCGGAAAGAGGCGGCGGAGCGGATGAGGGAGCGGGCTTCTCATCCCGAGAGGATTGGCCGACAATGGCGCGGCGGTGCCCGTAGACGCGCCTACACGAGGCGCGCGAGAGCTGCCGCGACCACCGAAGGGGATTGAAATTAGGTGCTGGACCCTCCAGCACCCGGGAGCCACCAAGCAGTCCGGTTGGGGATCCGGACGGCCCCTGGGAGAGTGCGCGACGTGACATACGTCCAGAATGTTGTGCGCGGAGGGCCCGGTGTGTCGCCTCAGCGGTTCCCGGGCACCCCTCGATCGCAAGAGGAACGGTTATCGTGGAGGTTTTAGTCGGTTGGAGTCCGACACTACCACGCCGCTCTTTCCCCTAGAAGCGGCGAGCGTCCGTGCGGATTTCCTCCACGAAAAAAAAAAAAAAATAAAGAAAAAGTGTAGATGGTGAACAGCAGAGGACCGAGTACACTGCCTTGGGGTATGCCAGCCTCTAATGGTTAGATATGATTTTAGGATAGAGTAGTAGGTATGTGGTAAGATTTTCTTTAGTTTGAATTAAAGTCCTTCATGCCACACTTTGTCGAATATCCAGGAATACAGCAGAGCTGTATTTTTTCTTTTCTAAATCTTGGTTGATTTTGTGAGTTAGACGATGAATTTGCTCTATCGTAGAATGTTGTTTCTGAAAGCCGAATCCACTCTAAGAGTGGAAGGAGTCGTTTCGTTAGCATCTTCTCAAATAGTTTGAACAAAGTGGATAGAAAACTAATTGAGCGATAAGAGCTAGTGTCGTATATTGGTTTTCCAGGTTTAGGGATAAGGGTAATTAATGATATTTTCCAAGACTTAGGATAGTATTCAAGGTGAAGAATTGTATTAAAAATAGAGGTAATGAGAGTAATCCCTTTTTTAGGAAGCTCCTTGATAGTTTTGTTACTTATCTGATCATGTTCCGATGCTTTCCTGGGATTTAGGCGACGTATTAATTCAATAACTTCCAGAGATGAGAAAGATTCAATAGGAGGAGACATCTTGAAGGGAGAGTGCAAGTATTCCGTTATTTCGGCGGCAATAGTGGAGGAATACGGTTTGAAGACATTAGTTAAGTGATTTGCAAACAAGTTGACTTTTTTATAGGGCTACGCGCCCATCCACCTTGCAGACAGCGAATTGGGGGGATTATTTGCGGTGGTCGAGTGAGTTTCCTGGATGCCTTCCATAGTGAGTAGTTGGAGTCAGCTGTGGGAGACAGATTAGCAGGATATTTTTGCAAACAGTCATTTTTGTAATTTTTAATGATTTTGGTTAGTTTTCTTGTTGCGTTATTTAGCTTATGCTTGTATTCAGGCGTTCTATGACTTTGTCATACTCTTATAAATCTACGTTTTTCTGCGATTTTTATTAGTATGTAATGGGGGTATTCATGTTTACTGACAAAACACTTAGTAGGGGTGGAAGAACGGATCGCGTTTATTATGCTGGTATTTAAATATTCCGCGGCTGCTTCTATATCTTCGTTTGTTTTTAAGGATATTGAGGCCGATGTTGAATGATTGAATACTTCTCTAAAGAGCTGCCAGTTTGTGAGTTGGTTATGAATAAAGACATTAGGTTGGTTTTCGATAGTTGTTGAGTTTATTGTTGCTATGAAGGGTGAATGATCTGAAGAGAGTTCCACAAAAGAGTTGATTTAGATGTTGATTTAGATGATCTCTTGGCGAGATCTTTTTTGTTATGAAGAAATCTAATAGGTCAGGTAATTTGTTATTGTCAGTGGGCCAGTAAGTGGGTTCGTTTGTACTGAGGTAATTATGGTTGATGTTTATGGATTTCAAAAGGTTTTTGCCTCTTACTGTAATAAGTCTGCTATCCCATTGCGTATGTTTAGCGTTATAGTCTCCTCCAGCTATGAATCTATTGCCCAGGTCTTCGAGGAATTTATCAAAGTTTTTTGTGGAAATAGAATGTCTAGGAGAACAATATACTGCTGATGTAGTGATTGGACCATGCCAATCTTCTATTGTTACGTTTGTGGCTTGGAGGTAGTCCTTCTGGAATGATGGATAGTGTTTTATGCTGGTCTTGATGATAATTCCGGTGCCGCCATGGGTCTTTCCACTGGGATGTTGGGTATGGTAAAAGTTATAACCATTTATTTTCGGATAATTTTTATCGGTGAAGTGAGTTTCAGATATGAGCATTATGTCAATTTCTTGTTGTTTTAGGAAGATTTCCAGTTCGTATTTATGCTGAACTAGACCGTTAGCATTCCAAAGAGCTATGCGTATTGGTTTTATTTTACATCGGAGCGTGTTAATTTGTTCACGATGATTTTAAGTAATGATAGCAAGTTATTAATTTGCATTATTTGTTTGACGATTAATTTTTCAAGTCTATTGAAATTATCAGTGTCATGTGAACTGGGAACACTATTTTGTGGTTGAGCACTATGGATTTTTGGTCTGCTTTGACTTCCTTAAACTGTTTGATTAAGTGCTTGGTTGGTTAGGTCCTTAATTCTGGGTTTGGGGTACTTATTATTATACAAAGTCTTGTAGGCTGTGCAACCTTTATAGTTCGTAGGATGCTCTCCCTGACAGAGGATGCACTTCACTGGGGTTTCTGAAGATTTAGTGCACTGATCTGTAGGGTGAATACCTACACATTTCACGCAGCGGTGGTTATGGTTGCAATATTTTTGCAACTTACCTTTGGTACCTTTTGCATTGAACTATCTCTTTTTTTATAAAAGGTGGTGCAATTTTTACTACCGAGTTCATTAAACGATTTATACGTCCTTCCTTATTTGGTTTCTGCTTAAGGTCGATAAAGAATAAGGATAGCGGGTTTTTTGTGATTCTGTATCTCATATTGCTAATGTTGCTAACTTCATGGCCATGATTTAAGAGTTCAAGTTTCAGTTCATCTAAGCTGAATGGTGGATATTGCATAGTACCACACGGAAAGGTCTTTCTTGTTTCAGTTGATATGTGTGGAAGTTTGAGTTCAGAGTTTTTAGTAACTTTGTTATTTTTCTATAGGAGTCTGGATTGGCCGGCAGGATTTTAACCTGATTGTTTTTAATTTTTAATATGTAATCCTCTTTGTTAATATCTTTCCCGATGGACTTTATCATTGTTTGAATATCGATAATATCATCAATGAAGATTGGTGGGGAAGGAGGATTTTTTGTGTGTATTGAATTGTTGATGTTTCAACTATGTCCATAGAATTGTCTGTAGATTCTAATATTGCGAATCTGTTGTGAGTGGTAATGTGTCTTGTTGTCGGTTCGTTCTGACTACTATTTACATTTTTTTGACTGAATTAAGCTTACATTTTTTGATGCTGTTGGTGTGGTTTGAAAGGTAGGTTATATTATCCTTTTGCCACGGAGCAGGTAGAACGGTGCGATTGTAGTTTTGTTTGTGAGGGCCTGATCTGAGTACTTGGGCCATCTTCGAGCTAGTTAATTCAAATTGAAATAACTAGTCGAGAGGCTATGATTTGAATTAGAGATTTGAAGTATTGGATTTTTCACGAGTAAGTTTAGAAAACACTTGATTTGTTTCTGTTTCAACTCACTTCCGACGGAGGGTCGTCACTTATTGTGAACTTCACTAGGCACTAGACACATGTGTACACGCTTCGGTAGTCGAAAGAAAACTGCTAGCTGAACTTGTACTATGAAGATGCATCGACACCTGGCAATCATCTTGCCCGAAGAATAGGATCCGTCTGTGGCGAGCCACGAGGCAGAGACCATTGGAATGTTTAGTGTTAAGTGTCGGTACAACTATTTCTTAAGGAGAGCTATGCAATTATTCTATACCTCTGTTAGGTAAAACGTTCATCCCATGACTGCAGCTACGTTTGGCGACTAGTTGTTGGCTCGAGCCCAAGCTCATTATCTCAGATCTCGGACAAATATATTTGGGTTGTTTATAAGATTAAATTGTTGTGGATTTTCCCAATTCCGTCAATGACACCGGGGTCAAACTAAAGTCGAAACCAACGGCAAACTCTCCAGAATCCACGATATTCGATTCATCCAGGAACAGGTTTTCCTCGATCAACACTTCGACGGTTAATAATCTATCCTGCATCACGTCATCGGTAACACCTGAAACAAATATCGCATGGGAAACTCAATCTCCGGGAAATAACCTGAAGACTCCTCCTTCGCCACGGCCGAAAGGGGCCGCACATGCGTGTGATCCGAATCGGAATAATCTCCACATTATTGCTTCCATCGCTACATCGGACAGGTCTCTGAACACCACTTTCAATCTAGCGTCGACCTTAGCTCCACCAAAACCAGGACAGTTTCCAATGTCCAAACCATCACAATACGAAGAACCTTCAAAACAATCAAACTGGTTCATCTGGCCTACCACCGATGAACTCGCCAAGAAGGCCACATCATCGCATTTCCTGCACAATCTCAGCCTGAGGACACATATCAGAAGGAATCTTAATCTAATGATGACCAACTCAGAGCACAACGGCCCTCAGAAACTGAGATCTAGGTACAATAGTCCGGGTTACGCGGAACCATCGGACGCTATCCCTCACAATACAGCGACATCAAAAGGACAACTTCGGAATGATACAGAACCGGTTAACCAGCAACGCAATGAAGCAGGATGGCTACAGATGCCTGCAACTGCTAATCCTAACTCACTGTATCCAATCTAGTGGAAAGAGTTGAACCAAACAGAAGGTAAGACCACCCTGATGTTGTCTTTTATAGATAGTTGGGCCATGCCGCTGCAACCATCAAACATCATCAAGAAGGCGCGCTATGAATGGGACAGCGGAGCAAGCCCTATCCCCCAGTCACTCGTAGACCGCCTTCAAGCTTCCATAACTCAGCTACACGCGAATTTCACTTGCCGCCATGAAATCGGCGATATGTATAACGACACCTCCTGGGCCGAGGTTTTCCACGATAATTCATGGGCCGAGCTATATCACGACACTTCCTGGATCGTGAAATTCAACGGCAAAAATCCTGGCAATACCGAGGACCACAGCAATCCAAACTATGAGGCAGCCAACGTACCTTCAACGCAACGGCCCTTCGGCCATCGAATTCGCCCTGTCGACGATGCTATCATCCAACCAGCCAACGTTCATACGGCAACAAGCATCTTGGATCGAAGTGCCACGCGACTAGTCCCACTAGCGAACCAATCCGACCAAGTAAAACTCGGACTACCAGCAATCGCCAAAGAGTTGGGCGACAGCTCTCATTTTACACGTACAGAAATTTTGATCGGTGCCCTCTCAACGGGGGGAGTATGTTACATCGCGCGAGATGGTCCGTGCGACGTTCCTCACGGTCTGGCCGCCAAGGCCTACACCTTGTTACACTGGCTCGCAATAAACCCAAGGAACCACTATAAACCGAATCGTTTTAGCTTAATTTCTATTCATATAAGTATTTTCGGTTTATGGATGGTCCTTTAAACAGTCCTTAAGTTTATTGCGCGCTCTTACTAATTACGGAGAAAGCGGATGTTTGCCCAACGAAATAGCTGGTTTTTCCCTCGAACGAAGACACCCATGAGCCACATTTGCAGGAGACTTTCTCCTCGTATTTTATTTATTAACATTATAACCAATGGGCATCGCGGATCGTTACCCTCACTTTTCCACCGAAAAGTGTGAAGAACGAATCCATGTTCTTAGTTCAAAAAAGACACACCCACACCGAGCTTTCCTCCTTAATAGTACAAGACGGGTCTGTTACTGTTCTATCAATCCTCGGGCAGTCAAGTCTACTGATCTCCAAATCGTCTCTTCATATCATCGGGTCAATCAACTATTGTACTTTCCGACACGACGAAGTCAAACAATTCCTGTCTACGCAACAAGTATTGTAAGCTGGTGTAAATATATATATGTCGGAGATGAAAGGACACCCCCCCCCCCGTTGGAGTTACTTGGAAAACCTCAATACCATAGCATTTACGAAATAACCCAAACACAGTCATTCAAAACTTGAGACAATGAACTTAGGCTCGAGACGACCGGTCGCCGAGCGTAGCCACGGTCACGGGATGAACGTTCCACCTAACAGAGATATGAAGTTACATAGCTTTCCTTTAAAGAATTGGCCGTACCGACACTTGGCAATAAAACATTCCAACGGCCCCGTGGCTCGCCACACACAGACCCCATTCTTCGGGCAAGATGATCGCCAGATGTCAATGCATCATTCACATTATATGTTCAGGTAGCCTGAAGACCCGCTACAAACCTTAGGATTTAGTTAACTAAGATCCTTCAAATTGACAAACAGTCTTTATTCTATCAGCCCGTAAATCTGTCACCTATTGCGAGAAGATACGGGAGATCTGCTTTCCTCACCTACGACGCTTCCCGCTAGGAACTCTCTCTCTCTCTCTCTCTCTCTCAAGGGCAGTTAGTATCCTTTTCTAACCACCAACATAGAATTTAACCAATTAACAGCAATGTCCATTTGCCTCACCCTCCGAGCGGAGGTTCTCCGTTATCCCGTGGACTGTGGATTCGTCCTAGGGTCATATCGAACCTAGGGTCATTGTCATTAGCATTTAGTTACCGCGGCCACTTGTCGATTTTGTACCAATTATACCATATATAATTTGGCGAATATTTTAGCTTTATTCTGTCAAATCTACCTTTTTGTGTTTACGTTGTAACGAATGAGAAACAAAGCAACATAAACACAAACATATCGTCCCGCGCCTTTTTGTCCTCCATATGACAAATTAAATTTCAAGTAATTAACTAAATTAATAGTACATCGTATTAGTAGTGTTGAAGTGATCGTCACTTCTGAGAAAACTCAACATCTGGTCTTCGGTTTTTCAACCGCCTAAGGTCTTCGAAGGCGCATAGACAAAAGAATGCGTTTAGGAAAGGCCATAAGCGGTACACGTCCGATGTTGGTTGAGGCAGTTGTCTTTAGTCTAAGGGTAACGCTGCTAGAGAGAGGACCTGGATAGGCTCACATAGTACCACATATTTTGTAATTTACTAGTCACAATATATACACTTTCAATACCTTGCAGTTTGCTCACGCATTTATTTAATTCCATCCACTGAATAATCTTAACAGGTTATGGGCCCAGGGCTGTAAATTGTAAGGTAGCAACGCGAAGTGAATAAAGTGTTAAAGAGTTGTGCTTAGTAAAGTAAGTGATAGTGCTAAAATGGAATCAGCAAGTGCGAAGATCGAGATGTTACGTGGCGAAGAAAATTGGCTCCAGTGGCGTTTTATTATGCGTACACTTTTGGAGGAAGATGACGACCTGATCAACGTGTGTGAAGGGAATCTGTGTCATCCAGGTAACAGTACAGAAAAGGAAATCGCCCGTGAAAGATTTTTGAAGGCAGATCGGTTAGCGAGGAAATTAATTGTGACCTCGGTAGGAAGAAAACCGTTGGATCTTCTTTTATGCTGCACAACAGCACATGAAATGTGGAAAAAATTAAACGCAGTATATGATATGAAGTCGAATGAGAATCTAAATATGGTCCAGAAGCAGTTCTTCAATTTTAAATGGGAGGAATCTGAAAATGTGTCCCACAACTTGTCGAAGTTGGAACTAATAGCAGCGAAGATGAAAGCCCTTGGAAGTGAAATTGCCGAGAAAATGCTGATAACACGCATTTTATCGGCGTTACCGAGTAAATTTGATCACTTTCACAGTGCATGGGATTCAATGGAAGAAGAAAAGATGACCCTAGACAGGCTTAGTACCAGACTGATGACAGAAGAAAGCAGATGGAAGAAAGACGACCAGGAAACATCGGTGGCGCTGGTAACAAAAAGTAATAATTGTAAAAGGGAACAGCAGAAGCGATCAAATAAAATTGAATACGAGAAACAAGGACGAAGCTGTTTCAACTGTGGAAAAGTTGGACATCTAAAAAGAGATTGTTTTAGATGCTATATATGTAAAAGGAAAGGCCACATCAGCAAAAATTGTTTCAAGAATAATAAAGGAAACAACAGTAGAGACAACCAGGAACCCAGAAATCAAAATCGTGATGACAACGGAATTAGCCTATTAGGAAGCACCTCAACGATGCATGCGGCAAACCACGATGTTTGGATAATCGACTCAGGAGCTACGGATCACATGACAGGACGAAAAGAATGGTTCAGCGTTTTCGAAAAATTCGATAACACGGTGAAGATAGAGATCGGCGATGGTACATTCATGGAAGCATGCGGCAGAGGAAAAATCAAAGTAGAGACTTTTGTGGATGGCAAAGGGGTAGCATGTACAATGAACGATGTATTATATGTACCAGGTATGAAAAGAAATCTGTTTTCAATTAGATCTGTCGCAAGGAGGGGTATAGACTTCTGTATTTTAAAGGATGGGGAAAATTGTATATTTCTACAAAACAAGAAGGTAATAGCAAGAGGTTCGGTTATCGGAAATTTATATAAGGTCGATATGCGAGTTATCGTACCGTCAGTTTGCAATCTTAGCAATAGAGCGGAATCAAACGCGGATACGTTGCAATTCAATAGTAAGATCAAAGAAATTCATAGTGATGGAGGGAAAGAATTCAAAAATAAAGAGGTTAAAGAATTTTTAAGAAGTCAGGGAATTAGGCACACGGTTAACGTCCCATACACTCCTGAACAGAATGGCGTTGCAGAAAGAGAAAATAGAACAATAGTAGAGGCAGGCCGGTCAATGCTACATTCGAAACCAATTCTACCGTTGTTTTTATGGGCCGAAGCCATGAACACAGCAGTGCATGTCATAAATAAGACAGGGCCAACAGGACAAGACAATAAAACACCATATGAACTATGGTACGGGAAATCCCCAGATGTAGAAAAGTTTAGAGTTTTCGGTACTGAATGCTTTGCACACATACCTGCGGAAAAGAGAAGTAAACTTGACAAAAAGGCTAACAAAGGATATTTGGTAGGCTATTTAGATGACGGACGAGGGTATCGAATATACGTGCCGACCGTAAGAAATGTAATATTAAGCCGTGACGTAATATTTAAGCCCGAACTAGAAACAGCAAAATTCGTTAGTATAAATTTACCGAAAATTGTCGAGCGCGAAGATGTGTGTACGCAGAACGATAGAGCATGTACGTATGAAAGCGCAGTGAGTGAACATGAAAAACAACCTCATGTAACCAACGAGAATGTGAGACAATTGAGAGATAGAGACAAAATAAAACGAACCGATTTTTATGGTAGTCCAGTAACGTACGTAGCGGAAAAATTACCGGTGGATTTTAACGAAGCGATGAGATCCGAAAAGAAAGAATTATGGAAAGCGGCTATGAATGATGAAATGAAATCGCACCATGAAAATAAGACGTGGATCCTTGTAGAAAAACCAAAAGATCAAAAGATACTTAGCAATAGGTGGGTTTTAACGATAAAGCAAAATCCGGACAATTCGGAACGATATAAAGCGCGACTTGTGATTAAAGGGTGTTCACAGAAAGAAGGCATAGACTATAAGGAAACCTATAGTCCTGTTGCTCGGTTTGACACAATTAGATTAATGCTTAGTATGGCTGCCAAAAATAATTTACACCTTGGACAGTTTGACATTAAAACCGCATTTTTATATGGAAGTCTGAAAGAAGACATTTATATGAAACAACCTAAAGGTTTTGATGATGGTACAAATCGCGTTTGTAAATTGCTAAAATTAGAGAAATTTAATATGAATGAGGCAAACAGTGTTTCTACACCTATTGAGACTAATTGGAATGAAAGTAACATAGGCAATAATGATTGTAACGCACCATACAGAGAAGCTGTAGGAAACTTAATGTTTCTACAAACCGTAAGTAGGCCAGACATTAGCTTTGCAATAAATATAGCGTCGAGACATTTAGAAAATCCAAATAAACATCAGTGGAAATTAGTCAAACGAATTTTACGCTACATAAAAGGGACCGCGGACATGGGACTCTTATATACAAAAGCAGGTAGTCTCGAAACCTTCAGCGATGCTGACTATGCAGGCGACAAAGACACAAGAAAGTCGACATCAGGCGTTGTATGTAAGTATGCGAATGCGGCCATTACATGGCAATGTAAGCGACAACAATGTATAGCTTTATCTACGACAGAAGCTGAGTATGTCAGTGCAGCCTCAGGAGCGAAAGAAATTATGTGGCTGAAGAAAATATTTCTTGAATGTAAAATAGATATCCTCAAGTATACGCTATATGTAGACAATACTAGTGCCGCGAAATTAATTAAGAATCCGGAATTCCATCAAAGAAGTAAGCATATTGATGTAAGATATCATTTCTTGCGAGATTTATACAATAGAGGCGAAATTGATGTAACGTACGTAACAAGCGAAGAACAACTGGCAGATATATGTACAAAGGCGTTGCCAAAACCAAGATTTGACTATTTGAGACAGAAATTAGGTTTGAACAATAAAAGAGATATTAAGAGGTAATTTTTGTAAAGATGTAGAGTTTTTAGGGAGGGTGTTGAAGTGATCGTCACTTCTGAGAAAACTCAACATCTGGTCTTCGGTTTTTCAACCGCCTAAGGTCTTCGAAGGCGCATAGACAAAAGAATGCGTTTAGGAAAGGCCATAAGCGGTACACGTCCGATGTTGGTTGAGGCAGTTGTCTTTAGTCTAAGGGTAACGCTGCTAGAGAGAGGACCTGGATAGGCTCACATAGTACCACATATTTTGTAATTTACTAGTCACAATATATACACTTTCAATACCTTGCAGTTTGCTCACGCATTTATTTAATTCCATCCACTGAATAATCTTAACAAGTAGTATAGTACAAAAAGTAATATATCGACATAAATAAGTTAATATTTCCTGATAGGGAAAGCTGAAATGGATTAATCAATGTATTAAAAATTATATAGTTCCTTTTAATTTTTAAAAAATAAAGTTCACCTTAAAATTCTCCGCACTATTGAATCTGCAAAAATGTATCATTTAATGCCCATATGATTCCCACATTCGAACCAAATAACTTTTCTTAAAACATTTTTTTTTAGTAAATTTAATCTCTCGTAAGATATTCCACCGTTTCCAATTAAATGAAACATCCTGTAAATAGATATGGTTTATATATTATTAATTTCACTACTTCGTCAAACTGTAATTACCTTCTATTTTTTCTCTTGTCTGTATATTTATCGATCGACTGAAATATTAATTTAGGAGCAAAATCCACCCTTACAGAAAATTCTAGACACGAAATAATTCAAGTCTTCAAAGAGTTACACATATACGTAAAAAATTTGTACAAAAATTCCCTGAAATTCTCAGTTGGAGGTTGTAAATATTTGTTCTATTCCCATATGCGACAACGAAAACTCTCCAATTACGGAAGCGTGTTAAGTAGGTCGACATGTACTTCAACCACGATACTAATTTTCTTTACTGCTTGCATTTTGTAACATGGTCGCCAAACTCGAAAATAAGGGAACGTAACGCTAATTGATCTCCATTCTCTCCATCTTGCAGCGTCGAACGGCAATCAAGTGACTGCAATAAAATCACGATTTTAATTTCTACACAGCTGATTGTCGATTGTAGCCGACAACGCGCGAGAAAATTTGATATTTCTTACAAAAACACTGATTGTAGAATTATAGTCTCTATTGTAGGGTTTTTATCGTGCATTTATTAATTAACCTTTTCAAAGCATAATAAAAGAACGAAGAATTCAGGAAGAACGATCTGCAAAATAATTACTTCCTTATTGTCAAGGCTTCCTGCATTTCTGACAGCAAATAAAAATTTATAAATCTTTTTGCTTTTTCTGGGTTGTGAATTTTAGTAATTGCAATTGTTAAACTTAAAAATAGTTTATTCCTTTATGGATACAAATTTATTGTATTTCCGACACAAAATACAAAAAATATATATGCAACTAGTTGTAAGTCCTTTCCTGAGAAATAAATTCTAGTCATTTTATTATACGCTTGGGCATTACTTAAATAAAATTTTTGAAAAATAATTATTTATATGATATATCATTTTATTTGACTAAATGTTGTTTTGAAATAATTATGCGCTTATTTGAAAAAGCAAGGGATGTTTCTTCAAAATATTTAATTATTTAACGATGAACAACCATCAATAACAATAAAATAAGCAATTACTCTACTTCATATTTTATATCTGTATGCATAAATGTTATCTTATATCTATCTATATCTTAGATCATTTCTGTTCTGTTATATATATATAGTGTCATTTTGCATCAGAAATGTTAATCCTATGTATTAAGTGTATTATGTGCATAAATTCAAATACGGATTATACAAAAGTAATTAAAATTGAAGCAATTTTGTGAGCGAATATTATTATATTGTAAAACAATTTAGCAATTTAGCGATAATATTTATAGCTCAAATGTATACAAAATACAAAATGTTTGAAAATTCAAATTAACACAGAATAAAGTTACTTCTATTATTTGTAAGATAGAAATGCTAAAGTAATTGTAATGATTCTTTATTTCAAATTGTCAGCTTTTATATTTATTTCAAATGATATTTACCCGAGCCTATTTTGTTAGACAGAATGTATCACGCAACTCTCACCACGATTTTGCAACCACTTCCCATAATTTGACAACTACTTTCAATCGACTACAAATTGCAATATAAGAAATGTCTAAAACATCGTTTCTTCTATAAAAAATCAAGATCATTTTAATATATAATGTTTATTCCTGTGCATCGCTTATGCTCTTGTTGTATTATTAATAATTTTATTATTATTTTGTATTATTAACAATTGTATTATTAACAATTGTATTATTAACAATGTATTACTATTATTGTATATTGCGTACGATTAACATTTTTCTTAATGAAGCTCGCCATTTTAAAATGTGTAACTTGATCAAAAAATGAAACAATTTTTAACGATAACATTTCCTCTTATTAAATTGACATTTCGCATATCACAAGGTATAATAATATAGCGAAATGTTTAATCGCAGAAATATGCAAGAAAATGGCATTATATGACAATGGCATAATATGACATATGTAAGAAAATGGTATTAAATGATAAAGCAATATAATTGTTATATCGTTATCAATATCAGTTAGTTGCTAAAGTGTCTATATTATTCTAGATAATCGAATATCACAGATAACCGTGTATAATTGAACACTGCAGTAATTAGCGTTAGAGTTAACCATCACATGTTGAGTTAACAATAATTAGAGGTTACTAGTACAGCATTATCATGGAAAATGGATAAATATTTAAATAGCTAGTGGTGAAGCATAAAACGTTCTGGTATAATAAGTGCAATTGAAAGTTTATTTTCTATATTATCAGGAATAATTGGCAAATAGCAATATATTATAGTACGTTTAAGAGCGAATGAATTTAATATAGCATAATTAAGAATTTTTTATTATGAATTAAACCCAATGCCATGAATATCAAAGGCAATAGGTAGTTGGTAAGAATTAGAGGACAGTAAGTATTCCGCCGATTCCAGCAGATTATCAATACGGAAGCTCGGAAACAATAAGCCCAACATGTTCCCGTTGTGATTTGCAATATTATTGTGTTGCTTTAAATTATATATATTCCGCAATCGTACTTGAAGAGAGAAATACATTTGTATTAGGAAATAGGAACTCGTGAGACAAAATATCATCAGGCGTGTGAATGCAGCGTATGTTGGATACATTGTAGTCACCTAATATACATATTCATGAATCCTGTGCAATTGACAATATTTCATCAACACATACATAATGGTCAAAATATAGAAGTTGAGTATCATGTACCGTCGATAACAAAATTCGTTTCTCGTAAATATACTTTGATGAAAAAACACTCAATTTTATTTAGTGAAGGAATCGACGGTGAGCATTTCAAATTATTTTTATCCGCGACTTAATAGTTCGCCGCTTCTCGTACCCTAATTCCTGCCACAGCGAAAGGCCGTATAGCTGTTAAAAAATAGCTCTGATTTAACTATCGTCGTCACACAACCCAGTTTCGATGAAAAGAATATCATATTTAAAGAAAGATCAGTAAAGGAGAATAAGACAGGAAGATCTTGATAAAGATATAGAAACACTGAGACTGTTTTTACACGGTACTTTCCTACGCGGCTTTTTACATAGTTTATTCAATTTTATATAATTTTTTAACGCGTGTTATTAATTTTTACACGATCTATTTAACACGTTTTGGTTACAATTGTGCGATTTTTTTTAACACGTTCTATTCATATGTGCACAGTTTTATTAATACGTTTTACTTATATTTACACGATATTGTTACACGATATTGTCACACGTTTTACTTACTTTTATCTTCAAGTCAAGGAAATCGACAACTGCATTCGAAGACCAGTCTTGTCAACATACAAATTCTACTTTATTATCGCTGTAATATAGACAAGCAGCTGTTTTAGAACTGGAGTAGGAGCGTAGACAGTTAAAGAGCGCTATTCATTTATTTAATAAGCATCAGTTTGAATATTTAGAACTTGAACAATTGAGATTGTATTGTTTCAAATTTCTCAAATTTGCATAAAAAGATAAAAAAACATATGTCATCACGACTGATACGAAACGACCAGCCAAAGGATATTTCGAGCGACAAAAGTGGTCTGTTTCCAGTAATAAGAAAACGTATTCGTTGTAATATAATAGAAAGTGACGATGAATAAAATGTGGATTTTTGAAAAGAATGGTTTTCTGATCTTCCTTAGCACATTATCTTTTCTGTCGTGTGTTTATCGAATAAACTGTTCTCGAATGCAGTTCTATATTTTAAATTGCTTTTTCTCTTGTTTGCTTTAGTTTAACACAGGTTCGATACTGTGTTGCAAATCAATTATTTTATGATGTTTTTACACAGCTGTTTTTACACGGTACGTATCCGCCGTATGAAAGGAGTCCCATGTGTAAATCGCTAAGTTTAGTTCAAAGACCTCTCACATTTTAGTAGGTAGTAGACATAAAAGCGGATACGCTGCTTTTCGCTCAGTTGGCAGTGTTTCTCCGCGTTAACGTGGGAAAGGAACGTTGTTAGAGAAGGATCATTGGTAGATTTCTGAGATTGCGTAGGTGACTTTTCTATTGTGGTCAGTCTGGTTAGATGGAATTTTAACAGGGCCATTTTTCCATTTAAATATTTCAACAGTGGAAAAAGATAGCGGAAGTGCGATCTTCAAAAGTCTTGGTTCATTGGCAACATTTTTATCAATCTCGTCTACGGCGATATAGGGTTGAATATCGTAATTGTAGGGCATGATTTTGTTTAAAGTATTAACAACACTCAAGGGGTCATTTGATATGTAATTTGAAATCAGAGATCCATCTAAATTGTTAGTTTGCGATAGATCTAGTAGAATTAGATTGTTGAATCTCGCACGCCTGTCCCCGAGTTCCATAATAACATCTGCCATTTTAATTATCTTGTATGAGGCCTCATTACTATGAATGTATCCATGATAGCTGTGTATTTTGACAGTCAGAATTTTACCGAGTTTTCTGAACTCATTGGTAAAAAAAGGCGAGAATACCAAATGTAAACGTATTGTTAGCAAAATCCATCGGCGTCACTATGATCGTTAACGCCTTCAGATGATAACAGGACAAGTGAAATTTCACAGCAGATCATATTACCGCTGTTCCAAGAATGGCCAGTTGTAGCTAGATCCAGTGTGTAATGAAATTTCATAGGAATTGCATGTAATCGGGTTTGTCACTAATTTATCACAGCCTTTACAAACAAATTAGAATTATATTTTTTATTGCTTTAAACATTTTAACTAAGCACAAGCAATCAAGTTCATGAGAAATTTGAAATTTTAAAAGTAGAAATCTAGATCATCCAGAATCGAAATAAACAGAGCAATAGCAAAATACATCTGATTCACTCGGAATCGAAACCGTTACATTCGCATGTTACGTGCATGTACGTCCGATATTAATGACACTGCGCTGTAACTTGTTACTCGCCGAATTAGCCTTAAGTAACTAATTCACCAGGGAAAGTAGTGATTGAAAGCAAGAATCACGATCAACGACACCAAGGGTCGTATTTCTCCGAACGATGAGAAAGTTTCAAATCGTCTTCGACGGTTGAGACGAGATTTACGAATGCTTACTACGAATGATCATGCAATATGAAGCGACTGCTGAATCGTTACGGATGGTTAACGATACATCGTCAGCGAACTCGTATCGATACTGTTTGCAATTGAAAGACCCGCTCGAGACTGTTCACTGATCGTTCACTGACTAAGACGACACTTCGTTTCATGAATGCTTAGAGATGATGTTTACAGTTAAAGATCTCGCACAGAACTGTCAAGTGATCGGTTCGACTGATGGAACGATCCTGCCATCTCGAGCATTTGGAACTGTGTCCACGAACGTTTGGAGGTGCTGATGAGTCAGGAAATGCAAATGGACTGCTCTCTCCGAATGCTGAGAGATTGGAACAATTTTTTACTTCACGTCTGATAAAGAAAATATTACTATAGAAGGGAAATTGTGTAAAACTTTTCTCTCTGAAGGTTGAGAAAATTAACTATTTTCATTTAATGTCTGGTGGAAAAGATATTTGAACTGACGACGAAACTGACTCTCTGAATGGTGTTCACGGTTGAACTCTCTCTTAGTGGGAGGCACGTTACCGATACCTGGAGAAGCATATGAGGCTTCGATGTTATTGGGTAAAGCTCGCGGTATTTCGTCCAGATAGCATTTGACTAATCAGGCCGTTACAATCCGCCAAATCATCCTTTAAAAATTTTGTATATGATCTGATATTTGATACAGTATTCAGAAAAACATTTAATACATTATTTGATATAATGTTTAGAATAAAAATTAATTCCCTGATTAATTTAATATTTAATCTAATATTTAATACAGTATTCACACATATATTTCACAACATAATATCAAATTTCATTTAATGCATTCCCATTATGAATTTTATCTTATTCAACATAAACCAGCAAATAATAAGACAATAATGACACGATAATCTTTAACAAAGCTGTTTGGACATAGAATAAAATGGGAAAAATGCGATATTTATAGACGGTTTCGTACTCGGAACACGTTGAACCGATATTAAATAGAGCATATTTTTCCGTTCCCGACGGTCCACGTCAATACATCGCCTGTGGAATGTCAATGGGCCAGCCAATTTCATGTATTTTTCTTCCCTCTCGTTTTCGTAAACCGATTCGACCCATTTCCCTCGAACGCCAACGAAATTGCTTGATAACGGTGGAAACGGGCTTTGCTTTTTACACTGGCGAAAGATGGTTGATTAATGTGCTGGAAGATTGCGCGGTAAATTTCGAATGGTACGAAGACAATGATAAAAAGTTAGATAGCATTTTGATGAAAACCAATGAGGTTCATGAAACTGTCGTTGGTTACTGTACAAGGAAAACGAAATTTACGAGAAATAGACAATATAAAAATTCATTTGGTGATTGAGATCTTTTTATAATTAACTCGGCTATAATCTAAGAATCGTCTAATTAAAATATCGAATGTAAAGAACTTAAAAATTTTTTAGAGATTTGAGAATGTCAGTTTATAGTATTAACTACATTAATCGTACAAACATAAAATTAATTTTTTTCAAATTAAACCCAGATAACGCAATAAAATTGACGCTTACATTGAGTATTCTGTGCTCACATTTGTTTTACACAGCAAATTATTCAATTTGTTGAGTATCGGAATTACATGTGTAGGGAGAGGGCTAAGTGGTTTTAAAAAAACGAGTCACGTTCATTTACTTAAGTATTTTATATGATGAAGGCGACCGAAATCTTGGATCTGGGTCCCTTGATGTTTTCTCGGCGACTAACTAAAACCGATCGTCGACTGTTCGATGTCGGGGAATGTTCAGATTATCGGCGCTCAGTCCACCGCGAACACCAATGCCTGACACGAGTCCTCGAGAGGGGTTTCCGCGTCTTATTGCCTATACAGTTTTTTTTTAGTTGGAAGAATTTTACAATCAATTCTCATTGAGAATTATAAGTGATTATTCTGGCGTGGTACTATGTCGTGTATAATAAGTGTTTATCGTATGTTTGATTCTAGTTGAATCTAATGCTTAAAATCTAAAGGGTAATGTTTTTTTAGCCTGGGGATCTGATCCGTCGTGTCAAGTAATTGAGTAACTGTGGGTTTTGGTGGTTGTTAACTATTATGTTATATCTATTACTAAATTTGCATATTTCTTCTTTAACTGTATTGCCTACACATGACATTTGCTTTACGATATGATTATTTTATGATATAGACAATACAAATCACTTTTAATATTCATAGTTTATAAGAAACGGCAAACAGTGTGATATAAAAGTTGAGAGAATAAAGTCGATAAAAATTTGTGTTGCAGGAACGTGGTGATATTTTATTTGTATTAATAACAATGATCTTCCTATTTTTCTTTATTCATATTCCTGCACTATTTTTCATTTTCTTAAAGTAAGTTTCTTAATGATTTTATCCACTACATACAAATAACAGTTTTCGCAAATAACAGTTTTTCATTACTCTTACGTTCAATTCATACATTTTAAGCAATTTCACGGGTTATAGAATTATCCAATCCGACATTGTTTTAATGTATTGCATCCTAATATTTCACCTTATTAAACGATTGACTCGTCATACTATTGGTCATTTTTAACTGTATAGGAACATAAAGGTAAGGAATTAACGGTACTTTGTCAAAAACCAAATCCTTGAAACATTTTAAACGAACATAAACTAACAGTAGTTACACTCTAGATGCATTCTAATTAACTAAGAAAGTGTTAAGGTTCTAATCTCTATTCATACTTTTCCATTAGAAAATTCAAGTTACTTTTATATCAAGTAATTGATCCGAAATTTCCGAGGAATAGTGTAAGTATAATATACGGCATTGTAAAATTAAATTCATGTAATACGAGCGTTGTAATGTAATATATAATTACTAATATAAGTCAGAGAAGTACTTGCGAATTTAAATACCTAAGTAACTGAAGAATAAAATGTAGAAAATAAAATAATAAATATTTTTAAATAGTACAAATTGTATAATTAAGACGAATAAAATTACCTTTAAAATAAAAGGTAATATTATCTTTCTGAAATAATTATTTTTTAGACTTTCTATATCCTATTCCTTATTAATAAAAATTGATAGGATCAATTAAAAGATACAGGTCGAAATAATCGTCAAAATTATCAGAATCTAACAGTCAACAGGAAGTGTTAATGGTTGAATACAGCTCTTAAGATGAGGTACCATCAACTATAATCACCCACTTCGACGATTGAAGTAAATGAACCACTTATGAAGAGCGTGAGTGCTCGGGTAAGACACGAACGATAAGAGGGTTAAATTGATTAACGTAACGGAAATGGTGTTAAATGGTAAAGCTCGTAACGCTGTGACATCGACTAGAAAGAAAATCCGTCGAAATGTACCTAATTAACGTGGTAGAAAGTGGCAGTTGTCTCCCACACAAGATATTGTAGAATTATGTTATAAAAGATTAGCTATTTGATCGTGTAAATGTCCCGGTAATATAATTGAAAATATTTCACATATTTATATTAAACATTAGAAAAGGAATGAATCTTATAAAAATTAGCATACTAAAAATTCAAGTAATAAAATATTTTTTTTATAGACGAGGCAACTTCTCATATTTGGAATAACTTATTTGTTGACAAGTTCTTAATAAATTATCAATCCAACTATGAAAAATTCATATGGAAATTTCTTAAAACCTCTGAAAATCATCAAGTTGGAAAAGTGTCACAAATTCTTTTATAAAATATCTTTGTCCACAAATTCATCTAGCTATATCATAACAGAAATAACTAGAACGTAGTATCATTTACTGTAAATAGTAGATTTATCCAATCCGTTATCGTCGTAGATAGCTTGGACTTCTACAAACATTTATAAATAATAATATTTAATAAATAACTAAATATAAATTTATATATGAATTAAATATAAATATGAAATAAAGATATAACGAAATTATGCATAGAAAAAAATTAAGTAATTTTTAATTCAAAATTAAGTATTTTTTAGAAAGTACATTATAAATAATTCGTAGAAAAGATATTTTAGAGGAAAAATATCTTTTACCCGAATGCTTAACCACGCAAAATCATGCAAGATATCAATGAAACGAGTATCTGTCCAATTGTGCACTACGATATACAGAGTAATGAAAGAAAAAAGGTGGAGAAAGCTTGTTTTACTTGATCGAATAAAAGTTCAATAGCGTGCAAGCGTGTCGACACGTTGCTTGCACGACGTCTCGACACTTTCGAGAAAGCTCGTTTAACAGGGCTTGTAACGATTTATACATTAATAGCCAACAGCCACAGAATACTCATTAGCTCGCCCTTGATGGTCTTTCGCTTCTTTTAACTGCTCATTAGCTATTTATATCTTCGTTACTTGTGTGCTTGCACGTTTCACTATGTTCGTGGATGCTCTGCATTCGCATGACACGTGCGTCATCGTTGTTAGAAGGAATTACAGAATGAAATTTTATTTTCATTACTCGGCTGTCTATGCGGCCAAGGATTTATTCGCAGAAATTAATAATCGTGAAAAAAATTTGTTGCGAAGGTACAGAAGTTTGTTGAACAACTCTTGAAAGAAAATTGCAAAATGCAATCTTGAGATTTTTAGTGGATTCTTATATTAATACATTAACATACGTTTGCTGCTGATCTTTGAAATACTAAATTACACGCAAATTGTTTGTTTATGTAAATTCATATCTTTATGAATACCACCAAAACAATGAAACCAATATAAAAGACTGTTTCACTTTTTAGTTTTTTTTCTTTTAGCTGATAAAAACAAGTTATAACATGCAGAGAATATATGAGTAAGTATTGCGAAAATACTATAGTTATTTATTTTATTCATTGTATACACACCATAAATATACCACAATTTTTAAAAGTACTTTGTTTTATATGTGTTCTATATTCTTCCATATCTTGTGAATGTTGTGCGTTTTCGTACATTTAAATATCTTATAATCTGATCTGATTATGACCTACGCTCCTTAATATAATAATATCCAATAATTTTGTTACAAAATCTGTGTTTATAGTATGAAACATGTATGGAAGTCTGTGCAAAAATCTAAGATAACCTAATGATAACTAAATATACTTTAAACAAATGTTCTCACATACTGTTACACAGAAACCAAGTTTAAGATATTTCCTTCCACTGTTACCTTTTATTGTTTCTGTTAATCTACAAATTTTTTGGAAACTAATAATATTATTATCTTGTTATATCCACATAAAGCTAACCAACAAAATACGTCTATTCCTACATATTTATATATATAATAGAAGAACTTAGAGTAAACATAGGATTTATATTTAAAACTTATTTATCTAAAAATTTCGTTGTTTGGAAACTTACAGATTTTTTCTATCAAAATTGAACTTTATCTATAGCTTACACAAGTTGGAAATTTTACGCATTTTCTCTGAGCCCCTTATTTATTATCTTATTCTACATCTTTATTATCTAAAATTTCTAAATATTATTTCTTTTGATTAAAATTCCTTAAACATATCCATCTACCTCAAAGTTATCTATAAAAATTCATTTCTGCGAAAACTCGAAAACTTTCTTTTAAAAATCGTTGAAAATTGCCACGTCGACCAACTCGATATTCGCCGAACGAACCGAATAGAATCACTAACAGCGAATTTCTTCGTACAAGCGTAGGAAAAGAATCACGAGCAGAGATCCTCATATCGAATCTCCAGGGAAGTGTCGCTGTTCTCGAAAGTCTGACTTCCGCTATCGCTTGCCGTCAAGTGGGTTACTAATGTCAAAAATTTCTTGAAGTTCTAAATGTATAATTTTTTCGAATTTAATAAAACACTCTTAAATTACCAATTTTGGTGTGCCGCAAAATCGCAGAAAAAGACAATTTTCAAAATTTCAGCTTTACTAATCCTGCTACTTTCAGACTGTTATAATTCTAATGAGACCCCGATTAAAATATACGTCGGTACTTTGGTCTCCTAACCAAATTAAATACAAATAGTTCGCTTGAGTCAAAGAGAATCGAGGCTACTTGCCTTTTCTTTAAAACAAAACATCTTTCCTTTTCTTTACAACAAAATCATTTAGATTGACAAAGTCTCACACCGCTATGGATACTTCTTTGTGAATTTGGACCTAGTAAATTTCATATGCAATACAACGAACTCTTACTGCGCTAGTCTTGATTTCCTCGGCATTAGCACCGATAGTTTTAGAAATTCACTTCACCGTATTTTATAAGGACTGTTACGTGCCCGCTCTAACTGTATGTTTTCTCTGTGCTCTATTTTAATTTTAAGTTGTACATGAATTTTGTCCTTAAATAATAAAATAAAATTTATTTATAGTCTTATCATATATTAGTGATACCATTAGTAGCATTTTGCAGAATGACTGGTGTATTTTCTCTAATACTTTTGTAAATCCAAGCCCTCGTATTCCTGCTGCATATAGTAAAATCGCCTATATTATTACTCTGTGCATGGTGGTCCTTGCTACTCAGTTGCGTACTTTTTCTACTGTTGATGTTCTCCATACCGTTCCGTTTTTCGCCTTTGAAACACTTTGTTGCCGTTTTAAGCGTTCTTGTTGTTGCGAATGGCATGTCTAGATATTGATAGAAATCAACTTCTGTTGTTTTCTATTGTTTGCCCTTTGAACTTAACCAATTTATCTTTTCTTTTTTGTTTGTCTTTTTTCCTGAAAATTAATAATTTTGGTCTACAAAGTCGTCTGCAAACAGTCATATTTCTACTTCTTTTCTTGTTTACATAAATCCTGCATCTATGTATTTTTGCTTTATGTCACTTATTAATAATATAAATAGGATTGAGCTTAGTGTATCTTCTCGAACTTATGTAATTTCTATGTCATTCGGGTAGTTATTTTCTTGTATTCTTAATATTCTGAATTTTGCATCTGTATATAGCTTTCGTATTGTTCTTATAAACTGTGCACTTACTCATCCTTCGTACATTTTTTTCTATAAAACTATGTGATTGACTTTTACAAATACCTTCCTAAGATCAATAAAGCTGGTACATAACTCTGTTTTCTTTTTCATTAGTCCAATTCTTATTTCTACATAAAGTGTAAACATGTCCTCGCAAGATTTTCTTTTTCTGAATCCTGCCTGTGCTTCTCGTAGCGTTTTGTGTTACCGCACCAGTCCTTTAACCTATTTGCTAGTATTGTTGTGAAAATCTTTTTATTGCGTTTGCCAGTGTTATACTTCTGTAGTTTTCTGAATTTGATTTTTCTCCCTTCCTGAAGAGTAGTATTTGTTCTAATCTCTTCGGATTTGTCCATCCGTATTATTCTGTTGAATAAAGCTGCTAAGTAGATTATCCACTGCCCTGATAAATTTTCGAAGTATTCTTTGATCAATCCATCTGTTCCTTTTTATTTCTTTCTTTTTTTTTAACATTTTGATTGTTTCAGATATTATTACGTGGTTATCCAATATGACATGTTTATAGCCTATATAGAGAGTGGGTATTTCTTTTTGTGGTAAGATTGAAATGTAATAGCCTATTATTATTTGATCTTTGATTTCTTTCCCTTTGATAGAACCTTTTACTAGTTTCCCAGAATGTTGAGGTGTCTTTTATATTTCCAATTATTTCTTGCAACTTTCTATAGTTTAGCTCTTTTTTTCTTTATCCTGTTTATGCATTTCCTCTTAAACTAACTATAAGTATTGTATTTTTATAATACATATGGGTATTAATAATTATAATACATAAATGATTTTAAATTGTCTCGGTATATTAATACATGTATATACTTTATAAGGAACTTAAGAGATTAAAAATATTTCGCTCATAATAATCTTGGAGCAAAATTACACTAGAAGTTACGAATCTTTCGATTTTATCAATATCAAGAAGATTGTATGCTATTCCTAAGGAAGAAATCATAAAAAAGATAGATTTAACATTATATTACTACTATATTACTATTAATATAGGACATAATGTTATGTCTATCTTTTTTGTGATTTCATAGAGCTAAAAGCAGTATTCATAAAAATTTTTATGATACGAGTATTATATAAATTTAAATTACCTATTATAAAATATAGCAAGAAAATATTTTATTTTTTACTATATGTGCGTATTATTCTATATACGTATATAGATACGTAAATAGTACTTACTATTTAAGTGTCATTACTTGCATTAACATTGAAAGTCTTTCTATCAATTTAGACCTCCTTTTTAATACGACCTATAATTAAAAAGTTCAAGTACCAAGATAGTTCCACAAGATTTTATCATTACAAATGCCAATTTTACCACTGCATTTTCGCTTGTAAAAATCAATGTAATTACGTCATAATTGCATGCATGCATTCCATTGCATTTAATTATAGTAATTATAAAAAAAATTATAGATTTATCAGAGTAGTTATAGATTTACAAAAATTTTGTAATTAAGAAACATTTTCACAAAAGTAAAGAAATGTTCAGATACTTTTCAGTGATAGCATACGTCCCCAATAAATCTATTGCAAAATAGCAAAAAAATTATATATTTGTTGTTGAAATCTTTACCAAAATTCTCTCATTGTTAAACTATTATAAAATAAAGAGCTTTTATTATTCAAACAAGATTCGCTTCTACGACGAACGCGAAATGGAAAACAAACAGCAGAAACAAATTAAAACCCTAAAGTATATAATAAAACATCAACTGGTAACTAAGTAATTTCAATTTAATCACGATGAATATATGATATAAATTCTTTAAACGAAATGTTAATTATTAATGCTAATTAATTTTCGTTGAATGGCAGAATAGAGGGGCGCGTGAGCGCCAGCGCTCCGTTTTCTCCGCTCTATCCCGAGGACAAATTAATTGCCTGTTTATACAAGCCGAACTAACAAATCTATTTCACTTCAAACGCATCCTCTATACAACTTCTGTATCCTAATTACAACGTATCCTTTTGATCTTCCCTCGAACCAGTTCCGAAATGCACAGTAGTCACGACATACCTACCAATTGTTATTCAGTCCCTGCCTTTACACTAAACTCGAGTGCGTAGATATTTATTGAATAATTCCGGCCACGGATTCATTCTATATATTATTTTTTTCTTTGGTTCTATTATTGCTGACGCGTCTCTGTTCAAACGAGAATGCGAACGAAACCAGTGGGAAAGAAATTTAAACAGTTTCCTCCTCGGGCAGAAAATATTACCGTACTCCCATTGTGAACTTTTTCAATTTTTCGGAAACTATTTTGAAAGTAATATTTTAGGTTTCCTTCTTAAAACTTTCTTTTTTATACTTACGTATTTTTTCCGAAACTTCATAAAGGTGTTCATGACATGGGAAAGCATATTAAGCTAAATAATTGGTCAGAACATAAGATTACAGAAATAATCTGTCAATAAGAGAACAAACTCAAAATCACAAATTATAAGACAAATTGTCATTTCGTATAAGAAGAAATTCAACATAAACATGAAAGAACGAAATTCTATATCTTGAAAAATGTTACAGAATATCTTATGTCACTACTGAAAATTTACTTCATTCTCGATTTGAACCCTTACAAATATAGTATTGCTATTTTTTGTTATTGTAAAATGTTTAATGGAATAAATGAAGAAACTTTTTATAAATAATATAAATTTTATCTTAAAATTTATATTTATTATTATTAATGAAAAATTTAATCCCAATAACATTATTTTTGAAACAAAATATTTATAAACTATTAATAAATTAACATTAATATAAAAAATGTTTTTAAATAAATTTTCTTAAAATTAATATATTTAATGATATACTTAATGATTATACAATATCTTATAACATAATCTTCATCTCAATAAATTGTTTATTATAAATCTATCTATTATTAAAGTTTTTATAATTCGAAAGGAATAAGATACAGTAAAAACTGTTGCAATAATTAAATTTATTAATCTACAAATTTTTATATTATTTAAAACAATAACACAAATTATTGTAAAGTAATAGAAATGTACGTGTCCTGTCTTAAGGTCTCTTTTAACTTATGTTGTGTTATTACTATTTAAGAACAATATATCAGACGTAACAGTTGCATTAAGTATTTGAATGTGTTCATATTACTAACGTATAAAGGGTAAATAAATTGTATTCAATTTTTGAGTATTATAAACCGAATATAGTTTTAAACCATTGTAGTACATATCTTCTTTTGTATTTAGATTATTATTACGTTAAAGTACTGTAAAAATGCGGTATATCAATTTGTATTTTTGTATTGTATTTTTGTAATGATTCATTTACAATTCGTTTATATTTATTTTGTTGTTACATATATGTTTCTATTCCATGACAAATCTGTTTTTTAAATAAGGAAATACAAAACAACGATATAAGTTTTGTAACATATAAATTAGCAATATCAAAATTTTCTATTATATTTGGAAAATAAGAATTAAATACGGTTAGTAGTAATAATAAAAATTATGAAGATTATTAACAATATGATA
Source organism: Bombus pascuorum (assembly GCF_905332965.1). Classification (NCBI taxonomy): domain Eukaryota; kingdom Metazoa; phylum Arthropoda; class Insecta; order Hymenoptera; family Apidae; genus Bombus; species Bombus pascuorum. The sequence continues at coordinate 10,626,558 of NC_083501.1, read as the reverse complement.
TATCTTCAGTCATTTAAGTTCTACAATATTGATTGTGTGTATTTTTATAGATATCTTTATTATTTTTCCTCTATACTTCGTGCGGCGTCGAAAAAGAGAATAGCGTTATATACTTCTATTTAGAATTAAGATAGTAGATTATATTCCTATTTAGCAGAAATCCAAAATAACAGTTGTTTTAAACATTTTTTGAAAACAAGTCATTGAGTAAAAATGAATTTTTATTTAAATGAGCCAGTTGTAAATAAATTTCAAAGAAATTTCTCAAAAAATGAAATCATTGAAAAATATTAATTTGCAATTGTTCTGATTACGAATAACCATTATGTATGATTAAAATTTTTTTTGGCTATCAATAATCATTAGCGATATTGGAAATGTTATTTTGCTTACCAGTAACCAGTATAAATGACCAATATTTCTTTCGTTACCAGTAACCATTATCGATGAACTGAATTTTATTCTGGTTACCGATAAACAATGTCGACAGCGAAAAATTTTTTTGGTTGCCGTTTGTCATTATCGACGACAAAATTTTCTTTAATTGCATTTGACTATTGTCAGTTGTTTGTAACATAAATAATAATTAATATTCATAGTACAATATTAATACTAGCGTTAATTGTACTATAATATCTTTTATCCTATTCTTTGGTTCATATATATGTTCATACGTATATACTATTTTTTACTTAATAAAATACATAAGTTTTATAATTAATTTTTTTACATTGTCAATGAATATATACCAATTATCAGTAATGATAATAACAATTAATAATAATCAAATGTAATCAGGACAAATTTTTGACGTCGATAATAATTATCGATAACCAAAATAAAATTCGGGTCATCGATAATCATCACTGGTAACGAAAAAAAATGCTGGTCATTTATTATGGTTATTCGTAACCAAAATTTTGTAACTGAAGATATTGACTCTTATACTATAACTTTTAAAATTTGCTTTATAACAGTTATGATATCTGTTATTTAGTAGAATAAACAATAATTTACAAATATATATATATATATATATATATATATATATTTAGTGCAAAAATAATTTTCATTTGGCGAAGTTAACAGTCTCCCTTTCTTTCCTCTTTGTCCTTCTTCTTGAAGTTTACTTTAAGTCAACATCTTCTACTTCAAAAGTAACGACAAACTATCTATTATGTATGTACCTTCTCTCGTGAAATGTTTGTCGAAGAAGCGTGCGAATATGTAAAATCAACTCTTCTGCCACAAATTTTCCGTTAACCAGATTTTCCTTTCTAGTTCCTTCCTTCTTCTCGAATCTCTGATTCGATCAATACTCTAAGAAACTTTCAATTATTTTAACGAAAGTAACACGGCTAATAGTACGTATGTTAAAGTTCTAAAATTTTGTTCTATTTGCGACATTCGATTGCAACGATAAATTGTACTACCTTGATACTTGCAAGAAAAATGAATCAGAATCTTCCTACAGAATTGAATGTAATTAGTAAAACTTCAATATTATTATTTTTATATCAAATCTTAATTGTGTCATTTTTATCTTCATAACCTTTATTATTTTATTTCTTTTTAATGTCAGTAAAATTTTATAAATCACTATGCACAATTAATAATGCTAATAAATTATCTTCAATAATAATAATATAATGAAACAAGTAAATAATTATTATTATTATTAAATATTATTATTATTAGTAAATAATAATTATTAAATAATTATTCGATGTAAAATTGTAAAAGTTTGTGCAAAAATAGTCTGTAACCCAGAATTTGTCACTTGTCAATTTGGTAATACTATTAGAAAATTATTGTACAAAATAGCAAACAAAGAATATTTTTCTAGATAAATCTAAGTATCGTCATTTATGGACCACATTTTACTCCAGGAAAGGCTTGATCATTTAGATTTATACGTGATGAATGCTACACAGGCTTAAGGTAGCCGTTTACGATCCTTTTACACCCTCTTGGAGACAGGTGGGTCGATAACCCCGAAACCTGTGACCCAAAGAATCACCTACTACGGGCATGAACATCTACAAACTTATCTTTATCTACGGTGAAAAAATAGAGAAGTGTGGAATTTTCAAGAGAAGGGATAGTCGACCTTAAATACGTCTGTACAATTACATAAATACCACAATTTATACAAGAAATTACGTACAGTATGATATAATTATCGCGATCATATTGATAAGATATGAAAATTTAGAATTGTATATAGAAGATATAAAGTATTCAGACGTACACTCCACAAAGATCACATAATTATTTAAACAACTGACTGTTTAGAACTGTTAATAATCTCCAATATTTAGTGGGAGTATCACTAACACCAGTTGCATATATGTTTAACACGTCTACTTATTCATGCTGTATGCTAATACTTTTTGTAATAAATATCTCGCAATTTTATACTCATCTTCAGGTTGATTTCAAGTTTTGTCCAATATAATTAGGATAGTTGCGTTTCATATTAATGAAATTTCAAAAACTTTTCTATAACACACATAACATGAGCATGAAAGTTTTGTATGGAAAGCGTGCTTTCAACACTTTCGTGAGTTACTGTAAATCTCCGATATTTTTATATAGTGATAAGGAAACAGAAAAACTTTTACTGGGTGTTGTCATATGTTTATCCTTTGATAACACAGATGAACAAGTTTGATAAATTTTATACATATATAAAAAATATAACCGGAGTACTTCCATACAGTTTTTCATGAATATGCATTCGCCTACAAGAATTGTATTTTTTGATATCATGAATCGATACAAGAACGTATGAGAATACGCAGAAAACTTTATTACGAAGAAAAAGAATTATATTTCCCTTTATATATATGATTTTTATTCTTATTTAAAACAAATATAGTGACGAAGGATTATATTGTTAGAGAATTTCTATCCTTTCTATCATAAAGTTTTCTCACGCTTTTATGTTTGTATTTCTGTAAATTTAATCGTTATTGTATCTGATTTTATCTTTATTTACTTTTACCGAATCTTCCTAAATTATTTAATTTTGTTACTTTTATACTCACTTCAAAAATGTTATAAAGATACGTATTATAATTATTATAAACTTATTTTAATAAAATCAGTTCTTATAAACAAAACTGTAAAGGTAAAAAATATAAAAGATAGAATATATTAAAAGTATAAAGGAAAACGCAGGAAGCATTTACTTGAGATGAAAAAATGATATTCGACGACATTAACTACATTAATAACAATGAAGCGCCGAGATGTAATATTCATTATACTTCCTTGGTTTCTTAATGGATACATGATCAATAAAACAGTGAACGAAAATTATCTCCAAGATCAAATGATCTTTTCTCGAATTTATCATTTATCTATCAAATGAAATAATTTGTTATTTTGTGTCTGAATAAATATTTGTTAAAATAACGTCTCAAGTGGTTTTTAATTCTATTATATAAAAATTAATTTCTTTATAGTGCCTGCCGTATATGGATAAGTTCTGACATTATTTAATGACAATTGAAATTAAAATAAATCTGATTAACTGTTGGGTTGTGAAATAATCTGACTAAATTATGCCTCAAGCGTGTGCAAAATACATCTAAATTTCGAATTAATATTAAAATTCAAATTATTTGTCATTTTAATTTAAAGAATTAATTTAAGGGATTAGCATTAGCGATTGAAATGAAAAATTATTTGAAAATTATTTGTTTAATCTTAACACGAAAGAACCTGTGTTACTTGTAAGATAAAAGTCACAAAATAATTCAAACGATTTATTATTGCAAATTGTTTTCCATTTTTATTTCAAATAAAATTATTTCGTGGTTAGATATGCAGCTTTCTACATCCTCATTTCCATTCAGAAATTTTCCTCATTCGCCCGCTTTCTTTTTATATTGAAAAGCAACGACTCGAATCAGCAGAAACATGTATCAATTTCCTCGAGCCATGATACAATACTGGTGTACAAACGAAGCGTATTCCTTGGAAGATCGCAATAACTTGCATAATTTGGTGTTTCCGGCGTATTCGCGAGAACGTATGCAAATCCAAAGCCAGCTGCTCGAGGAGCCCATTCCTTGATCCTGTCGCTGAAAGTTCTACGGATCGTGGTAACTCAACGTTGTAGCGAATTTCGGTCAGATCAATGATAACAACGCCATGAATCGTATTCCCTGGCGTAGTTTATTACCAGCGAAGTTTCGAGGCCGAGCATGCCGGGGATATTTTTGCTATCCTCGGATCTTGTTCGTTCTGATTTAGTATTTGCACCACCCATGGCTCTCGAATATTGAAAAATCCGCGAAAACGATAGATTCATAGATGCGTACAATTTTTGAATGAAAAGAATGTATTTGTAGCTACAAAAGGATAATCTGCTTAGCCTGTTAGAAAATGCTAGAAAATGCTATTATGTCCTTCTTGGAGTAATCGAGAAGCTTTTTTTGAGGAAAAGAATCTATTGGACTATGATAAATGCAGCGTGGCTTATAGGCACAGTGGTTATAAAGAGTATTGACACATCATTGTATTTAGCATAGCATTTAATTGCTAATTAATTAGGTTCAAGTATATTAAATGTCGTATCATATAATATATATCTACTCTCATGTGATTACAAAAATTTACGAATGGAGTACTACAGAGATAAAATGCATAGAAACTAATAAAAGAACGCTTCATTGTAAAATGAGAGTACATAACAATACTTTTTCTAGGCTTTGTATATAGACATGCTTTAGTTGCTTTATACATCGATTATTAAAATATGCCTATGAATTAACAGTTAACTAATAATCAGAAATAATATTTACTATCGTCTCATAAAAGCAAGAAATATTTATTAATTATAAATGATATATTGAAAATATTGAAGAAACTCTCCATCTTATCTACAATTCGAAAATCAAACGAACTGAGGATAAGAAACTCTGTACTGTTTGACATTTACAAATATCAATTTTTTTATTGCATATTGTCATTTAAAGTTAAATTTTATCGTATCGCAATATTGTACGTCAGCACTATTAAAGAATAAAATTTTCCTCTCTCCGTGTATTTATAACTTCCTAATTAAATCACATTCTATCAAAAATAAACAAGTATCCACATGCTTTTAAGCGGTAAAGTATACAAGATGGCCCGTAATTTATCGTAGAGCTTTTTCAGTGTGTTCTATAAATAAAAATAAGACTAAAATGCCATGTAGGAAAAAGACCATAAAAGACCATGCTTAATTGAAAATCATAATATAAAATAGTTTAACATATGTACAATATGATAGTAAAGTTTAAAACAAATACAAAAATGTACATGAAAGTTACAAGATATTTATTGCAAACACAATGCGAAACATCCAGAGAGATCAATAAATTACTTGAACTGTAAATTATTGGTTAGTAAACCTATTAGTAAACCTTAATATTTAATGGGGACAGCTTTAGCATTCATGATATGTTTAAAGCAACTCGTGGTATACGGTTTTTTATTAGCTATGTTTTTGTAGTAAACGTCTTATAACTTCTTTTTCCGATTCTACCACTACATATAATCATGATCGTTATAATAATATCTTATTACTAATGAGATTTCCAAAAATTTTTTATAATACAAAGTAATACGTTCGTAAACACTTGTTATGCTGAGTTTATGCCACTATATGTTTTTCGTGGGTTCTTCCTCGGTGATCCATCGGCGTATTTAAAAAAAAATAAATAATTTGCATATTATATAAAAACTAATTTAATGCAGAACATTTCTTTCTTGACATTAATTCTCTAGAGAAAGGAGCTTGTTCGATACTATTTATTCTTCTATTTAATTTTATCTATAAAGACAAAAGTGGAAAAATCCAATTTATAAAAAAGGAGATTTATAAAATAAAAAATAAAAGTTATAAATCAGTTCACATAATCAATTTTTTGATTAATGAATTGAAATAAAGATTTAGCTTGTATTTAACCTGCACGCGAAGTTTCATAAATGTAATATCTGCTTTTATGTGAATTGCAAAAAGGAAAAAGTTTACATGCTTTAGAAATTTTATAACTGCCTTTTAATTAAACAATCGCACATTGCTCTAAGTGTTAACTACTTAATTGTGTAACATATTCTTCAAGAAATGAGATTTATGAAATTAAAATAATTTCATATAATTTACAGTATAATATTTTAAAATAGGATAACAATTATTGAATTAAGCTATACACATATGTAACATATACATACATATACGTGTACATACATATACAAATGTATATATATATACACATATACAAATGTATATGTATACCCTGTTTGTACATATATGTATAAACAGGGTATATATATGTAAGTGCGTGTATAGGAAATAAAATGATTTAATATTAAAAATTAATTTTCCTTGCATAGAGCTGCATTATATATACGTGTATAATATTTAATGTAATTAAATTGAACTTTGTTCACTGAAAAACTTCTTCGACTGTACGTTTAAGTTTTAATAGAGTTTCCATTTTTTAAAGCTCACCTCTCAAAGCGCGCCATAAATTTCATCTCAAACATCATTTCATTTTTCAAGGAAATATATGTGGTCAGCTGAATTTGATATATTCCATAAGTTAGTTTTGCTTTCTAACATAATATTGTTATATTTATTAAACTATGATTTTCTTTCTCTCTAGATACGTCCTATACGAATACATCCACTGAATTATTGATTATTCTACTGAAATATATTTTTGAATTAAAAAAATTATGCAAGAGAAACTTCCTGATATGAAGAAATATAATTTTTACATGATTTTCTTTTTCGAAAATGAAAATGTTTTCAGAATTTCAAATATATCTGTTATTTCAAAAATTGCAACAGGATGATTATTTTGAATTTGCTAGTATTGGACGAAAGTGTAATGGACAAAACAAAATCTTTTTTATTTGCTAATGAAATTACAATTAAATCATTGTATAAATGACATTGCAATAAAGATAATTCATGAAAATTCGATATTGTCACTTCATATAACATAAGATGTCGTTAATACTAAAATCAAACCATAAATCATAAAAAAATTGAAACAATTTATTAGAGAACAGAACTGGAACAAAGAAATTTGCAAAAAAAAATACATTTTTGATTGTCATAAAAATAAATGATGAGTGAATTAAATTCGACATATTTCACAAACTAGTATCTCTTTGGAAAATTATTATCAAGTAGAAAAATTTGTTGCAAATATATTTTACGATTCGCATAATAAAAAATTGAATTCCGATAAAATTGAAAAGTATTGCAAAACTATCTCACTTTATAAAGTTATTATCAAACAAAAGAAAATTGCGACAAATATATTTCATGATCATCGCGAAAACAAGTAAAATTCAAATAAATTCTACCTATTGCAGAAGAATTCCTTAAAAAGCGTTATTTCCGAATAAGGAGGTTTGCAACAAATATATCCCAGTATCGTCGAAAAACAAAACGAATTGAATTCAAATGAAATTGGAAATTTGTTAATCGAGCAATTTATCAATTCGTCACGCTTCGAAAATATCCACTCTGCTAAGTAAGTTTTACTTCGTTGGACGATGTCCAAATAACGTCTATTGCGTTACCACCACAATGACGCGGTTTTGAGCACCAATCTACTTACGAGACCTTTGAAGATACTTCCGAACAATACCGCAGCCTGAAGTTATGCAGGGCTAGCAAGGTCAAGCATTCTGATAACCAAACGTTGTACATATTATAGACGGAGAAATCGTAAAGTCAGCTTCGATTTTATCGAGAGATTGCTTCAATCAGACTTCATTGAAATTTAGTTTTATTTTTTGCGAAAACAATTTCTGCATATGATAAAGCTCTATTAATCGAATCTGAGATTATTGCGAATTGATACATAAACTACATTAACTTAGCTTTACTAATATTTGAGATGTTATACATAATATACTTATTCAATATTTTAACAGTTAAAATTAGAAAATATACAAGTAATTAGTTTTAGATTTAAATCGTAATATGAGAAAACGTTTTACAAATATTTGCAAAGTATCTCTAGTCTATAAATCTATACTAGTTTAGTAACTATAAATACACTTTTATCGTCAAATATTTTGTCACTTATGTCACTTTATAGTCACTTTATAGTAATTTTATAATCGCCTTATAATCACCTTATAAATGTTTCAGTATTATATAATTAAATGATATTAACACATTGATTACGGTCGCAATCTAACATTACTGAATTTTTTAAAATAATTATAATAATATGAACTACGTAAAATATCTTGGTTTACGTAAATAACTAGATAACATTGTAAAATAAAAGAAGTTTTATTAAAAACTTTAAAAATAATTTTCGTATTTTCATTATAATTTTCATTATAACATAATATTTTAGAAAAGAGTGCTATAGTGTATTATATTTGATGATTATTAATGTATTGTATTATAATTGATGAAGATATTATAATTAAGTATTATAATTTAGTATATTAAAATTGAAAAATTCCAATCCATATAAATTGAAACTATTACTTACAGAGATGATAAATAAATAAAATAAATAAATATTAATACTCAAGATCTCATTATTAGTCGTCGTGAATAATCAAAATATTTGCGTGATTTCCTTCTACGAGTTTCAAATAAATACTATAAAAGTTTCTGAAAATGTAATTTGGAGAAGATTAAGGACATCATCTATTCCACCTGGACAATTTTTTTAGTATAGAAATTATTGAATTGTTCTATTACAAGAATTTTTAAATTTTAAAACTGATAATTCTTATGAATTCAGAATACTGAAACTAATTAGTTGTTAGGAAAGTGCACTCATTTATATGGAAATTATTTTAATTAAATATATTCACTTAATGCAGAGTAACGTGGAAAACGCATATAACATTTTAAATAAGACTTACAATGACTTAGGAAACATTCACGAACGTATCCAAATTACTTATTAAGTCCAAATTAGATTATAGATCAATCATTTACAATTCTGCATGCAGGCTTCCCCTTAAAATACCAGAAAAAGCTAACAATAACATTAAATCTCTCTCTCTCTCCCTGAACCAATATATAAATAACCAATATATAAATATAAAGATATATATATATATATATATATATATATATATATATATATATATATATATATATATATATATATATATCTTTATATCTCAAACAGAACACGCAAAGTCTACTCGTACGTCTTTCATGTTCCACAATATCAACCCTCATTTTTCCTGGATTAACGAAAAAACGAATGAACCGAAGCCAACTGAAAATTTCGATTCTGTTCGCAGTAGGGGCGAAGCAGGACGGAAAGAGGGAGTTTTTCAATTAAACCGGAAACGATAAATTCGCGTTGGTGGGAACGTTGGAACGTTTCGTTCGATTTCGTTCAGTAGAAACGATCAAATCTTCCGCTTTCAACGGAAAATTCGAGGAAATGTGTCGACTTTGACGCGGCGATAATGCCGCAGCTTGTCTTCCCATGGTATCCGGCTCTATTGGATTTTGATACGCTTTCTAGCTGCAGCCAATGTAATCTGACATTGAATGGGAAATTAATTATACGGAGCGGTGACCTCAGGGACAGCAGCGAGCTTAGGAAAGTGTGCTTTTAAGCGTAACAGAGCACAGGACATCGCGACAGCGTGTTTCGAGGGTGAAAAGCGGCTCAAAGCGAGCCGAGCATTACTGCTTCCTGGTGTTCTCCCCAAAGCTCGGAGATCTCTTGTAACAGTACATTGGATATCCAAGGCAGCCAGCTTTTAATCGCTCTGCATAATCTTTGCAGAGTGACGGTAATTAAGATCTTCTGGACGAAATGAAGTGTCTCAATGGAAAAACAGGAGAATAATGAAATTGATATTGCAGTTTGATGATTGAAAACATTGGATAACCGCACCACCGGATATGAGAGAACATTTAGGTACTTTTTGATACTTCATGATAAATAGAATACCCATACTTTACATTAGTATAGTATTATAAATGTCATAGTATTTTAATATCTTAAATACTACAGATTTTAATTCTATCATATTTTTATATCGCTTTTACTATATTTTACTACTTTTTAATGTTGTATTATGAATGATATTATAAATTTTACGTATCCTTTTCTCTACACTGTATCGTAAGTATTATAGATTATCCAACCATTATTACATATTCTTATCATAAGTATTATAAGTTCTTTATTGTTTTCAGTAGTACCTTACTAGATACTAAATAACATCTTAAATATTACAAATTTTTACTACAATTTACTATCATAAATGTCATATATTTTTCACTTTTTGTTATGCTTCACTAATGTAAATATTATATGTACTTCATTCTTTATCAAACTTTGTCATTGTAAATATTGTAGATTTCTTATCCTTTACTAGACATATGTATCTTCGTAATCTTATTATCTAAAACTCAGTTAATAGTAATTTTGACCATCTATAATTAACTTGATCTTTTACGTATTTCTGGCAAGCACTATCATTCAAACAAAATTACTGTTTTGTGCACATTTTTTTATACGGTTCATCATTATCCTTCATATATTAAAAATATTGACAATACTAAGATAAACTTAGAACAATCGATATCTTTTTGTATCATAAATGTTAACTCTTGTGTGAATAATAATTTCGTTTAAATAAAGATCGAATAATATTGGTACTTGTTCTTCTTCTTATTTTAACATAAGTTAAGAACAAATCTAGGTTACGAAGGTTGCTACTAATTTCGGATGTTTTTCGATATTAATGGATAATCAAACGAGAATACTAAAAACTAACGAAGATATGAGATTTAAAAAAAATATTTTTTGCTTGATTCTTAGGATCTGTTTTACAAAGATAATTCCAGGAATGAGATATAAATATTGGAAAAGAAACTTCCAAAAAATAAACAAATGATAATTACATAAAGACATATAATTATAATGAAGACTTCCTTTTTACTATAAAGAAGAAAAAATTATATTTGCGAGATGCTGAAATGAACGTTTAAAATTATTTAAGTAAAAACACACTTATTGATTTCCAAAAATAGTGAATTTTCCAGTAGACTACCTTTTAACCGATCAGTCACAAAAAGGTGAGCTTAATTATCCACCCTTGATGAATCTGATATAATTAAACATTGCTAAAAGAAGTGAATTTTATTCAAAATTCCTCACAGCAAAATTATTAAATGAAAAAATGTTGTATGTCTATATATCTTGATAATTATAATATATTATTTCTTGTTATAATTTTGTTAATTTTATTATTACTATACCAATTTACTTATAGAATCCCTTCCTTTCTTTAACTAATTATGTTACATATTTTAAATCAATAGATTTCCACTCTTACAAATTTCTTTCGATACCTGTTTACTTCTATGAAAATTATAAATTGTAATTTGCAATATGTTATACAGTATATAGGAATACATATACAAAAAAAAACGAAAAAAATTGAAAAAAACGAATAGAAAAAACCGCATAAGAATATTGAAATATAAAAATTGGTTTCACGTTATCATTCAGGAACTAAGCTAAAATTCTTATTCGTTAAGTTATCCACTAAAGAAACATAATTACCATTTCTTCCGCCAAAAAATTTCTCCAATTCCAACTATTTAACTCAACGATTTACAGTGAAACGACTTCTGAAAATTACCTCGACAGATCAATGCCACGTGGTGAAGCGTCGTTCATGATACACTTTTAGCGTGGAATAATACGTGACAGGGGACTTACCTGAATGGACGATAACGTTGTCACAAAAAAAGAGGAAAAAGAGGATCGAACAGAAGTTTTCCTGGGTTATCTGACGGGCGAGATCGACACGCGAATTCCAGTTTCCGTTTCACGGTGCAAAATGCTCGAAAGCTATCGAGACGTCGAATCGATGCAACCCGGGACTTTCATCATTGTTTCGTCGGAGAATCGTTCGATTCCCTCTAGCGTCAGTTTCGATCGTCAAAATAATTTGTGCTTGCACTCCCAAAAATAAAAATCCTTTATTATACTTTATGAAGAAAAGCAATAAAACAAAAAGAGAAGAAGTAATTCTAACACACAATTGGCACACAGTGTTCAAACGTCGAAACCCATCACACTCTCTCTTTTTCTCTCTCCCTCTCTCTCCTCTTCTCTCTTTCCGCAATACGGCCGTCTTTTTCTAGTTTCTAATCCCAATGTTTCAAATGTCACTATATTACGTTTCAACCTTAATCAATTCATAAATCTCTATAGTCCTGCGTTTTATCGTTTATTCGAACCACTTTTACGATTTATCATATTTCGACCTTTTCACGAATGCATTCAGTAATTTGTTCAAGGCGGTTAATTACTTGCGGAATCTTTGTAGGAGCCAAAACAAAATCAGATGACCCTTGAATCGTCGTTTTTCAGAATATTCGTTTATTTCACTGGAACGATAGACGGCGTTTTGGCTGACTTGACCACGTGCGAATAATGAACTCGAGTTGAAGGGGTTGCGCGGGAAAATCGACCAAAGTTTATCGAGAGAACGATGCGCAGCAAAGTCACAGCGGCAAACCTGACAAGCTGCGTGGCGGTGTAGCTGCTGTCCGCGGAGACACTACGGCCCGAAGTCGCTTTCTACCCCCAGCTTTCCGATTCCCAACCCCCCACGGCGTCGCTGTTGCTACCGAAATGCACTCTACCTTGCTTTCTTTGTTCGCTTTACGATTTACACTACTTCCTTTTCATATTCGTAGGACTATGAATATTCGATGGAAGTGATAGAATGTTTAGTGAAAATGGATTCAACGCAAATAAGTTTTTATCTCACCCACAAATTACACATTGAATGATTTGATTCAGTTAATCTACACCATCTTAAAATTCAACCTCAAACTTTGCGCAGTATAATGAAACTTGTTGTGTATTATGAGACACTATTAGTTTTTGATTCTACCATGGAGTTACCTGTGTCAGTAAGGAGGTACTGTATAACAACTAATAAAATAAAAAATAAAATAACTATCAGAAGTAAAATAATATGTGTACGCCACTAAATTACACTACTGTAATTATGAGAATTACAACTGATTCTGAGAATATTAACATTAGTCGAATAAACTTCTTGATTCTTGATGTGTAAAACTTATATACTGATAGGAAATGGTCATTTAGCTATGTATAAATATAATTTTACTATTTATCGTGCCATTAACAACGAGTCAAATAACCGAATTTGACAAATTAAAAAGCGAATATTTTATGACTGACATAATCCTACCTTATCTTCTACCTCACGATATGATGTTATTTAGACGATCCTTTGGCATTTGTTTTTCATTTTGATATTTACGACTGAATGTCATTTCACGTGAATAAAAAATAAAAAAGATTTGCTTTAATCCTCTTTAAATACGACTGTTTCTTGTGTAAGGAAAAATCGGTCGCAATAGCGTATCAAATATTAACTTTTTTGTACTAGAGTCCTTTATATTTTTTCTTATATTAATATTTATAGAAATATCTATTTAAAGTAACTTCTTTAGGGTTTTATCTTCTAGTTGTAATTATTTGAGATATATTAATAATACCAAAAACATCTAATTTACACATTAGACAACATTCCAAAGCCTCTGGGAAACATGAATATGTATGTATAATTGTAATCATTTTATCTTTATACCTTTAAATGTTTTAGAACCGTGCTAGAGAAAAGATTTATATATACAATCGGGGCAAAAATAAATGGACAGATAGTGGCGATAGGTATCAACGAAGTTTCGTCAAATGTGGCTTGTTTACACAAAAATTTAAATATTAATTTCAATTGTTTACTAAATAATCTAGGTACTATAAGAATATGCAGGCAATGCCAAGAAAAATCAGAGAGACGTGTCATATAAATATGCTCTAGCTCAAAAATACTTTACTAAAACATTTTAATGAAGATTCTAAATAAAGACAGTGGTTAAATAAATATTATCTCCAATAACAGATAGATCAAAGAGGACCAATTTGTTGACATCTAAAGGTGGTATTTTCCTGGCATTACCGCCGTACGCAGCTACGTCGGAAGCAGCCTTAAAGTTAGATTTAAGTTAGGCTTAGGTAAAATTTTCTGCTATACTGAGACATACAGCCAGACACAAAAATAAGTGAACAAGTAGTCGAAGCAGGTATTAACAAAATGTAGTCGATCTAATGCTAATGTCGTATTTATTAACATTGAATTCTCTCGGCGAGTCTGCTATACGAGATTGAGTCTGAAGCAACGTAAGATCGCCAGATATCACGCCAGTGGATTTTTGCTTCTGAGCAGCGTTAAATTAAAAGAAATGGTGCTAGACAAAAGTTTAAAGAAACTAAACTAAATAAATATCGCCCATCTGTTTTTTCTGTTATATTGAATCGAACGAAAACCAGTCCGTTGTTATTTCACATTCTTCAACCTACGTTTATAAAACTTTTCTCTTATTTTTACTTGTACAATATACTGACATCGTTTTGCGGAAAAGGTAGGGACATCCTGTACAATAAATAAAATTTAAGTATATAACACTAGTGCTAAATCGACTAAACTTTGTTAATACCTACTTCGACTATTTGTTTACTTATTTTAAACCCTGACTGTATGTGTCGAAAAATTTTATCTAAGTCTGGCTTAAAACTAACTCATACACGAAATATCTTATTCAAATGAATCGATATCTTATCAATAGAATCGAAACAATATAAAACGTAAAAAAAATTTAAGTTGTCATGTTGGCATTTTTAGAATTTTGAAATCTTGAATGTATATAAATACTGAATACTATTATGTTCAGTATACGTATATGTAAAAGTAGAAATACATATTATATACATACATATACATAACATATATGTAGCATACATGCTTTCGAAAAAATTATAATTTTAAAATGTGATATCTAATTCTGGATATAAAATTTAAAAATTCCTTACAAGTGTAACGGAATAGATATTAAATTGAACGAGTCAATATCTTTATTGAAAATTTATCGATGACTCGGTATTGAAAAAATATCTAGAAACGACGTAGGGCTTAAAAGAATACTTTCAGCTTAGCACATAAGACCTTTCACGGAGCTTAATAAAGTTTTAGATTAAAATTTTGTCAATAATGTGATGATGTAAGAAATTTGGAACCTCAATAAGCCTTTCAAAACACGTTTCAGCAAGTTCGCAAATAATTTCATGTTTGGAAATTTTTAACTTGAAGCTTATTTGGCGAACGGATTGAGTGTCAATTTTAGAATATTGATTACAATTGCCACTTGAGATACTTGAAAACCTTGAAAGTCATGAGGAGAGTAGTAGTTTTAAAAGTGTACTAGAAATTCCTCAAATATATTCAAGTCTTTATGATATAAGAAATGTAGAATCCTTGAATATCCTGCAACTTTGCAATGAACAGCATTAAAACCCGGCAGCTTGTTGGACGTTTCTATGAAATTTTTAAGTCGTAAAAGCTTTCAAATGTTTCAAAATTTACATAACAGTCCTTTTTAAATGGACGTTGAATTTTTAATAGCGATGGAAGATGTAAAGTATCTCATATAATCTTTTTCATCTAAAAATATTAAAACTTACTGTGTAAATATAGTAATTAAAAAATATTGCATTATTTTACCAGAAATTTTTGTAGGCTGCAAAAACAGTATGTTGCGACCGTTCGCGGAGAGACGCGGTCGCGAGGAAACGCGTCAGCGAGAGTCGTAAATTCTCGCTACGATTCGACTAATCGACGCCGCGAAATGGTCGCTCCCCGCGTTTCGTTTAGGATAACCGGGGTGATTTACTGAATGCAACTTATTCTACGATTGTAGAATAAATATATATTTGTATCACAATAACACTTACAGATTATATAAGGTGTCGGTTTAAATAGTATCGGAAGTTACCACTAGAATGTTCGAGTTATATCTTATACAATGTGACTGATTTGGACGCGACCGTACAGAGAGTTTTCGACTGCGACTGATCGGTTAGAATGTTAGATTGCGACTTTACGATGCTTCTCAGTGAGTTCGTTGGACTGAGCGATCGTGGTAGACGTGTTGATTGAATTGACGACGAAGACGAACTGACTTGATCGTGACGATGCTGTGTCGGAGGTGAGCTAAGGAAGGGTGTGTCTAACGCACGGAATCATCTGATTTGTTGATGACAGTTTTTGGTTGGAGAAGTGAGGGTAATAGAAATTGTTTCTATTGGTTAGTAAGACTATCGATGGACTAGGAAGGGTATTAGCCACCCTCGATGGAAAGTTGGGAGTAGGAGGCATCGCACGTGTGAACACTTAGCGTTCACGTGTTTTCCAGACGTTAACCAGAAACCTTAGAAAACGCTTTCGTGGAAAAGTCCTTGTTTGCGATGAAAGACTTTCGCCAGAGTTTTCTGAGATTTATAGTCAGGCTGCGAGTGTTTTCAAGAGTACGCGATAAGGATGTGCGGACATCTGGCTGCCATCCGTCCGCGATGTGAGGTCCGGCTCAGGTAGAGAGTCGGCCGACGTAACATCCTCCCCCCGTTGAGAGGGTACCGATCAAAATGATGTGATTGATTTGAAGAGGTGGATCTCGCATTAGACCGCGTTGCTGCTGATCAGGTCGGAGTCATCTGGTGTCGATCTGCTCGGTAGTGGTACCATCCGCTTGATGCTAGCTGGAGACAGTTGGATGGAGCATCCCTGTCGAAGAGCGATGACTCTGGATTTTTGTGGCGGTTGCGATCCCTTTGCTCGTTGACATAAAGTGGTTTGCAGTGGTTGATTCCGAGGCTGATGAATGGATGCTGCTCCATTCGGAGAGTCCAGATTATATCTGGAAAAATAACAGAGTTATGATAATTTGACAAGTATGTTGTTTATGTCCTGTTCGGGAGTCGTTGGAGTCTCGACCGTCGTGATCCTTGTGGTTGTACGGAAACTTGCGGTTGTGATTATTGACCCAGGAAGTGTCCTTGGATGATCGTGGACCGTCTCGGTCCTGGAATGTAGTGGACCAGTTTGATCCAAGAGGTAGCGTTGAACGGAATTCCAGTGTTGCTTGATGCTGTTTCGTCTGACACGATGCGGGGTTCTGTAGTTGATTGGGAGGCTTGGCTCCCCCCGATGAGCCGCCCGACTCGAGTTCTCCCAGTGATGTTCCTTGGTAGTTAACGAGCGTTGGATGTCGCTGCGTTGGACGTTGTGACTGTGACTTGCCTTGGTATTGGCGGGTGTGTTGGCGTTTTGAGTTTTGTTGAATCTGATTGATTCGATAGTAGTATAAACTAAGTGGCCCTTGGATCCAAAAAGCTTGCTGCCGTAGAAATGTTGGCTGGTTCGATGATGGCGTCGTCATCAGGGCGAATTCGATTGTACGGCCGAAGGACCGTTGCGTTGAAGGTGCGTGGCCAGCCTTGGATTTGGGATCGTTGTGATCCTCGGTATTGCCAGGATCTTTGCCGTTGAAGTTCACGATCCATGAAGTGTCGTGATATAGCTCGGTCCCTGAATTATCGTGGAACACCTCGGCCCAGGAGGTGTCGTCATACATTTCACCGTTTTCATCGCGGCAAATGCGATTGACATGTAGCTGATTTGGAGAAGCTGGAAGGCGATCTACAAATGACTGGGTGGCCGGGCTCCCCCCGCTGTCCCACCCGTAGCGCGTCTTCTTGATGATATTTGATGGTTGTGCCGGCGTGGCCCCACGATCTATAAAAGACAACATAAGTGACGACTTACCGTCTTTTTGGTTCAACTCCTTCCACCTGATTGGATGCAGTGAGTTAGAATGAACAGTTGCAGACATCTGTAGCCACTCTGCGTTATTGCGTTGATGATTAATCAGTTCTGTATCCTTCTGGAGTTGTCCGTTTGGCATCGTAGTATTGTGGGGTAGAGCGCCCGATGGTTCCGCATAACCCGTGGTATGCCTAAATCTCAGTGTCTGAGGGCAGTGATTAGGCAGGAAATGCGATGATGCGGCCTTACTAGTGAGTTCATTAGAGGTAGGCCAGATGAACCATTTTGATTGCTTCAAAGGTTCTTCGTATTCTGATGGTTTGGGCATTGGAGACCGTCCTGGTTTCGTTGGAGCCAAGGTCGACGCCAGATTGAACGTGGTGCACAAAGAGTTGCCCGATGTAGCGATGTAGGCAATAAGGTGGTGATCATTCCGATTCGGATCACTCGCGCGTGTGGACTCTTTCGGCCGTGGAGAAGGCGGAGTCTTTAGGTTATTTTCTGGAGATTGAGTTTCCGGCATGATATTTGTTTCATGTGTTACAAATGCCGTGATGCAGGATAGATTGTTAGCCGCCGAAGTGATGATCGAGGAGAACCTGTTCCTGGATAAATCGAACGTCGTGGATTCCGGAGAGTTTGTCGTTGATTTCGACTTCGGATAGACCTCGGTGTCATTGACGAAGTTTAACACGTTGTTCTCTACTTTATGAATTGCCGTGATAGGGCATGAGACATTCTGTGACGGCTTCGTAGAGATCAATGGCGGAGCCGAATTGTCGTCTGATGAGATTCTCTCTTCTTTGCGATCCCGCCGATCGTGAAGGATTGTCTGATTCAATGCGTCTGGTGGCGTTGAATCAGAGTGTTGTGGTGCTGACGATGCGAACGTGGTTGTCGTCAGGTCGCGTGTCGGTGACGCGGTGCGAGTGTCGTGCGTTGAGTTCCGTGTATCATGCAACGGAATCGTCACTGGATTTGATAAGATATTCTCCATCGGCGGAGTATGACCATAGTTGTCCTGGACGGGATTCAGTTTTTTCCGGTCCGGAGGATCGTGAGAGGTTGTTGTCAATTCACGTGTAGGCGAAGAGTTGCGAATGTTAGAGATTGTCTGATTCAAGGAGTTTGCTAGCGTTGAATCAGATTGTTCCGATAATAATGTCGCGTACTTGGTCGTCGTCGAGTCGCGTGTTGGTGATGAGAGAGAGGCAAGTCGTTTCATTGCCATTGTCTTAGATGATCTGCGTGAAGGCAGTTTTTCGTTGAAGGGGAGTGCGACGATGGATCGCCCTTCGTTGATACGTTGGACGTGACTTTGAATGTGTTCCTCGTATTGTTGATTCGCCTCTGATGTGGGTTTTGTTCGTGGTTTATCGTCGAGTTCCCCAAGGCGAGTGATGTCCGCTTCGAGATCTGCTGTGGAGGTGTGAAAGACCCTTGCGGTTAATGGGAAGAATGGGCTCCCCCCGTTGACCCTTCCGAATTGTGTTTTCTGCAGGCGTCGGTCGGGGCCTGTTGGTAGCGTATCGTTTGGATGTTTCAAGGTATTTCTACTTTTGCCAGGGAGTGTCGTCGCGGGTGCCCCGTTGCTGGAAATGGTTCGATTCGTAATCTGAGCGTCGGATCTATGTAGAAGAGTATGATGACGTTGTCCGCATATGCGACAGGACCCGGCGGAACACTGTGGGAGTGTATGTCCAGTCGTCAGACAGTTAGTGCATGCCGATATTTCTTCGGCGGCCCTGATGCGCTCTTCGATGGTTTTCGTTCTAAAGGTTCTACAAGTCCAGATCTTGTGCGGTCCGCTACACATTGGACAAATTGATGACGATCGTGATGTGACAAACGCATGCCCGCGTGGCTGGCGCGTCGTCCTTGAGGGTTCGCTGATTAGACACCGATCGTTCAAGAAATTGAGGAATTCCGTGAATGTGGGGAACGGTGTGTGTTGTGTTTTATCCTTCCAGATGAGATCGGTATCCCGGTCTAATCTAAAGGTGCATAGATATAATAGCACGGAGTCTGCCGTCAAATGTCCGAGCGATTCTAATGCCTTGTAATGCCATTCTAGTTTGGTCGCGTAGGATTGCAAGTCTAGGTGTGCTGTGCGCGATGCGAGGCCTGTGTTGAATATCTCTTGCAGGTGTCTCTGCACGATCTTCTCTGGCCTGTTATACCTTTTCTCTAGTATTGCCCACGCGGCGGAATAATTGGTTGCTACGTTATTCAAAGATGGTATGGTTAGCGCCGCTGGGCCCGTTAAGCAGGATCGAAGATATGTCAAACGTTTGCAGTCGTCGATTCGCGGGTTGTCGTGAACCGTGTTACGAAATTGATTCGCGAAACCTGGCCAGTCCTCGTAAGCACCCGAAAACGTGGGTAACTGAATTGTCGGCAACTCGACGGGTTCCGGCGAGGAAATGTTCGAAGTCGGACCTCGGATCGTCGGCTCTGATTGTTTCGTTGCGGTGTCAATGATGGCCGACGCGTCCCCGAAGATAGTATAGAATGTCCGTTGTAAATTCACGCGATCCTGCTGTGTCGGGCCTTCTTCCCTATCGTCTAGGTCACACTGATTCTTTTTGAATGATGCGAATTCTATCTCCAACTCTTTCAAAGTACGTTGGATGGTGTGGATAGGGGCCCCTTCCTCATAACTGTCGAGTATTGCGCGAGCTACCTCTAATTCTTTTCTGAACCCCTCTCGTTTTAATATCAACTGTTTTGTGCGCTCTTCTAGATTGGGCGCCATTGCTGATTTCGATATTTTGAAAGCGCTTACCTTAGAGTTGCGGTATGAGACCGAAGTTGTTCCGGCTGCAAGATATCGCTTGTCACTGTGCAGCGGAATGTGGTTGATGTGCGCTTCGCGAGGAAGATGATCCTTCCCGAAGGTGACACATTGGTAGTGAAGTTGAAATGGTTGTACTTGCGATGTCGATGATTGTCCCGCTGCGGCGGGGAGGTTGCGTGGTTGCGTTCCTCGACCAACGGGTTGTATCTCTTCGAAGGTGATGCACCTGACTTCGCTGGAGTGGTAACGTTTCCGCCAATTATGTTGGATTCACGTGGCACTGTATGGTCACTGATAAGTCCCCTTTTTCACTGACACGTGATCCGGCTCGAAGGACCAAATGTTGCGACCGTTCGCGGAGAGACGCGGTCGCGAGGAAACGCGTCAGCGAGAGTCGTAAATTCTCGCTACGATTCGACTAATCGACGCCGCGAAATGGTCGCTCCCCGCGTTTCGTTTAGGATAACCGGGGTGATTTACTGAATGCAACTTATTCTACGATTGTAGAATAAATATATATTTGTATCACAATAACACTTACAGATTATATAAGGTGTCGGTTTAAATAGTATCGGAAGTTACCACTAGAATGTTCGAGTTATATCTTATACAATGTGACTGATTTGGACGCGACCGTACAGAGAGTTTTCGACTGCGACTGATCGGTTAGAATGTTAGATTGCGACTTTACGATGCTTCTCAGTGAGTTCGTTGGACTGAGCGATCGTGGTAGACGTGTTGATTGAATTGACGACGAAGACGAACTGACTTGATCGTGACGATGCTGTGTCGGAGGTGAGCTAAGGAAGGGTGTGTCTAACGCACGGAATCATCTGATTTGTTGATGACAGTTTTTGGTTGGAGAAGTGAGGGTAATAGAAATTGTTTCTATTGGTTAGTAAGACTATCGATGGACTAGGAAGGGTATTAGCCACCCTCGATGGAAAGTTGGGAGTAGGAGGCATCGCACGTGTGAACACTTAGCGTTCACGTGTTTTCCAGACGTTAACCAGAAACCTTAGAAAACGCTTTCGTGGAAAAGTCCTTGTTTGCGATGAAAGACTTTCGCCAGAGTTTTCTGAGATTTATAGTCAGGCTGCGAGTGTTTTCAAGAGTACGCGATAAGGATGTGCGGACATCTGGCTGCCATCCGTCCGCGATGTGAGGTCCGGCTCAGGTAGAGAGTCGGCCGACGTAACACAGTATTAAATGATAAAAGAACATGTCGAAAAATTATGTCACATTTCATTCAGGGAAATTTATATTCCTTATAGCATACATCGTTTCTCTATAATGAAACATTCCTAATCATACTTACGTCTTGTTTTAGGAATACGTTAATTCCTGGCATTTTTGCAAAAGAATTTTACAATAATTTCCAAAATATACAAAAACTTTAATATTATCTTTCATTTAAGAAATTTTGTGATTATTTCTACGAACTGTCCTTGTTTAAATAAGCCATGGGATCGATGAATTAAAGATTTTACACGTATATTCTCCGACTTTTAACGTTGCAATGTAAAGTAATGTTCGATTAATTTTGACTGCTATGTTTTTAAAATAACGAGGACTGAGGAAACTAGGTTGATTTAGGTCATTTTCAGCAAGAAATGATGACAGTCGAAATCTGGAATTCGTACATAGTCACAAGGAACATACGTGCTGAATACAGCTAAAATAGCCTCAAAATCACTAACCGTTTAAAATCGTCACATACACACAACTAATCAAAAGAAGTAAATTATCAAAGTAAAAGTAATTGTAAAAGTAAAATTTTCAACATTCATCTGAAATAACAAATTATTAATTACCCAATTATTCAACGAAAATTTCTAATAAAATATTATTTATAATAAGCATACATGTTCTTTACTATCAAAAACGGAAATAGACAAGACTATACATGCGCGTGTTTTGTATGTAATGGTCGGGATAGTTGAAGGGAAGCCTTTGATATTTCGATCACTCTTGAAACGAATCAGTCTTGATTGAATCAAGGTCATTCTCGATTTAGATTTGGGACTAAAAATCTTATACAACTAAATTAATATTATTAGTGAAATTTTACAAGTAACAAGATACAAGTTATCAGTATTAATAAATTCTATAACACACAATAATAACAAGCTTGGTAATAAAGTATGTGAAATTTTGGAAGTAAATTTTACAACTTAGAAGTCATTTGATTGTTCTATTTGGCTTGAAGTTGTAAATAATGATTGTAAAATCATGAAGATCGAGTTATAATCTATAATTTGTGTCTTGTCAATTTACTAATATTATTAATTAGTAATTATTGTGCAGAATGGTCACTAGTAATTGGCGTTTGGAGACGTCTTGTATTGCGAGAACACAAGAGAAATATAAACACCAAGGAGAATATGTAGGCGTTTTTCAGAAAAACATAGAATAAGAAACGTTCCACGTACTTAATCATGAAACAATCATGATACTTACAATATTACAACTGCGATTAAAAATTAGAGGACAGTTTTTTGTATATTTCGATATCCTTCTTGTTAAATGATATAATTTTATCGAATAGTTACGAGTATGACACCCCTATCCTAGTATACAATTTTACAATCAATTTGTACAGATATCGTAAAAGAGACCATTTTTTAGATATGTCGCGTTTCCCGAAAATCGGAACTCAAATAATTCAAAATCAAATAACATCCCTTTAGCCAAAAGAAAAGAGTTCCAATTTCATGTCGCTAATTTTAATATAATTTTAAAACGCGTAATCGTCTTTCACTATGCATAGAAAAGTAAAACGATAGTTTTCCACACACAGTTCCATCAGAAATCCCTATAATTACCTCTAATCCTTCAAAAAATCCCGACTGTCGCGTTTTCCCTTTTTTCACAAAAATTTCTTCAAAAATATTCAAACGCGCTTTAAACATTCATCGCCGTCATCCATGCCAACGTTTATTCATCAAAGAACCGGCCACCCCATTTGGTCCACTTTTTCCTGTCATTCCTGTGAACTCGACAATCTTTTCCATTCTCATTCATCCCGCATTCTTTTTCTCTTTTCTTTCGCTCTCCTCCAGCAAAGACACTTTTGTACTCGTTTACGCGGCCGTCGCGTTATTCATCCCTAGCCAGCAGGTTAATAAATGTCGCCGTAAAACAGAAAGTACACCACGAATTTATCGCAGTACCGCGGTTATCTCTGCCACCACCTGAACGTCCAACTCCCCTCGAATCGTTGTAACCTATGAGGATTTCGAGCTTCGATCGATAAACCAAAATACTCCGTTAACTTTTGAATGTGAATATTGCGGTGGCAATGTAGCTTAACATGGCACGTATCGAAAAAGGATCATAGAGTCTTCCTTGACATGTGCGAACATAATCCACCTACTCTGTGATATTTTTATCCCAATCTCACTTTCGCCTTACCAAAAAGAGTACTTCTAATGTTTTTAAAAAATCTTTAGCCTAACATTGCATATTTAATATTTTACATTTTATTTAACATTATATATTATAGAAAGTTCCATTTAAATTGATCTCTGCAAGTACCTCCAAAACTATGATAACAGAAAATGTTTGCAACAAAAATTAAATGGTTTTGAGGAGGACACAATTTGACGTCAATGGTATTTTCGTAGGTGAAATGTAGAAGACATACGGAGGTCAGTTTTACTTTTTGTTAATGGAACCATATATATTTTGTATACATTATGTAATGGATTAATACATTAATCGATTAGTTTAGCAGATATTTTAGTTTTGAATTTGTAAAACTTATCGCATGAAATAGACGTAAGGCATTACTTCTATAATTGTTTTCCTTGTCTGTCAAATATGCTTATAAACCTGATGATTGTTAAAAATACTATTTCCATACATGCATTTTCGGCATAATAGTTGTAAACGCTATTTATATGTTATTTGAAAAATTTTTAAATATCTAAAACAATGATTGCAATGAAAACTTAAAATAAGATAATTTAAGACATAAAGAGTTAAATCTAAAAAATTATTATGAAGAATTATGTATTGGTCATTTTGAACTTTCTAATATATCTAGTGTTACTGACTGTCTCATTTCTCTTTCCTTCTTTCCTTCTCTTCTTCTTCTCTTTCTCTCTCTCTCTCTCTTTCTCTCTCTTTCTCCCTCTCTCTCGCTCTCACTTTCTTCCGCTCCTATCATTACAGCATCGCAAACTTTACTCTCTTGAACGAACACTTAAATTATTTTATTCGCTGACGCGTTTCCTCGCGACCGCGTCTCTCCGCGAACGGTCGCAACATTTGGTCCTTCGAGCCGGATCACGTGTCAGTGAAAAAGTGGACTTATCAGTGACCATACAGTACCACGTGAATCCAACATAATTGGCGGAAGCGTTACCACTCCAGCGAAGTCAGGTGCATCACCTTCGAAGAGATACAACCCGTTGGTCGAGGAACGCAACCACGCAACCTCCCGCCGCAGCGGGATAATCAGCAACATCGCAAGTACAACCATTTTGACTTCACTACCAATGTGTCACCTTCGGGAAGGATCACCTTCCTCGCGAAGCGTACATCAACCACAGTCCTCTGCACAGTGACAAGCGATATCTTGCCGCCGGAACAACTTCGGTCTCATACCGCAACTCTAAGGTAAGCCCATTCAAAGTATCGAAATCAGCAATGGCGCCCAATCTGGAAGAGCGCACAAAACAGTTGATACTAAAACGAGAGGGGTTCAGAAAAGAATTGGAGGCAGTTCGCGCAATGCTCAACAGTTATGAGGAAGGGACCCCTATCTACGCCATCCAACGTAGTTTGAAAGAGTTAGAGATAGAATTCACATCATTCAAAAAGAATCAGTGTGACTTAGACGATAGGGAAGAAGGCCCAACACAGCAGGACCGCGTGAATTTACAACAGACGTTCTATACGATCTTCGGACACGCGTCTGCCATCATTAATGACGCAACCAAACAATCAGAGCCGACAATCCGAGGTCCGACATCGAACATTTCATCGCCGGAACCCGTCGAGTTGCCGACAATTCAGTTACCCACCTTTTCGGGAGCCTACGAGGATTGGCCAGGTTTCGCGGATCAGTTTCGCTCCACGGTTCACGATAACCCTCGTATTGACGACTGTAGAAAATTAATATATCTCCGCTCTCGTTTAACGGATGAAGCAGCTCTCACTATATCCTCGTTAAATAACGTAGCAACAAATTATTCAGTCGCGTGGGAACTATTAGAGGAAAGGTATAACAGACCAGCGAAGATCGTAGAGAGACACCTACAGGAAATAATCGACACAGGCTTCTTATCGCGTACAGCACCTCTAGATTTGCAATCCTACACGACCAAGCTCGAAGCGCATTACAAGGCCTTAGAAGCTCTCGGAAAACTGACCGCAGATTCCGTACTATTGTATCTGTGCACCTCTAAATTAGATCGGAAGACCGATCTCATTTGGAAAGAAAAAATACAACACACACCATTCCCTACATTCAAGGAATTCCTTAAATTCTTGAACGAGCGGTGTCGAGTCATCGAACCCCCAAGAACGACACGCCAAACACACGGGCACACCTTTGTCACGTCGCGACCTTTGTCACTCTGTTCAATTTGCCGTGGACCACACAAGATTTGGACTTGCAGAACTTTCAGAACGAGAACCATCGAGGAACGTTTCAGGGCTGCCGAAGAAATATCAGCATGTACCAATTGTCTGATGACAGGACATACACTTTCACAGTGTACCGCCGGATCCTGTCGTATATGCGGACAACGTCATCATACTCTTTTACACAGATTCGACGCTCAGATTACGGATCGAACCATTTCCAGCAACGGGGCACCCGCGACGACACTCCCTGGCAAAAGTAGAAATAACTTGAAACATCCAAACGATACGCTACCAACAGGCCCCGACCGACGCCTGCAGAAAACACAATTCGGAAGGGTCAACGGGGGGAGCTCATTCTTCCCATTAACCGCAAGGGTCTTTCACACCTCCACAGCAGATCTCGAAGCGGACATCACTCGCCTTGGGGAACTCGACGATAAACCACGAACAAAATCCACATCAGAGGCGAATCAACAAGACGAGGAACACTTTCAAAATCACGTCCAACGCATCAACGAAGGGCGATCCATCGTCGCACTCCCCTTCAACGAAAAACTGCCTTCACGCGGATCATCTAAGACAATGGCAATGAAACGACTTGCCTCTCTCTCATCACCAACACGCGACTCGACGACGACCAAGTACGCGACATTATTATCGGAACAATCTGATTCAACGCTAGCAAACTCCTTGAATCAGACAACCTTTAACACTCGCAATTCTTCGCCTACACGCGAATTGACGACAACCTCTCACGATCCTCCGGACCGGAAAAAACTAAATCCCGTCCAGGACAACAGAGTCAACTTCGAATCAAAACCTACAGCAGAGGTTTCGAAATCCACGACGATCGGATCATCTAGGAGCATCTCCTCAATCAGCATCGCAATGTTCAATCAATCTCATACCCTGCTGCCTGCATCACCTGAGAGCAGGAGTATCATATCGATTGCTGCATCGGACAAGTCTCGGATCACAAACATCTCACTGGAGTCACCCTTGGTTCCAACAACGCCAACACACCCGACAATAACAAGGCAAGTCACAGTCACGACGTCCAACGCCGCGACGCCCAACGCCTCGACACCCAACGCTCATTCTCTACCAAGGATCATCACTGTGAGAACGCGATACGGGCGGCTCATCGGGGGAAGCCCAGCCTCCCAATCAACTACAAAACCCCGCGTCGTGTCAGACGAATCAGCATCAAGCAACACTGGAGTTCCGTTCAACGCTACCTCTTGGATCAAGCTGGTCCACTACATTTCCAGGACCGTGATGGTCCACGATCATCCAAGGATCGGCACGTTTAATGACACTTCATGGGCAGAAGTGTTCCATGACACTTCCTGGGCCGAGGTGCTGCACGACACCTCCAGGATCAAGGCATACAGCGACACTTCCTGGGTCAAGAATCACAACCGCAAGTTTCTGTACAACCACAAAGATCACGACGGTCGAGACTCCAAGGACTCCCGAACGGGACATAAACAACAAACTTGTCATATTATCATAACTCTGTTATTTTTCCAGATATAATCTGTACTCTCCGAATGGAACCGCAGCCAGTCATCCGCCTCGGAATCAACTATTACAAACCACTTTATGTCAACGAGCAAAGGGATCGCAACCGTCACAAAATCCAGAGTCATCGCTCGTCGACAGGGATGCTCCATCCAACCGTCTCCAGCTAGCATCAAGCGGATGGTACCACTACCGAGCAGATCGACGCCAGATGACTCCGACCTAATCAGCAGCAACGCGGTCTAATGCGAGATCCACCTCACCAAATCAATCACATCATTTTGATCGGTACCCTCTCAACGGGGGGAGTATGTTACGTCGGCCGACTCTCTACCTGAGCCGGACTTCACCTCGCGGACGTATGGCAGCCAGATGCCCGCACATCTTTATTGCGTACTCTTGAAGATACTCGCAGACTGACTATAAATCTCAGAAAACTCTGGCGAAAGTCTTTCATCGCAAACAAGGGCTTTTTCACGAAAGCGTTTTCTAAGGTTTCTGGTTAGCGTCTGGAAAACACGTGAACGCTAAGTGTTCACACGTGCGATGCCTCCTACTCCCAACTTTCCATCGAGGGTGGCTAATACCCTTCCTAGTCCATCGATAGTCTTACTAACCAATAGAAACAATTTCTATTACCCTCACTTCTCCAACCAAAAACTGTCATCAACAAATCAGATGATTCCGTGCGTTAGACACACCCTTCCTTAGCTCACCTCCGACACAGCATCGTCACTATCAAGTCAGTTCGTCTTCGTCGTCAAATCAGTCAACACGTCTACAACTATCGCTCAGTCCAGCGAACTCACTGAGAAGCATCGCAAAGTCGCAATCTAACATTCTAACCGATCAGTCGCAGTCGAAAACTCTCTGTACGGTCGCGTCCAAATCAGTCACATTGTACAAGATTTAACTCGAACATTCTAGTGGTAACTTCCGATACTGTTTAAACCAACACCTTATATATAAACTGTAAGTGTTACTCTGATACAAATATACATATTTATTCTACAACCGTAGAATAAGTTGCATTCAGTGAATCACCCCGGTTATCCTAAACGAAACGCGGGGAGCGACCATTTCGCGGCGTCGATTAGCCGAATCGTAGCGAGAATTTACGACTCTCGCTGACGCGTTTCCTCGCGACCGCGTCTCTCCGCGAACGGTCGCAACAATAGTTAAGAACTAGGATGGCGAATATATATTAGATTCTCGTTTCAAACATATCGAATTTTCATTTACTGAAATCAGACTCTCACAGATCTACGCTTCGCGTCACTAAATTTAGTTACGATAATCCATTACAAAATTTCGCAAAACGCTGTGGTTGACGCTAAAACGCTAGGGTTTATCGATCGAAAATCAAGAATCCTCTAATCATGAAGAATAACAATTGTCAGACCGGTACTCGCGTAAGACAGGATTTAAATCCCACATTGTTATACAAAAGTTTTATCATTGTTTCCAACCTAGAACGAGGATAGTGAAAGGAAGGCTGAACGAAGAAAGGATTTGTTAGCTAATGAGGGAATTTTAAATCTCTGACACGAATGACGGTAACTCTGTGCTGGGATAATTACATAGATGCGCACGCGTACGCTCTCATAATTTCAGAAGTAGAAGTTTCTTGGTTCGTAAAAACGACAACGACCCCGTTAAAGCGCGAAAATCTCGAACGAGATAATTCACGGGCCATGAATTGTTACAGTCTGTTTAATCAGGATATAGCCTTGTACACCGTTTGAGCGTCGTTCTCTTTGCTTCAGTTCGTTTCCTTTTACTCGTTGGCGCGCGAACGTTGATGTGCGTAATAATTACAGCATTTCATTTCCTAGTTCGTGCCGTTTTTTAGAAGGATCAGCTTAGAGGGATCAGTGTTCCCATTAATTTATAACATTAGTATCACGTTTATAATAGTATATACAATAGTTATAAATCAGAATAATATCCAATAACCAAGATTAATTTCATAAGGTTCGAATGCTACTCGGAAGATACAGGGCCCGGCCGAATGACATGTACAAGCAGACAAGCTTTCTTTATAAAAGAATAAGAAGATATAGGATAAAATTTATTCACGTGACGCTTGGTTCTCAGGAAAATAGAGTTTGAAATTTTATCATATATACTTGAACATGGATATTTCCGAACTGGACAGGAGTAAAAATCGGGAGAAAATTATTTTATTAGTAAAAATAAATAAAAAATGTAAAATAAAATTTCCAAATTCGTAAGACGCTTTGTTTAAGCGAAAAAGATAAAGTGAAATAGCTATCATTTTATGCATTTTTTTAAAAATAAAGTCTTAAACGGAAAAATTTGGTTCACATTTTTCACTTATTTTCGCATATAAAATGTAGAATACGGACCTTTGATTAACTCTGCTGATTGTTTAACCATTCTCAATCGGTGATTAATCAAGTTCAAGTATACTATTATACAAATTTTCAAACTCATTTTTCTCAAAAACTAAACCGTAGTTAAAAAGATGTTATTCTATAATATATTTTCTTCTTACTTTTCCATAAGAATGTCCTACGCTCGCTTTCAAGTACAAGTACATATTGTTCGGCCAGACCCTGTATAATGATTTACTGATTGTACTTGTGAAGTATAGATTTTTACAAATTTTATGACTGTTTCAATGTTTGAATAAATCGAACCTGTTTCAAATGGAACAGGTAAAAAATACGATAAATTACATTTCCGATCTTTTATAGAAAAACAATATTCAAGAAAATTCAATATATTGTTAACCGATTCCATATCAAAACTATCTTTCCATTTGATTTAGGATTAAATACGTGTTTTTGTCAGCTTCTTGTACGTTTAAGAAATATTAGTAACATTAGTTATATATTTCTACATGTTACTTAACTATGGTCTTTATTTCTTGTAAGAGGTTTGATTCATTTATGTAAATACATAATTCGAATATTATAGGTTAACGTTAATTAAATTATACTAATATCCTTATCAAATATCGTGAATTTATCATCTATTTCCAAAAGGCTCACATCTTTAAAAATCTGAGATGTAGTAATCTCTTAGTGCGCTAGAGCCTGTATAGTTGTGGTGATAGTGCGCTACTGCTAGTGTGTAGGGTGAGACAGGTTCTCCTGCGGGTGTAGATATCGCGCTGCTGGGGTACTGCTGTATTTTTCTTTTCATTTTTGATGCCGCGGAAGAAAAATTGGACTCCGGTCGCCGGGATTTGAGAACCCGGGTTCCGAACGTTCGTAACCTAAGGCGCTAATTACTGCGCTGCCGTCGTCCGACACTAGTGTCAAGTGGTGGTATTTTGCTGTCGAATGCCGCCAGAAATCTATTAAATTATTCCCTTCTTCAGATATTTCGCATTGCAATACTTTTTTTTAGCCACCAAAGAATATAAATGTTAGAAAATCAACAAAAGTATTCATATTTCTGGTGTATGATCTTTAAGTAGATATCGAATCATGAGTATCAGTAAGGCATTACCATTTCACTGAATTCTTCTAATAAATTTAAGTAAATTAAACAATACTATAAACGATAAACAGGATTCCTACAAATTTTATTTTAACGTTTGTACTTGTAACTACTTAATCATGGTAGCCGAAAAAAATGATTTTAGATGAATGAAGAATTTCTGGTAAGATGCTCATAAAGTTTGGAATTTATTCGACCAGTCTACGATTGTATTTACAGGTATTGGGAATACCTTCTTATTTCCCAAAGTAGAGGATTCGAATCAGTCGCTTTTAGATTCAAGTATTTTTTCTAAATACTTATAAGAAGTTCGAATCTAGTCGATCAATGTTTGAATCTACTTGCAATAGACTTGAGCCCATCACCAATTTTTAACAGCATTACATACCTATGTTTTTTGTAAGCCTGAATTGCAAATTGTTTTTGAAGCAATGATGAATTATATAACAGCATCAACGTGTTATCGACAGAATGGTTTTATTGTGGATAAT
The DNA here is from genome assembly GCF_905332965.1 of Bombus pascuorum. Lineage (NCBI taxonomy): Eukaryota > Metazoa > Arthropoda > Insecta > Hymenoptera > Apidae > Bombus > Bombus pascuorum. Next base: position 10,594,956 of record NC_083501.1, on the reverse strand, counting down.
GATCTTGTAAAAATCGTACTTTTCAAATTAATCGATATATTTATATAAAAATTCAAAGATATATCAAAGAGGCTTTGATTGTTATTTCTACGTTATTTATTTAATATTATTCAAATTCCATCAGCATTTTTATCGTAGCTATTTTTTAGATAAATAGTTCATACCGTTGATTAATAGTTGAGTAGATGATAGATTTGTACGAATATGTTATTATAAAAATACATAAATATTTACATATATTTTTACATCTTTGTATAATAAGTAGCACAACTGTAATAATCGAAGCAGAATAATAAATTGTATTTGTTTTTTAAATTTAAATAATAAAATATTATAATGCCGATATTTTGATCTCTATAAAAATTGAATTTCTCGAGTGACGTATGCTTATATACATTCTTCATCAAATTATTAATACTACACGGTCAATATAGTAAAATTTAACAAATTTATTAAGTTCTACTTGCAGATACAATATACTGATGTCTCTTGTTTTCGAAAGTAAAGCATAGAGTGTTATACACTACAAATGTGAATTTATAGTACTTACGGAGGGAGACGAAAAATATTTCATCAATATATATCCTTTTCTTTTTATATGTGGGGAAATCCTCATGGACACCCCGCTGTTCTTTTGGGAAGCGGTAGGATAGTGTCACTCTTACTGACTAAAACCCCACGATGGCCTTCCTAACGCTTAACAAGAGTGCCTCGGGACCTCTCTCGAATTGCTGCCGGAGCACTCCTGCGTCTTCTCCCATTCTGAGAGAGCCATTCCTTAGCTCTAATTTGGGCGTTGAGAGGGACACCCCTGGGCTGTCGTGCAAGTCCGAAGAGGATCCAGAACCTCCTCGGCGTGACGACCCCTATGACCTCCTAGGGCGGCGTAAAGCCACCCTTCGCCGCGGGACCCTAGAAGGGTGAGAAATACTCACCCTCTCCCATTCTGCCCGCTCCTTTGCGAGTATTACTTCTTCGCAATAGGAACGGACCGTGAAGAACGCCTGTTCCCCCCTCAATATCGCTTTTACGACTGACGAGGGGGCCAAACTCTCACCAATGGCAAGTCGCAGGACACGGCAAAGAACTTCCCACGCCGGACAAAACTCACCCTCCTCGCAGTGGTGACAGGTGTTCGCGACCCACCACGGTTCCTTCAAACTTCCCAGTTCGTAAGGACCGACCTAACGGCCCGGTGGCCCTAGATCTAATCCTCGGTGAGTAGATCGGAGCGCCACCGCTCCCATGCCTCCTATTTGGCTTTCCCTCGAACGTTTCGGTCGCCTGCCTGGCGGGGGAGGAATCCTCACCCGAGCCCAGGTCCCTCAGATTTTTGTACACCCGCCGGAGCGCCAAGGCCTGGAGCTCGAACGGAGAAGACGCCGCCAGAATAAACACCGACGCATAGGATATCGTTCAGTATCCCCTTATGATCCTGTGATGATAGTGGTCGTCCTATGCATCCTCCTCAGAAAAAGCAAATTGCGACCACTCGCCATCAGATCTCCTGCCCACACCGGAGCCCCGTACAAGACCTGGAAACGGACGACTCGCTCGTATAGTCGGCACACTCTGCCTCCAGCCCCACCGATATTCGGCAACAAGCCACAAAAGGCGTCCATTGACTGTCGATGGTGAGGCTCAGATATTTCATCTGGATCCCCACTTCGATATCCTCCCCGTTTATATCCAAACATAGGCCGATCTCCCCTACGCCGCCAATCGTAAAACTAAATAGCCTCAGACTTGGCTGAAGACATCCTGACAGCTGAGGGCCCGGACTGCGCAAGCGAGGGCGAGCTCGCTGAGATGCAGTATCGAGTAACACATCATACCTGTGTCCGGGGGCAAGGGACGGCGAAGCACCGCGTCGTAGCCGATGATCCACAGAATTGGTCTAAAAACAGAACCCTGTGGAATCAATATGTACTAACCTAAACTTAATAAATTCAAGGATATATTTTCAATAAAAAAATAAAAACGCTTATTTTCACATTTGTTATATTAATAATAGATTAATAATAATAAAAACTGGAAGTATACTATATGTATAATAATTAAATAACAAAATTATTGCAATTTCTTTTTTATCGTTAAAACTTAATTGCTTGTTATATTATGTATTTATTGAATTCTTTGAAAATAACAAAAAATTGCAATTAAGTTTTTAATCATTTTGTCTCAAGCCTATGTATTTTCCAAGTGTTTTTCATTTTTCTTAATTTCTCCCTATTATAAATAGTATAATGGAACCAAGTCATGGAAAAATCTGTCTCGTAGCAAAATGTACCGCGAAATAAAATTAAGGCAGGTGAAATAGATTGCCGACAATCAATCCCGCAACAGGCTATACCCATAAGACAAACCACACTGTTAATAGGCTGTGATGAGCCAGATTATGTAGTTATATCGGGTGACACGATTTGATGGAGCATGCCGGATTTTCAGTTCAGAACGGATATGAAACCGGAGAACGTGAATGGTTATCGATCACCAACAATTTTCGAATGTTCTGAAATCTGGCAATAAACTTGTTCAGGTTAAAGTTTTTAACTAATATTTTATGATAAAGTAAAGTCTTTCAAGTGTGTATTTTTTATTATCAAATAACTTTTCCTTTATTTATTCTTGTTTTACAATATGTTTTATGTGGTTAAAATTTTATTCGAGAAAACGACATTTCGAGGAACATAAAAAGTAAATAAAGAAGAACAATTGTTTACGATTAAAACCAAAATGGCGATGTCTGTATCTTCGATAATTGAGATATGCATATAATACTTTTAAACGGTTCATATTTTTTAAACAATTCCGAAACCAGCAAGATAATGACTTAAATGCTTCCTATTTTCATAAGAAATATAAAACTTACTTATTTGTTTAATTCAATAGAAGTAAGAAATTCTAGACATCGTATACAAAATTCACCACATCGATCTAATACCTTCTTCATAAAAATTATTCCAAACAAAAAGAAAATGGGAAAGCTAGAAATCGAAGAATTCACGACTTCCACGAAGAGGAAAGTCGTGGAAAAAAGAAAAAGAAGGAAAAGAAGAAATGAAAGAGAGAAACGGAAAGCAGCGTGCCTAAGAAAATAGGATTTTTCGAGGCTAGATCGTTCGAGGAGATTGGCGGCGTCTGACAAAGCCGGTACGTGACCACTTTTGTCCGGGAAACTTTCCCTTGCATCTTTGCCCACCCAACACGACATCGCGTGTACCTCTTTCCATTTTTTCCCCTCTGACCCTTCCTTCTCCTGACACTCTCGTTTCACACGGCTCGAGATAAGAACGGCACCAAGGTCCTGCTCTAAATAGCGAACGGTACCTGACCTTCCGACCTCGACCCTCGTCGCCAGGGGACGTCGATGCGATGAATCGAATCTTCGGGACGTTCCTCGAAGCGATCTTTAAGAACTTCTGTAACAGTACATAAGTCACCGGTGGTCTATCATGTATACCAAAGAGAAAAGCCTTTTATCAGATAAAATGAAAATATTTTTCGTCTGATCCACAGATTAAAAAAAGTTAGCTCGAATTTAATTTGGGATGATGAAAATCAATTTTACATATTGCCATTTTACTCTAATATTAAATTACTCTAATCTGCACTATAATATTTAGTTATAGAAGGTTACTTTTATATTTTGGCATATTTAGTTTCCTTGCCCCTTTACTTTCAAAAAAATCATTTAATTCTTTTGTTATATATAGTTATGTTTGTTGCTTGTTTTAAATTTATAAGAAGCAGTAAAGGAAATAATTGAAAAACCGTTTAATAGATAAAAACATTGTCCCTTTCTTATTAATGTAATTTTTTTTATAACATCAGACTTGAATTGTTTCTCACAAATGACAAATATTTTTTTTGCAAATGGATCTTTCTTATGCTTCAGAGAACAGAAAAACATAGAAATTAATGGAAAATATATCTCAGGATAAATGATTTCAATTTATTACTATGCGACGTCATATCGAATTTTGAGGTTTATAATGATTATTATAGATACTAAATAAATTAATGATTCCAAATGGAATATCACAGTCGAAAAGGATTAAGGACATTATAGATTCAAAATAAGTTTAACATTTTTTCTATTTAATTAACGGAAAGATTAATTGTTTTTTCGTAGGTAAGAGTTTCTTAAGGAAAAAAATATCTTTATAAGAAAAAGCCTTCCTTTTATAAAAACAAAATTTTTGTTGAAAATAAATGAATACCAAAATTGTAAATTAAAGTATATACTGTTTTTATTTAAAAAGTTATAAATTTTAATAGGTTTGAGCAAATAATTTGTCATCTTGATATCTTCAGGAATAATAAAATACAGATGTGTAGATATTTAATAACTACAGATGCCTTGTTAACATAGGTATTTCCTATTTCCAATGAATTTACAACCAATACAAAATATAATTAGCAAAAAATTAAATGACTTGTTTTATATTTGAGGGTAACTGAAAATGCTTGGGATAATAGTGGTTTTTTGTAACTAAATATTTTAGAGCAGATTACTTATAAGATATAAAATTTATTAACATATTGTCTGATCATCAGAAAAGATACGTATATCTTATCATTTATTTAACAATAAAATTTGTAATATTGTTATTAAAAACTAAATATGTATTATTAGTTAAAAAAGACCTGTAAACTATTGACCAAAGTATCTATAATTCTTTACTGTAACTAAATACTAAATAAAAATAAAAAACATCTGTTTATTGTGAAATTATGACATGTGACAAATAAACGGCGATTATATTAATAAGAAAAAAGAAATATTGTATTCTTTATTTTCAAGAAAACTTTTATTCTTCACTTTTGGATATAATTTGTAGGACACCTTATGTAATATAATTTAGAATAATACAAAAGTTTGATTTGCAAATCAACGTATTTTTGAGGGTGTTTAAATTTATGTGAAGTATGTAAGGAATGCCCAAATTGAGGAATAAGAAGCAAAGTAGTATAGATAGTATGAAAAATACCTATATGAAGTAGCAACATACACGCAGGCTATGGCATTTCATATTATCGTATCCCTGCAAGAATGTGCCACGTTGTTATAGAATATCTAAGGTGCACCTTCATAGTGAAGTTACGTAAAGGGTGCACTTCAGAATGGAATCACGCGATGTGAAGTATGTGCTTTGAATCTTATTTTGCAAGATCGTGTATAAACGTTTTTTATGATGGATAATTAGACTTCTTCAGCAGCGTGCAAAGATAGATATTGAAAAATTTGATGTTTAACATTTCATGGTAGCAATCTATGAATTTTTTATCTTACTTTTATTATATTTTAATTTATTTCACGTTATCCAACCATAAAGTTCGTTTACAATCTACAGTAACTTACATTAATATTCGAACAATTTGCATTAATTTTAATGTATATCATAATTTCATATTGTTGAAGTGATGGCCACTTCTAAGAAAACTCTACATCTGGTCTTCGGTTTTCTTAAGCGCTAAGGTCATCGATAGCGCATAGACAAAAGAATGCGTCGATGACAAACTATAAGCGGTACACGTGCGACGTTGGCTTCAGGGTTCTTTTAGTCTCAGGGTAACATTGCTAGCGTGAGGATCTGGACCAGCTTACATTGTATTCCACACTTTGTACTTTAATATTCACAATATATATACTTACAATACCTTACAATTTACCCACGCGTTTCTTTAATTCCACATACACCGAATAACCTTAACATATATAATTCATATGTAGGAAATAGATACTGCGATTAAAAAGTATATGGATTATCATAGCGACATATATGGGAGAAACTTAAAGAGTCTAAAATGATAAAGTAATAACGAAAGAAGCAATTATGGGGGAAAAGGCGAAGTAATAAAATGAATGCGTGAAATCGAAAAGAAAAGGAAAGAGAAAGACAAACAGATGAATTGAGAAGAAAAGCAAAAGTCACGAAAGACAAAGTGAATTCAGAAAATAAAGATTTACTATGTTAGTAAAACGGTAATTTTTTCTTATTTTATTGTGTTTTATAATATTTATGTTAATCAGAATTATGTAGAACCATATATCCCAAGAAGGGAAACATTATCATTAAATAAAAAAGAACGTATAATATAATTTATATATGCACATAAATAAAAGGGTGGCGAGATTTATATGCAATTATGGATAACGCGAGATTCAACTGTTAATTAGAACTTCTTTTATTGTCTTTTTCTGCACTTTTACAAAAAGTACAAAACTACTGTGAACTATAGAAAGATATACATATATATATAAATGTAATATAATATACTACACAGTATAGTATAAATAGCGCAGGATACGGTACGGTGTATGTAGAAAGATGTAGAAAAAGTACACATGAAAAGTAGGACGAGTAAAATTAAATATCCGAGAGACAAATTAAACAACGGAAGATGCCGTAAAACGCACAATGAAAATCTAAACATAAATAAAAATTTGGAACACTTCTCTCCGTCGTGCACTTTAAACTGCCCTACTTCTTTCACGCTGTAATTACGTCGATGTAATGCACATTCGTACGTTACGTGCATTAAATCTCTAATACGGCTGGGAAGCGAATATAAAGCGCCTTGAAAAAAGTTCCTGCTTTTTTTTTCCTCCATCGCGTTTCCCTTTTTCACCCTCGACGACGAAAGTTATAAATACAATTTCGGTACTGATCCGAATCTAAACTAGCGGAGGTGGCGCGAGAGGAGGAGTAAAACGCGTGCCGATAACAAGATATCTGAGTTAACGTTCAACTTTAAACACTTCGCCAGTCGAGTATCACTCGAAGGATCTTATTAGCAGAAGGTCGTGCTAAAGTGCCACTATTTAGTGAACCTATGCAATTTCGTGCGCCGGAATATAGAGTCTCCAATTTAACATTACGTCACATCTGCGGCTCTCAACTTTCATTCCTTTCAGCGGCACGAACTGCGATCTCTTGCCTGCGTGAGTTTCCGAGTTGTTAAACATAACGATAAATCGAGGAACTTCAGTATTTTTTAAGAATTAACTATGGTTTAATGTGGGTAGAAGGGGATAATCGATAGAATTGTTAAGTGAATGGAAAGAGAAAGAAAGGAATTTTAGCTCTGATTTTTTATGGAACAGTAATAGTTTTAAAAATTAGCATTATTATTAGTATTAATCATATAAAAAAGTATCTATAAATATTATTATAACAGTAATGATATTAAGTAGTATTATAATAAATAATAAATAATAATAATAGATAGATAGATAGTTTTATTTCAGCCTGACATACTTGGATTACAATTACAAATAGGGCTTGGATTACAATTTTTTAAAGCTTTTTAATATTGCACATAACTTATTATTACAAATATCTACAGTTATTATCCACAACAGTCTTTCTAACTTCCGCCTGTGTCCCCTGCTTCTTCTCTGTTTGGTTTTCTATAACTAGTTACTTCCCTTCTTTGGTTTTCCTCCTCCTACCCCTCTTTTGACACTCTCTCTCTCTCTCTCTCTCTCTCTCTCTCTCTCTCTCTCTCTCTCTCTCTCTCACTCTCTCTCACTCTCTCTCTCTCTCTCTCTCTCTCTCTCTCTCTCTCTGCACCCTCTCCCCTTCCTTCTCTCTTTTCACCCTTTTTGTCTTCCTTAACCCTTAGTAATAATAATAAATAATAACAGGTAAACTAAAAGTAGTACCTATATAAAAAATAACAATACCAATAGATTGTTAAAAATCCTATTTATTTATCGTGAAATTCTTGTAAAGCTTTTATTAAAAACTTCATAGATTAAAAGAAGATATTAAAAAACGATATAACATTAATGTGAGGTACAACAAATATATATTAACTTTGATTAGAATGCCTGCATTTGAGATATTTCTGAAGATTAGAATATACAGAAAAATATAGAATAGAACCAGGTATCTAATATATTGTGTTTTAGGGAAAAAATCAAAGAATAAAGAAAATTTAGGATATACTTAGAAATCTCAAGCGTATCTTTTAAAATATATTAAAAGTATAATAAAATATAAGAAGAAGAAAGTATTTCTCTTAAAAATTTATCTCACTACCAAGGAATTAATATTATTTGAGAATAGAAATTTTTACCCCCAACCTCTAATATCACTTTATAAAATTGTTTTAAGAAGCTTTTGCATTGTTTTAAATACAATTACTTTATATTATCAATAAAGAGTACAGCTAGCAAATAATTACAATTTTAAGTTGATTAAAAGACACTACAAAAATCATATAACAAGCACATGAAACATTACTCTAAAAGATATAAAGTAATTCATAAACTCATTTGCAATTATTATATCGTGGAAGAGTAAGATTCAATTCAATTCAGTTATTCAATAATGTTCCAGATTTATTTTTCCTATTGGAAAATATCGATATTGACTACGATATATCCAAATGATTGTTAAATTTTCACATCACACAATGTGTACCATCTATAAAAGATCTAATCATAAAATACAATTAAAGAAATATTGGATTTTCATATATGTATATTTATATTTCAGCTTTTGAAAGACTCACGGCTATATTTTAGTACAAATCATAGTTCTAATAAGTATTTCTAAATCGAATTTTTATGCAGTTCTTATGTCACGATTCATTATAATCACATATACCTATTTATCAATGAACTGTTTTTTAATTATCATAATTCATATCCTAATGAATAATTTTGCAATTACAGCATATTTTGGAGCTTTATAACATTCAATCAATCCTCGTAAAATTTTTAGTAGAAATATAAAAAATTGAAAAAAGAGAATAATTGAAAGTAGAATAATTGTAATCTATAATTTAATATTAAATTTGTCATATTGAATAAAATGAAATCATAATCATAAATCATATTTTAGTACCAAATATTTTAATATTATTATTATTATTCATAAGTCCTTCCTTTTAATTTAGGATGGATTCCGGCTTGCATTCCCTCTTATTTTCCTTATCTCTTAAATCTAAAACATTTAAGCTTTAAATATTAAATTATTCAAACACAATATAAAACTAGTTTTCTTGAATTATATAAAAAAATTCATCTCTGTACAAAAAATATCTAATAATTATTAATATCCTATTGAACAATAACGAATAAAAATAAATATTAATAGTTTCACTAAAAAAATGACAAAAAAGAATCTATCTGACTTTCAGGCATAAAATTAGTAAAACAATTCAAGGATATTTTACAAGTCCAAATAGGAAAGGTATTTCAATTCAAAGATATTTCATAAGTTAAAGCAAACTAAAAATCAAATCAAGCAATAATATTAAAATAAAATAAGAATCTGGTACCGTTCCTTAAATTCTTGTTATGTTTGAATAGCAACTTCTTATTATAGGAAATAATCGTTTTCGCAATTTCGCAAGATTTTCATTTGGTATTCTGAGAGCCCCTGTTTCAGGAGCGTAGTGAAGGTATAGAGGGAACAGCTCCGTGGCACAATTAAGCTACAGTTGAACTACTAGGTAAAATGGTTAGCAGCCTCGTTTCCCGAAGCAATTTAACATCAAAGAAGTCTCAAATGTGACCCCGTACACGAGTCATTTATCGCATGATAAAAGAAATCGCTAGTAAATGAGTGTGCCAAGACTTTTGGTGTCCAAAAGAGAATCAGAGAGTTCGTTTTGTATTCCTGCCACCACCACATTCGCAATCAGAATTATTTGAAAATTTAATAAAATATAATTCATAATAACATTTTTTCACAATTAAATTTGGACTAAATACGTAAGAAATTTAGTAATTCATAATTCGTAATATAATATTAAAATAACTTTCTTTTCATATCAAAGCAACAAAAGAGCGAGTATTAAAAGTTTATTTACTTACATATACCTTGAAAACAACATTTCTAATTACAAAATACAAAATCTCCCGTTAGATGGAACTAATCTATGTAATCAATTGGTTAATTTTGGAAACATACGATTATGTAATATAGAAAATCATAAAACGAAAACATAACAAATTTAAATTTTCGTTTTTTACAAAGTATTTTTAAAATTTAATACAAACAAAATTTATTATATTAGAAGTTATGTGATATTAGCTTAGCTTTGGCATAGAACAAATGATATATATATATATATATATACAGGGTGCGCCGTTAGAATTCGGACAGAATTCAATTTGTAGTTCCCACCATATTAGAATTCAGATGTTTGTGCTGATTGACTCTGAAGTTAGTTAAATATGTCAATAAGTCTTCTATAACCTCAAAATGACAGAACTCGTTAAGCAAAACCCGGAATACGATAGAAGAGCGGCGATTATAGAAAGTCTTCGCGCCGGGAGAACGCCGGTCGAAATTATAAAATTCTTTAGCTACCCAAGATCGACGGTATACGACATTGCTAAGAGAGACGCAGCCTCAGAGTGGTTCGAGAAGGGTTCTCCTTCTCCGGCGAGAAAAGTTCAGCGTTGTCTCAAGTGAGGGCGACGTCATGCCTCCGCACTTCTTCCAAAAAGGCGAAAGAATCACAAAGGAGGTTTATTTGGAGGTCCTGAAGACAGTAATAAAGCCGTGGATGGAAATTACGGCTTCTGGAAGGCCGTATTTATTTCAACAAGATGGCGCACCTGCTCACACAAGTCATCTTGTTCAAAATTGGCTCTCTGACAATGTGGACATGTTTTGGTCGAAAGATTTCTGGCCTCCTAACAGTCCCGACCTAAACCCATTGGACTATTACGTGTGGGGCGTTATCGAGAGACAAACTAATAAATGCAGGCACCCCAACGTCAACTCCCTACGAGCTGCTATCGAGTCAGAATTCGCGACAATTAAACGCGACCAGTTGAAGTCAGCGTGCTCGCGCTTTAGAGCAAGAATAGAGCAGGTCATAGAGGCAGAGGGTGGTTACATAGAATAAAAGTTCTCAGCAAGGACCCTTTAAATGAGATATAACAACATTTTCATGTGTTTTTGTGTATTGACTTAAATAAACAACTTTCTGCACAAAACTTCTTTTGTCCGGATTCTAACGGCGCACCCTGTATATATTTATTTATTTATTTATTTATTTATTTATATATTTATATTTATACATATACATATAACAATATATATACAATATATATAATATTCTCCTCTACGACTTGTACGAGATAAGTTGTTACCAATGTATCGTTCAATTTGAGGATTCCTGAGCATTCCGCTGCTTAGGCTGACCTAATTTCGTTGTAAAGCAAAACGCAATTTTTTATTTTTAATATTCATCATATCTTAGTTTCAAGAATTATCCCTCAAACTTCTTTACACCTGTAGCCAAACACCCTGTGCAGTAAAGTTTGGCTTGTTAAATCCTGGGATACTACTCTTACATTCTATTACCTCTTTGCATTCAATTAAAATTTTACATATTCATAATTATTGAAAGTTTCAAAAAAGCTCATTTTACATTTTATTATGATCTTTACCCATAGCTGAATAGGATGCTTTGTCTTTTGGCTAAGGTATCAAATCCTAGTTGTAATGGATACTTACACAGGTCATACTCATTACTGTATAGAGAGTGGGGCTCAAAATATTTAAGGGATCATGGGTCACTACCTAAATTTAGTCTGAAAGTAATTGGCCAACAATCAACAATTTTTGTATACGTTGTTAATTATATCACTCGCTTATATACATTTGGTTCTGTAGTTCTGTTTAATAAACATCACTGAATATTATTTCAACACAAACATTGTGTCTTCCAAAGATTATTAATCTTAACTTCAAGATTAAATTCTAACACCCCCAAACCTACCAAAAGACTTCAATGTCGACGAAGGACACAGAGAAAGAATAGAACAACTTCCAATAAACCTTATTCCCATCAGAATAGAAATAGTCGACCTGAGGAGCGTCTGCGATGGCCTCGTTAAAGTGATTTCGTTACTCTGAGTAGTGGGTAACTCCGTAGCAGCCTGACGAATGTTTCTGGACTTTGGTAAACAAGATTAGGACAAATCTCCGCGAGCAAGTTGCGACCGCAGTCTCCCATCGACGCGTCTCGTGTAACTGCAAACAGTCGTGGCACGGACAAATTTAATTCAACTGAACATTCTACACGCGCCAGGCTTTTCCCCAACGCCGATTATTAAATGTATAGCTAGTCTACCGATTCTCCAAGGAATTTAGCGGCAATTTATGACCACAGGAGCTTCGGTGAATCCACGTTCCAGGAATCTCGCAATAGTTTGTAACTGCACTTATCCGTGGCATAATTATCGAAGACAAGTGTGTTGCGACCGAGTAGAAACATCTTTGAAAGCATTAACAATTTGTCCGTTGTCACACATTACTGTGAATGGAAGAACGCAAAATCAAGAACAAAATTTTGCCATTTAAGAATTTTTAAGAAATAATGTTAATGAAGAATTAATTAAGCAAATTTTCAAATTCGATTTTCTATTTAAAAGATTTTCTTCTAAAAAAAATTATTCTAGGTACATTTTCGACTTATCTTCATACGCAGAATAACCTTCTATTGATTATCTATTCTTGTCTAGCTGGAAATTAAGCAAAGTTTGTAAACTCAATTTTTCTCAATTTTGCGCAATTTTGTTATTCTTGATTTTCGTCTTACTTTACATCACAAAATCTCTCTGGCACCATTTGTGCCATGAAATGCGGACCACCTTGTATTTTTATCACAAATGTGATCCTTTCTTTCGAACATTACTTCAAACATTTATATTAGAATACACTTCAATAAAATATTATCATGTCCGCTAGTGCGCACGTCGATACTCCTGTCTAACGTTAAGCGCGACCATTTTCAATTCGACCATTCATCGTCACTCCACCAATACTACCGACTCAGCGCCTCTAGCTAGTAACTAAAGTATTCTACCCCCACTAGCAAATGAGTGAAAAGCCACTCATATGTATACTTATGGATACGAGAACCCGTGAAACTGCGTGTAAAGCAACTTAATCGCGGCCATATTGTGGCTTTAGTATGTGGCGGCACTATCGTTCGATCGGTGTATTTCACTTTTCTCTACTCTCCTTTAGCCTCGCAGCAGTCCACACTTTGTCACCAATAGAAACTTCGTTTATGCGGCTTCACGAGATTTCATATCCACAGTATACTATTATGAGCTAGATTAATTCGATACCCTCCGCTAAGTGGTCATATTCGATCATGACCATAACCTTCCCGCAACTACCTCGGAAATTAATCCCAAACATGTACATAAAATATCCAAACTGCAGAGAGGTCAGATCAGTGTATACAGAAATAGCAAATCAGGTTGGCATTAGTCTTAAAACTCCCTCAACATTTTTAGGAATTCAAACCAAAGAGGCTGGTTTGCGAAATACCAATCTCTAGGTACGGAATTCAGCTCCCTAGCTTTCACTGTAAGAGCTCAAGCAGGACGAAATAGCCTGCACATTTCTGTCATGCATCTTTCCTCAGAATCCTTTCTGATATACTCAAATTTACCTCTACTTCTATTCCCGCCTATCCATAAACAGGCCAGGATCTATACTATCTGATGGATCAGCGAAGTAGTTTTCCTTCCTGTTACATTTTTTCTCTCCTTAGCGACTATACTATTTTATATAATTTTTGACATTAGGTTAGCTATATTTAAGAACTCGGCAAGGTTTTTTATCTCGTCTATATGAAATCTGTGTTTTAGTGGTGGTTCTATCTTGCAAATATCACGTCGATTATTATATTTCGATGGAATAACTGGCACTTACAGTGAAGCTGATTCTAATAGTGGATTGCGAGGTGATTACTGCATATCCTGTATCTATTTTCCTTTTAGAATCGTCAGTATGGATGGGAGTAATCTTGATACTTATTAGGTAACTCATTAGTCAAAGCGGTAAATACTACCGGACTTGTGTCGAATTTGCGTAAATCGAGAGCTGCAGGTTAACTTGAATGTTTCAGTATCATCCAAAATGGTAATTTCAAGTCTTGTAGAGTTAGTATTGGAAAATTTAATATTTAAATTTTGTACTATTTCATATATTATACCGTAGAATCGTTTCGGGTAATTTCGGTGTTCAAGATACATCACATTAAATCGCCTTGGGATGGCGACATGATAAGGTTTACTGGAAGTTGTTGAGATTTTAAATGCTTGGCCACTAAACATTTTTCTTCTGATTTGAAGATGGGGTTTGTTGGCTTTTTTTAGGAGTCTTAGAATATGGTTTTAAATGTTTCTATAATTGTTCATAATGCAAAATGGTGGATAGCGTCAAATGTTTTAATGGTTAAAGGACGTGATGAGTTGTAGATAATTGAACCGTAATCCAATTTGGATTTCATGAATAACTTACATATATCAATAAGTATTTCATAGTCTTTCTTTCTTTTTTTATATGTGGGTAAAACCTCATGGACACACCCCTCCCCCCGCTTGGAAGCGGCGGGATAGTATCGGACTATACCGACTAAAACCCCACGGTGGACCGCCCGACGCTCAGTTGAAATGCCCGAGACCCATTTTCAGATTACTGCCAGGGCACTCCTGCGTCTTCTCCTGTCTGAGGGAGTCTTCCTTTGTTAGTTCGGGCATTGGGGGGACCATCCCTCTCAACGCTATCTCCTGGGCCGTCGTGTAAGTCTGAGGAGGTCCAGATCCTCCTCGGCGTATCAATCTCTATGACCACCTAGAACGGCGTAGGGCCGTCCTTCGGCGCGGAATCCTGCTAGGTGGGATGTTCTCATCTTCTCCCGCTCTGTTCGTTCCTTTACGAGCATTACGGCTTCACAATATGAGCGTACTGCGAGGAGCTCTTGTCGCCCCCTTAGCATCGCTTTCACAACTGACGAGGGGTCTAGTCTTTCTCCGATCGTTAGCCGTAGAATATGACGTGCAGCCTCCCACGCCGGACAAAATTCTAACGTATGCTGAGCCGTATCTTCGCCCTCACCACAATGGTGACAGGTGCTCGTCATCTCTCTTCCGATTTTCTTTAGATATTCCCCGAATACTTCGTGTCCTGCGAGCACCTGCGTCATCCGGAAGGACAGTGGAAGCTCTCCGCGGTCTCTCCTAGTCTCTCAGTTTGGCAGGACCGATCTAACAGCTCACTGGCCCCGGATCTGGTCTTCGGTGAGTAGGTTGGTCCGCTCCCACACCTCTCGTCTAACTTTCCCCCTAACGTCTCGGGCCGCCTGCCCGGCGGGAAGTATTTCATAGTCTGTTCCCCAGTTATTTGCTACTACTATGATTTTTTAAATGTTAGAATGTTTAATTTTTTGTTAAACGTTTAAGATGCGACCGATGTATTCACTTTTTAAATTTATTATATGAGGTTTCCAAGTAAGTTTGGGATCGAAGATTAATTCCAAAATTTTGCTTGAGTTTAACTATCCAAGTTTAATGTTCGTACCGCGACCCAATCATTACACACTCATCCATTTCTTCATCCACAACAACCTTTTGAAAATAGTCGTTTCTAATTTCTAAAGATGCCATATGCCTTTTTCCAGTTTTATTTCTTTGTCTACGTTTTCCTTAACA
Source organism: Bombus pascuorum (assembly GCF_905332965.1). NCBI lineage: Eukaryota > Metazoa > Arthropoda > Insecta > Hymenoptera > Apidae > Bombus > Bombus pascuorum. Next base: position 10,579,469 of record NC_083501.1, on the reverse strand, counting down.
TATTCACTTGGACCAGCAATAATCCTTAAAGAGCCGCTACTGCCATATCGCAAATTAATTATTTTTATTACTTTGATTAAATAATCTTTATTATCTTGATTCCATCTACCTGCCATAAGGTTTAGTATTTGCCGTCGTATTCCTTATTTTTACAAAACGGTTAAACGTTGGAGCACGTAGTATTTCCCCGTACATCATACGAGGGTACGTTCCGTACCTGCAATTCAGGTTAGGGGTGGTTAGTTCTTATTTTGTCTACCAGTTTCTTCTACCAATTAGCAAAAATGCCCTTGCTCTTTTACCAAAAATTGTAACTGACAAATCCGCCTGTCGCATGTTCTAGGCACGCCTATCTCAAGTTTTTATCCTTTGCATCATCGATCTTCACTTGCACTCAGCTATCCGCACAAAACATAGAGTAAAACGACACCATTCCGCATACACTTAACGTTCATCCGCACATTCAGTCTTCGAAGGTGTTCTTTGTGAAATATATAGTTGCATTTAAACTTTAAAACCCTGTGTCAGATTCTATCTAAATATCCCTATCATCTTAATCGATACAGGGAATTCTGCTGATTCATGGTGTCGATACTAATCGAGACAAGAATTTACGACTCTCGTTGACGAGTCACATAGCAGACGCGTCTCCCCGCGAACGCAGTTGAATATTTAACGTTGCCTAAATATAATTTTACGTTTATTACATTGTTTTCTCTGCTTGGTGAAGACAACAACTTTTGATTTGGTCTGAGAAAACTTGTAGCCAGAGGAGTTAGTTCCATTTATAGAGATTATTTAGTGTAAGTTGTAGAATCTTTTGCGTTGTTTTAGAACTTTTTCCTTAGCGATAATGTTCAGAAAGAAAGACTTTTGTTAGGGATGATATAAGTGACATTATTTCGTTAATTGCAATTAGGGACAACGTAATACTTAGAATCGATCCTTGTGGAACACCATTCTCTTTTCTAAAGATTGTAATAAGATGTTATCGTTATTTATGCGTCGAGTCTTGAACATTTCAATGAAAATTAAGATGTTCCCTGTGAACTCCAAGGACATAAAGTAGCTAGTAAACATTATCTACATACCAATACCATTGCCTTTTCAATGCTACCAATGGCCTGGCCACGCTAATATCCTATTTAGATATAAATCCGTTGCATATGTTGGACTTTGTGCTGATCAAGTGATCAAAGGTCGAATGAAAATACCTGAAGCTACTTTGGTATGGAGATAGGACATTACTAACTTTGAAAACCCAACGAAGTCTAATTGATAAGCTTCTTCATTATCTTAAACATATTAATAAATAAAATGGATTAATAGCACTCTAACATTGTTGGATTTTTACCAGATCTAACAATCGGAATAACTGTTACATTTTCCCATAATTTTGGAAATACAATATTTTCCCAATTGCAGTTGTATTGTTTAATTAGGTTCTTTGTAATAATGGTCTAAAATTGGTTTGCTGAAGATAGATGACCTCTGTATTGCATTTATTGATTAGGATCTTTAGTTGAGATAAAACGGCGAAGGAAACCATTAGAGTTCTATTGTATGATAGTGATAGGCATTTCGTATAAATGGTTATTTAGGGAATTTTGATCTAGGGAACTATGAATATTTGGTCAAATTCATAATCTGATTCGCAATCTGTTGATATTGAAGCGTCACTAAGAATTGATTATGGATTTGGTGGACTAGCTCCAAGTTTTTTTGAGATTCTGCGTAATGGTTTTTGCCTTCAAATGAGGATACTTTCAACATCATAGTTAAGGTCAACGTGTCGTGTATGTACTCACATGCAATTTCAAGTGCATTTTTGTTGAGATAAATGTCAGGTTAGTTCTTACATGCAGAGTTGGTACGACTACTTGCGATTCTTTTCTGTTTTTCCCCATTCGCTATGTTTTCTTTTTTTCTAATTATCCGGTGTGAAATAGCTGTACAAGGTGGTGAAATACAGAACATACAAAACTAATCTGTGTGAATTAATTAAATATCAAATCCCAAATCTATTTAATACCAATTTTCTGATACAAAAGCATTTTCAAGAGATCTTGGTTGCAATTAAGTGGCATTCTGTGTTGGCTGGCGTAGACGAGGATTTTAGCAAGTTCAAGCGTTTGATTTTCTCTGCCTTTTCGACTTTAATTTTTTACTTAGCAGTATTGTTTCGTGATTTAACTGGTATAGTATGTACTATGGATAATGGCGTGTTGGCGTAGCTGTGTTATCAATGTCTGTAATGTTGTATAATTATAACAGTATTGGATAATTGTAATATTGGTGCTTTCTGTGGACGTAGAGTGCGCTCTATTGTTTGAAATACAGTGCTGGACAAAAGTATTGGCACAGCATGATTGTTATGATAGAAATGCTTATAACTACTAAACAAATTGATTTAAACAAAAAACTTTTTGACGTATTTATTTATTATCTATTCTAGTTTATTACATAACAAGAGCAACAATATAAATAAAATAATACGCAAAATAATAACAAAAATATATTTTTTGAACATTTTATGGGTGGACAAAACTATTGGCACAGTAGAATATTTACGCTTATAACTAATTACATAATAAACTTCTAATATTTTGTTGGCAGTCCTTTTCTTTTAAGGACTTCCTTTAATCTTCTGGGCATCGAGTGGACTAATTTTTTAGTGAATTCAGGTACAATATTGCTCCATTCCTGCAGAAGAACTTTCTTCAGTTCAGACTTGCTTGTGATATTATGTTTCCTAATTCTTTTTTCCAATTCGTTCCACACGTGCTCAATGGGATTCATATCGGGACTTTGAGGTGGTGTGTTTAATGTGTGGGCAGTATTATATATTATCCACTGACGAACAATATACGCCATATGTTTAGGATCTCGATCCTGCTGAAAATAGAAATCCCTGGGGAGGTTTAATTTTTGAGTACTTTTCAAAAGATTTTGCTTGAGTATATTTAAATATACATATTTATCCATTATCTCATCAATGAATATAAGTTCTCCTACACCCGATGATGCCATACATCCCCACACCATTAAACCACCACCCCCATGTTTCATGGTGGCTTGCAGATTCAGTTCGTCCATCTCTGTGTTGGGTTTTCGCCATACTAATATTCTGCCGTCAGATTTAAAAATATTAAACTTACTTTCATGTGAAAACATGATCTTTTCCCAAAAATCAGTATCTTTCGTAACAAACTCTTTCGCAAATTCCACTCTTTTCTTTTGGTTTATTTTACTGATGTAGGGCTTTCTTCGTGCTGCACGGGCAGAATAACCGGCATCCTTCAATACCCTACGTACAGTTTTGGTACTTACTTCTTTTTCACACTCAGCTTTTAACATCGAAGCAATTTCAGTCGAATTAGTTTTTGGATCCTTCTTTACAATATTTACGATTTTCCTTTTTTCTCGAATTGTTACCTTAGAAGGGCGACCACTCCTAATTTGATTCTCTAGATTTTCTTCACTTTTAAAGCGTTTTATGACTGAACGCACAGTAAAACGACTTCTGTTTATGATTTGTGCAATTTCGTTGTAAGATTTATTCATCTTATATAAATTTAATATTATTTTTCTTTCTTCAATTGTGGTTTCTTTCGTTTTTCTAGACATTATTACTCTTTCTTGGTTTTTTGTTGTTTAATAACTGAAGTCTCCAGTTTCACTGATCGAGTGTTATAATAAAAGACTAACGGGGGATTTCCCTTCGCTACTTCCAAATGACGATCGGAAATCGTTGAAAACGGCGACGATACATTGTTTGTTCCATGCTGTGCCAATACTTTTGTCCACCCATAAAATGTTCAAAAAATATATTTTTGTTATTATTTTGCGTATTATTTTATTTATATTGTTGCTCTTGTTATGTAATAAACTAGGATAGATAATAAATAAATACGTCAAAAAGTTTTTTGTTTAAATCAATTTGTTTAATAGTTATAAGCATTTGTATCATAACAATCTTGCTGTGCCAATACTTTTGTCCAGCACTGTATGTCGTAAAATTGATTTCTCTGTTACCGAAGGAACAAAAGGTTCTTTTTCTTATTTTCCGTAGTGAGAAATAAATAAATGTACTCATGTTCTCTTTTTTGGATAAAGCTTGGTAATATGGCTTTCTTCATTACAGTAGAAACAGGCTTATCCGTAGTTATGAATACTCTATACTGAGTCTCTCCACGTGTAACAATAAAGGATTCTGAAATTTTAGATGTATCTTCCGGGCCTCCTAAAGCTTAGTATATGGGAAAAACATAATTCTTGAAGACTAACCCTTAAAAGGAACATCTTGGACGTTCTGACGTGATTGTTGTTTTTCCTAAAGTTTCATGCGAAATAATGGAGAATATATTAAGCAGAATAATTCGCTGAAACGGATAGATCAGTGGCCTCACTTTCACATTTATATTATTGATGAAAAAGTTTTTGTACTTGTCTATTAAATAATCCGACTAATTCTTTTTCTTTTGAATCGAGGTAAATGCACACTCGTGTGTGTGAAATGAATCTTATGGAACGAAATGCCACTATTTTACCAATAGCATTTACATAATCTTTAATGGACAATCCTTCTACTAACTTCAAAACTATCGTTTGGTCTTTTTTGGGAAAAATGCAGTTATTAATTCGTTATTCGTCGGGAAGGTTTTTGGTTCGGTTGGGATTTTGGGATACAGGATTCATTGAACTAGGCATTGATGAGGCAGGATCCCATGCATGAGGATTCAATGTTTTAACAAATTCTATAATCCACAATTCTGTCTGTCCATCTGCCAGGTAATTCTGTTTCTCTTATTTCCTTCTTTTATCAACAAATTATTTTCTCTCTTCCTTAGTAATAACATCGACCTATTTTTAATTTTATAACGTATTAAATACGGACTTCATTAATTATTAATTAGTGGGTCAAACACCAACATGTGTATTGGATCGTTATCTTGATGGGCTTAATAGTGTTGACATTAATCTATTTCTACTTTAACCAATTATTATTTTCGTTGTGAGGTGCAGAAATACGCAAGGAAACTTCAATCAAATGAATAAGGGTCATTACATACTTGGTCACCCGACGACCAAGCTCGTCAATTCGAAAACTCAAAAGTTGTCAACATTGTAGAATTGCTTAAACAGAATGGATGTCGAAGAAACTGTTATAATTATAAAAAGTTAATTTAAAAAAAGGGGGTTAAGGGAAATATTGGACACGTCCTTGGGTACGTTCTTGCAAGAACCTCATATGAAAGAAATTTACACACTTTTTAAAGACAATCCATGTCTAACGAGGCACCAGTACGTCGATCATGTTTCCGTGATCGCTGGAAACTCGCTGCTTGCCACAATCAAGAGCGTACGGGCTCATATACTCCAATAAATCTAGTGGTCGCTAGCCGCTAGTCGATAGTGCATATTAGCCCTAATTCTTTCATTTTATTTAATGAAAAATATAAGAAATTCAAAATAAGATTCAGCTTCTTTTCCCTGTTATTATATGTTATAAAATTATTTCATTTTCATTTTTATCGTCCTTTTTAAATCCTATTCAAAATTTGACATGCTGTTATGTATTAAACATAGTAAATCATTCTCTAAAAAAGAATCAGATATCATGAAATATTTTTAATAGTCTAATGTAATATTTAAAATGTTCTAGCCATTTCATATCCTGTATCGAAATAATTAGTCAAAAAGAAATGTCAGAAAATAAAAATCTTCCAAAAAATAAAAAGCTTCTAAATGAAGGAAGAAATAGAAAAAAGAATGAAATATTTTAGAGAAAGATTTTCTTTAATAAAAAAAAAAAATGATGTATGAGAGGAAACTGTAGAATTTCTAATTAAATTGAAGAAGCAGTTTAATTCAGTATCAATCATATTATTCTTGACAATGTTTTGATAATCACCTACATAAAAACATGTATAAAAGGATGAAGAGAGAACCTTTTCTTAATACACATATGTGCTACCACTATTATCAATTAAAAATAAAACTCTACGTTGTGAAAAACAATATTTTATTAAAAAATCTTTCTAAAAAAATATTTCTTATAAAAAACATTGCAAAAAGTATCAAACATATACTAAAATAAAGCTCCTGCAATCCCATGGAAGAAATGTACATAATAAATATATTATAATTCTTATTTTTATGTAAATTATAAATATCTTTTTTAAAGATCTATCTGTATATTTTTAATAACCATATCTACAAAGATTATTATTTTTTTTTTATAGAAATTTACAAGGAACTTAATTTATTATCCTATAGAGACTTTATAATCTTCAACTCTACAGTATGAAATATTTCTATTTGGAAGTCACAATCTGATATCTACAAAATATATTGTATTATACGCTTAAAAGCCTATTGTTATATCGGGATACGTTAATCGGAATTCAAGCTCAATCCGAGCTCAATGTGTAATGTAGCAAATGTAATAGTCCACATTTCTAATACAACATCACGCGCACGTCATACACAAGCATTTACTGAAACATTCAACCTACTGCTACTACATACTAGATTATTCTGCAAATGATGAAAGATTAACTTTTGCTAAAAATTTATCTTAAATATGTAAATCAATATTAATTTATTTTTAAAAATCAAGAGAAATAATTATTTTGAATATTATATACTAAACTGATAATTTTGTGTATCCGTCACATTTGTTTTGCAGAAACATTTCTGTATCAGTATTTATATCAATATTAATAATTTAACATAAAAATAGTACCATATTTATAGTTTTTAATTATAAAGAAAATTACCTCATATTGCTTCCATTTAAATTATTAAAATCTATTAATGCGTTTGTGGCTACTTATATACATATATATACATATATATTACTCTTTTTATATGTTTAAAAAAAATACAAGTTCTTCGAAATTTCTTTGCTAACATGTAAAATAAACATGTTACTTTATAATATTTGCTGAGAATGTGAAAACAATAAATGTGTTCTTTATGACTCTATTATACAATGAACAAAAATAAGTATATTTTGTATTTTATTTAAATAAAATACTATAAATAATTTATATGATCATCATACATTCGTTCAATTCACATCTGTCACAAAATTCACACTTTGATCACAAAATTCTAAATAAGTATATTACGATCAAATAAGGAAATATGTGTGCAAAACCTTTCCCTAATTCTAGCGCACTTTCTGTGGTGATTTACCTTGAATGCAAGATTGACGCTTCGATCTTTCTATGAATAATATCAACTCATTCTACGTAAAATGATGTAACGATTTATCAAAAGTCAGTGTATCAAATTATGTACCTGTTTTCTTCAATTACATTTTTTAAAAAAATATGTGCCATGTATACATAAAGTAGAAAAAAGGAAATAAGCAAATCACAATTAATCAATTAATCGACGGAAATGCCCCTCATTAATTTTCGAAATCACAATCCTCATCCATCTTAATATCCTTAATTTACAAAAAAGTAAATATTCTCACTCAAAGATTATTGATAGAAATCATAAATCTGTTAAACTGTCGATTGCAGTGGTAGGCCGTAGATTTATGATGCAACAATTTACGTGACAATAATTAAATGCATCGTACATCTACGAAAATGATATTACTAAAATCATTCTACGAATTAAATAAATATAATATTTACATCACAGAACTTAAACCACATTTATCGTATCGTTTGAGACATGTGTAATGGCGTTAACATCAAATCGAATGCAGCATCTTTGAAATTTGCGCCTCTTAAATTCGCGTCGTGTAAATCAGATCCCGATAAGTCACAGCACTGTAACAAATATAAATAATTTACTTGTATCATAAAAAAATAAAGAAATATGTGTTATAAGAAGAATAATTATTAATAAGATAGTACCTCTAAATCAGCACCAGCTAATACAGCTGATCTAAGAATACAGTTTCTTAAAATAGCATTTTTTAACGTTGCCACCCTAAGATTTACGGCAGCCATGATACTGCCTTCAAGATTGGCACCTTTAAGATTTACACCTTCCATATTAGTGGGTACACCTAAAGGGTCTTCAAAATTACATGAATGTAGATCGGCAGCGGCTAAATTCGCGCACATCATCCTTACGCGAATTAACTGTGCACCTTGTAAATTTGCATAAGACAAATCTGCTCGTTCAAAACAACAACCAGATAAATTCGAACCTGCTAAACTACAGCCACGCATAATTGCATACTGAAATATTATTTCAAATTTATGATAACTACTTTTATTTACATAAACTTAATTTATTATTATAATATCAAAGTAATTCTAATTACCTTAAAATTTATATTCCTGAGATCTAACTTTGATAAGTCAGCACCAACAAAATTAACACCTTGAAATCTAAGTTCTGAGGTTGTAGGTGTTGACATAATTGCTTTAAGTACATCTTTACGAGTAAGGGATACCAAACCACTCCTCTGAAGCTCTTTTTCATCTGCCATTGCAGTCAATATATCAATGGCACCTTCTATTCCATAGAAACGTGCTTCTGCCAAAACACCTAAAGAAAATGAAATATATAAAGATATAAATAAAATTATAACTAAAGAAGAAAAATCTTATATTCAATAGAAAAATTATTTAAATCATAATCACACCAAAAACTCATACAACTAACAAATTAATGAATTACAAAATATTCTAAAAATCACACCTGCTGCATTCACATTGGCATCAAGTATTATCTGTCCATGTCTTAAATAATTCAACAATGGTTCAAAGTATGTGGGACTCCTATCAATTAAAAATGCACCATTTTTGTCTTGTCGACTAGGTAAGATTCTTTGTTCTGTGTCTGTGGCGTCTGTAAACATTCTGTGTTTTCGTATTATAAGTATGTGCAAAAATATTAACTAAAAATCAATAAAACAGTACCAGTACATTTTCTGATATAACAATTACAACTCTGCTTAGACCATAAATCAATTAAACATATTTGTTTACCTGGCCAACATACACGTTGGTTCCTTTTTTGTTAAAGTATCTCTGGTTGTTGTGAAATATTTTCCACCGACATTCAATGTAATCCATTCTGAATTAAATGAATTCTGATTTATCTGACTCCGAGTACAAGGCTTATCCTTTGGAATAAAATCTTCTCCACATGAAACATATAAAACATCGTCATCCCTGCAAGAAGTTCATTCTGCTAAATTATGTGTGCTATGAACATAATAAAAAAATAGATTGATTATTGATATAGTTTACTTTACCGAACTACATTGATATCATCGATTTCTCCACCTTGAACATTAAATATCCTTTTAGCAGTAATGTTAAATTTTGAACCAGCTGCAGTCAACAATTCATCTAATGAACTATTTACTAAAAATACCTAAAACAAATACATATAAAATTATATATCTAAAATTTATTGTAATTTACTAAAATAACCATCTAAATCAATTTTGAATGCAAAACTTCATTATTACATGTAACAACATTTTGTCAAACAAAAAGATATAATTATATAAATTCTATCCTACAAGTAAAATTAAATTACATTTCTCCATAAAATATATTAAATCTTTCATGAGTATAAATTTATCATCTATAACATAGAAATATTATAAAACAGCAATTATGTTTATTTTTACAATCCTCTTTTTATACTTATTTTAATTGTTAACTATAGAAATTTTGTAATAGGTATTAAAATCTTTCAAAAAAATTAAATACAAAAAAATATAAATGGATTTTAGAAATTATAAGGATACTTTCTCATATTTTAATTGTTCTTTATTAAAGATTTTATTTAAATATTACCGTTTCCGGTTTAAAAACTAAAAAATATAAATATGTATAAACCATATTTATATTTAATATTCATTAATTAACATATTAACAATAATTAACAAAATTTACTAACACATTTAGATACAAATAAAAATATATATATTTTGTAGATTAAATAGTTTATTTAAACAAAAAGAAATTATAAGAATGTTAAATATAAAAAACTCCTAAAAAGCTGTCCACGCCGAAAAAAAAGATAATTTCCAAGTATATACTTAGTTTTGTTTATGTAATAAACGTACAGGATATATATATAACAACATTTTTCTAATATCTCTAAAAATATATTATATAATATATAAATTTATATTATTCAAAATAAAATAATATGTAATTTAATTACGATATAAAGCAAAAGTTGAAGAAATATAATGTGAAGGAATTGATTGAAAATGAAAAGTAAACAATTAATCAAAATGTATTATGCATATGAATAAAATCGCAGCCACCTTGCCATTTGAAACGTCAGTGCCATTGACAAAAAGTGTTACCCTCTTCATAACTAGAAAACTGTAAATCTTTATGTAATAAAAAAGTAGTATTAGCCAGCAATACTAAATAAGATAAAATCACAAGCAAATTACATATAAGACCGAACAACTTGCCATGTTAAAAATGGCTGTAAGACTGAGGTATACATTTTTCAGATGTTAATACCATACAACTAAACGTGAATCATAAATTTCTCATTGAGAAACGCCTTAAGTGTAAAATTTTGACGCTTTCATAACTGCATATAAAGAAAATTGTAATTTAGGTAAAAATTATTACCAAGCTTTATTACATTATAGAAAATCTAAACTATTTTATTTCCGCCTTTTTGATAATTACCAAGATAACATTTAAAAAATATATCTTTATAATGTTTCATATCATGTAACAATCTAAATTATTTATCTCGATTAAATATAATTAACTTTAATTAAATATAAAAATAACTGTGATTTATTATTACTGAAAGCATGCAAATTTAAGTGGAGTGTGTATTATACTGTTATCAGAGGAAATTTTCTCTCTGCTGTTATATTCAATTTGATGGAATCTGGGGACTTTAAGATTGTTTCAGATGTCCATAAAACACTGAACACAGACTTCTGTCTATGGCTCTGAATTACAATTATATAAACAAATCTCAGCATTCATATACCGAAACTTAGGGAAAATCGTCCAAAAATTGAGTCGTTTTTAGTCGTGAAAAATCAACATGGAAGGTCAATAAAGTCCGCGTTCTTGCAAGGCAGACAGAGATGAGTAGAGTATCTCTGGTTCTGTCTAAGATATTCATATCATGACACGCGTGCACAGAATGAGAATCTTCTTATCTACTATGTTGATTTTTCGTAACTACTCACGATTCAATATTCGGACGGTTTTCCCTAGCGAATGTCGAGAACTGTCTATATCACTGTGGTGTGTACGGTCGGACGCAAAAGTTTTATGATTTTAAAATCACTCGTTACTTGCAGCTTACACTATTATACCTAGCAATACGATTTATACTATGCTGCACTATGTACAAAAATCTACAAAAATTCACAAGCGCATTGTGCTACAATAATTTATAAGCGATCTGTTTTACACATAGTCATATATTAAATCAATTTTAAATTTCGTTTCGGCTTATAGGGGATATTTGTAGCTTGGTAAAAATCATCGAAACCAACTTCACATAATCATACCAAAAACAAATTCACGCGATAAGGTGACAATACTAATTTCTTTTACTCTCCCATGTTTGTTACAAAATATTTTATCGACTTCAATATCTACCTTGTCCTATGATACTTGTTATAAATGAAACTATAAAAAGATTGGTATCACTGATTATTATTCATTTATTCACACAGATCCAACATTTAACCTAGACGCGAAGTAAGAAATTATGGCTACGTACTATTTCACAGGATGATTTCGTCAGTGAAAATGAATGATCGTTTAACATTCAAGTGAATTATAATCATTTTGAATACTTTATTTATCATGGAGTTAGGTTTACCTAACACGTTATTACCAGGTGATCCACGATTAGTAGATCACATTGTAGGAGAAGTTAAATCTCAAGGAATTTTTGATCAATTTCGTAAAGAATGTATTGCCGATGTTGATACCAAGGTATGCAATATATTTATATATAATATTTAAACAATTGATTCATTATTAAGATCTTATGCAATAATATAACTATTACTATATACATTTTGAACAATATTTTAAAATCGTAATATAATAATTTTTAAAGTAATGTATATATATGGTTTTCACCTACTATATTCAAACATACTATATAATAACAATTTTTCTTGCTTATTTATAGGCATATATATTGTTGGTAATAATTTTTATCATTTTCATTGCAGCCTGCATATCAAAATTTACGTACAAGAGTAGAAGGATCTGTAAATTCTTTCCTTAGCAAACAATCATGGAAACCAGATTTAAACAAAAATCAGTTGAGAGAAACATTAAGGAAGCATATACATGAAGCTCCTTATTTAGATGCCGGTGTAGAACGCATAGTAGATCAAGTAGTAAATCCAAAAGTATATTCTGTCTTCATGCATCAGATTGAAGATGTAGTATACAAATTTTTAGGAATAGAAAGACCTAAGGCAAAAGAAAAAAATGGTTTGTGTGGCCTTAAAGATTTATTACCCAAAGATTTAGATCCTGTTTCACCAGAGTCTGATAAAAATAGTTTAAAAGATGTATCTTTGGAGTCTATGGATGCAATGGAAGATTTAGAAATAAAAAAAGATATAAAATTTAATGAACAAAAGTCACTAGAAGAAGAAATCTCCAATGAAAAAGGTAAAGATAGTATATCTGAAAATGGACAGGTTTCTTCAGAAGAAAAAGCATTAGATGAAAGTGATAAAATTTTTAATAAGACTGGTAGTATTTTAAATTTAAATACATCTGGAAAATCAGATGATAAAACAGAGGAGGATGAAGAAGACAGTCCCACTTTTGAACCAATTGATATTATGAATCTAAATGAATCTAATAATTCCAATGATTCACATTTATCAGGTATATCAGAATTAACTAGCCATAGATCTAGAAGTCCTGATTTTTGTAACGAATTATCAAGAGACAACTTTGATTATAGTAATCAAGATTCACAACTAAGCAAAGTTTCTTCTGATTCTCGGTTATCTATTGTAACTGACTTTGGATCTTCTAATCATGCATCAACTCCGATACATGATCCATTGAAAGATGAAGTCAATAAAGATAGGTATGATGTTAAAAATATTAAAGACAATTTTAAAGCTATCAGAGAATATGAATCCAGTAAAAATAAAAGTAATAAAAATATTTTTGAATTAAATAAGAATAAGGATGTACAAGATGTTAAAGATTCTAAAACTATTAAAAACAATTTATCCTCTAAAGAAAATTCTCGTGATGCTACAGATAGCAGTATAAAAGATAGATATGAATATAAAAATAATAAAGATAAAAGCAGAGACCATGAATCTAAATCAAAATCAAAAGATAAAAATCATGTAAAAGATGGAAAGCATCATAGAGATAGAAGTAGTGACAAAAAAAAAGAAAGGAGTCATAGCAGTTCAAAGTATGACAAATATGATAAAAATAAACCTAAAGATAAAAACGATCAACCAAAAGAAACTATAGATAAAATTAAAGATACAGAAAAGGATAACTACAATAAAACAAAGGAAGATAAAATAAGAGAAACAGACAAGAAAGATAATATTAGTAAAGAAGGAAAAGATCTAAAAGATCTTTACAAAGAAAAGATTAGGGAACTTAGAGAGAAGAAAGAATTAACAGAAAAAGAAAAATTAAATAAAGACAACAAAGAATCAAAATCAAATAAAGAAAATAAAGACAAAAAGGATTTTCCAAAAGATAAAAAGTTGTATAAGAAAGATCATAAAACTTCCTCCAAAAATTCTTCATCAAGTTCTCATGAAGTGAAAACTATTAAAGCATCTGAAAAAATTGTTGATGGGAAAGAAAAAAGAAATGAATCGAAGGACAGAGATAAGAATAAACGAGATGAGAGACGTACTTCTAAAGATCATATGAAGTCTAAAAATCATATCAGTATGAAATCAGACCCACCAGAAAAATTAGATAAACAGGATGCAAAGAAATTTATAAAAAATGAAAAAGAAGAAAAGATTGATAAACCTGAAGTAAGAAAAGATGTTAAATCAAATAATGAAAAGGTAAATGGTAAAAAGGACGCTAAAAATCATACACAAAGTAAAAGTTCAACACGAAATGAGAAATTAGATAGCAAAAAAGATAATAAAAGTGATTCCCAACATAAAGACAAAAGGCGAAGAGAAGAGAAAAAGTCCAAGTCAAAAGATGACCATTCTAGTTTAAGAAGGAATTCTAACGATCGACGTTCTACAGATAGAGATGGTTCAAATGGGTCAAGTAGCAAAAGTTCACAGTCTAGTAATTCTGGATCTAACATTGCAAATAATAAGTCAAATACATCAACTTTTTCTAAAGAAACAAATCATATGACTAATTCAGGCAGTGAAACATCAGACAATGTTGAAGAATCACATCCAAGTGATCTAAAGTTATCATTTGAACAACAAAGTTATAAATTGGATAAAGCAACAGAATTACATACAGAATACAAAACTGACAACACTAATAATCAGGAAATACATGTTAAACAAGAATTAGAATTTAATGATATTAACCTGCCTCTAAAAAAACGAGCTTTGCTAGGAGAAGATTATAGCATTTCAGGAGAAATGAAAGTAAAGAAACCAAAATTTGCAAAAAATATACATGAAGCTAAAAAGTTAATGAAAATTAGGAAACAGATAGAGAAACAGAAACTTAAAGAAAATAAGAAATTAGAGAAAAAACTTAGTGAAAAAATAGAACAACCAATTCAAACAAATACCATACATAATGATAATGTTGAAAGTATACCAGATGAAGAACGTGTTCAAATAATAGAAATACCAGATGAAGAGTATGAAGAGCCATATCCTGAGAAATATACTAATTTAACATTAGAAGAAAGATCAATAATGATGTTACAAACTGAAGCTGGTGCAAAAGATTTGTTGGAGACACATTCTAATCTAAAATTGAAATTGTCAGACATGGAACTATGTATAAAAAAATCATTAAGTGAAACACTTCCCAATAAAATAGAAAAGGAATCTATCCAACCACCAAGTTCAAATATTCAAAAAACATTGTCTGATAAAAAAGGAGCTGAAAATTCACAAAATAAAGAATCATTGTCTTCTAGCATAGAAGAAGCAGACAACAATATGATAAAGGCAGAAGAAATAGATAATTCTGTAGACATATATTCTAAAAAGAAAACGCAACAACAAACCAATGTATCTGAAATAAAAATACATGTAGTACCTCAAGAACCAAACCATTTTAGTATTGATACTAATAAAAAAGATGTAAGCGAGAAAAAAGAGCAATTACAGTTAAGTAATATAAATACACATAACATGACGTGTTCAAACAATAATAAAAGTATAGAGATACCTACAACATCAAAATTTAGAGATGAAGATGTTTCACAGGATGCTCAAAATAGTAGTCTTTCTAATGTAAATAGCTGTATAATTAATAGAGATTGCATTATAAAACCTAAAGAGCAACAACCAGAGGCAATAGAATCAACATTAATGGAAACTGAAGATAATGAAGATTGTCGTTACTTCAAAGCAGATAATGAAAAATCAGAAAAATTTTCTAGTTTCTTAGAATCATTGGAATTGATAGAAAACAGTTCTTTAGAAGACATAATAGAGAGTTTAGGAGGTCAAGTTGTATCTTCAGTGCCAAAAGCTATGGCACCACCTTTACCAAAACGCAAACATTCGTCTAGCCCATTGACAGATATATTATTAAATAATTCAAATAATAATAACGATAGTCATAAAAAAGGACTGAGTCTACCTAATGAAGAAGCATTAAGTAATATAAAAAAGAGAAAACTGGTACCTAAGAAGCAAAGGCTTCAACCAAACATATGTGCTCCACAAGGACTTTTAAATGGGGAAAATTTTGTTATGCCTTTAAGTCCAGAAAGTGATGTATCTGCAACAAGTGAAAAAATACCCTCTTCAAATCTGATTAAAGAAGACAAAGGGTATGTTGAATAATTATTTCTTTTTCATTTTTACTTATTTTTTAACCCCTTAATGCTTTTCTCAAATTCACCATTATAAAATGCACAAATTTTTCATTTATTCATTTTATGTGGATATGAAAACTTATGTTCTGCATTTTTAAAGATGTCATAAAAAGTAAAGAATTGTACTCAACATGCCTGATTATACAATGATTAGATTGTTTTCTGTACTATTTTTCTGTATAATATGCTAATAATTCAATGATAACACAATAATAATCATAGAAAGAATAAAATATAACAATAAAAACAATAAAACAAAATTCTAAACTATCGAAAAGAGAACATAAGGAAGAATTTTACTCATTCAAAAACTGAAAAAATAGACATATAATATAAACATATATATAATAAGACATACCACTTTAAAGTTGTGGATATTGTTATCTTTTATTCATTTAATATATGTATAAAAGGAAACAATTAGTAAAGCAACATACAATATAATTTATAAATAGCATAAAATGTTACAGTTTCAATTTTATCCGTGGTTAGATTGAACATCAAGCGGTGGGCATATTGGCTTAGCTCATGAATTGGACATGTTCATATATGTCACGGATGTGAGCGTCAAGGGGTTAATATGGGGAAGAATGTTAAAACCAGAGTTTTTTTTTATAAACTTCTAGATAAATATTTTATTTTTATAAGTATATGTAAAAAATTAAAAATCTTATATTTATTATAAATTTGTTTAAGGTCTCTATTTATGAAAAAACAAGTTACCTAGAAGCTATTGAGATATCAAATACCAACAAATTATATATAACATACAATGTAAAAAGTTAAATCTACATATCTTTGTAATGTTAAAAAATTTCATTTAAAATATGGATGTATCTTTACTAATCATACTATAATTAGTTTGTTATGTAATTGCAGCCGGCATAGAAGCAGTCAACGTTATTCAAGTGATGACTTATACAAACCACGTCCATTATTTTCAAGTTCTTCTCGTAGAAGTAGGAGATCTAATCAGGTATAGCTAGTAGTTCATAGTCTCAGATGTTGAATTGTTTTACTTTATATAAACAGAAATCCTAATTGTTGATTCTAGTAACATACCCTATATTATATTTGAATAAAATATTTTTAAACTTTAATTAATGTAAGATACTGATGTGACCAAGGAAAAATTTGTGAACTATTATACTTATAACATATTTAAAATTTATTCTAAAAATTTAGTCATATCTTTTATGCAAAACATTTAAGTTAATGTATTTAACATTTCTTTAAGTATGTGTTAAATTAGAGAAATTTGAAAGTTTTCTATAAATTGGCATTCTTTAAATATATTGTAAATTTGAAAAGAAAAATCTGCATTACATTTAAATAAAAGGAATATTAAATATATTTTATGGAATTCTTACATAATGTTATAATTTGAATAAGAATTACTTATGTAAAATTATTAAATCTAACACAGTATTAACAAAGAAAAATATGCACTTCAAAATATTTTTGAAATAAAAGTAAAGATCTTTTAAGAACATTTATTTAATAAATATTCAAGTACACAATACTTTGAAAAATTCAGAAAACTGCAAACAATGTGAAATACGTATATGAATTGAATTGAAAATTGTTGCAAATATTTATTTTTTCAAGAATATATATAAATTTTTGTGAATATGTATGTTTAAGTTACATTTGAAATTATATTAAGTACTACATCTGAATAATTCTTGTTTATAAAAAAAGATAGTTAATATTTTTTCATATTACTTATATGAAAATTATTGTATAAAATTCAACTTCTTATAAAAAATACACAAATGCGTAATTAATAGTGTGCAATTTTCGTTGATATACAATATATTACATTAAAAATATACATGATATATTTATAGGACTACAAGTTAGGTAATTATTGTATACATATTATTTAAACAAATTATTTAAAACAAACACATTACTCATAATATAAGTTTTGTGTATGCTTATAAGAAATTTTATAGTGTAATTTTCTTATAAGTTACTATTCGCTAAAGTGTACATGTTGATAAAGAATGTGTAAGAATAGTGCAAGCCTGATAAGATTAAAGGGAAAAAATTGTTAGTACTTTTGAACAGTTATTTTAGAGAATAATGTATGATTCAAAGTATAACAATATTGTTTGCTTCTTGATATATTCTATTGGTAAATATATTGCACTTTATTTTAGTGAAAGCGTTAGTAATTAAAACCAATTTTTCTGTGATGTTAAAAGAAGATAAGCTATAGTTTCTATAAACGTTCTTTTCTTTCTTTTTTCTTTTTTTTTTAAATATGAAACAACAGCAACGAGAAAATTGCAATGCAGGGGAACGACTAATTGCACACTATCTCACTTCCAACTCAATACTTAAAGATTGTAATATTAAATTTTTACAAAGAATGTTATATTTATTAATAAGCATGTTCTTTATTCTATACATGCATAAGTTTGTATAAATATGTATATAAAATAGAAGTAGATTACACTTTATTACTGTGAAAATATTGTAGAATATTTTTTCCAACTTTTTAAAATATTTATTGCTATATGTAATATAGTAACTAACAATTTATAAAACCCATTATTACTATAATTGCTTTAAAATAAAGTGACTTTTTGTATACATGTTAAGCAATCTATAAATATTTAAATCCTACCTTTAATTTTATATATTTAAATAAACAGTTCTACTACATTGTATGATATATTTAAACTGGAATTTTCTTAATTAGGAGTAATACTGTAATTTCCTTAATTAAGTATGTAAAAAGCGATTTCATTTTAAACGTTGCAGATGATAAGGTCAAAATAAAATTGTGTATAATTGCGTGGTTATGTCGATGATGGACTATTTAACTACAAAGAAATACATCGTACAAAATATGAAGTTAGCGGTTAAACAATTAAATTATATATTGAAGAAATTTCAGTTACATCTGTTGAATTAGCCTGTTTTTTCTTTCAACTCAAGTTAAACTATATATATCGATCAACCTTGTTATTTAATTATACTTGATATAAATATGCAATACGAGCAAAGACCCTTATGTATTATTCAAAAAATTATATCATAAGTTGAATTTTTACGAATACAAAAAAGAACAAGTTAATATAACTGACTCGATTGAATCATCCTGGAAAGTACTGCAACGTGTAAAGTATTGCACGCGATAGTTCGTAATCACGATATTTTCTATAAATAGAATATGTGAATAGTTTGTCATACGGTGCGTAACACGATCTTGTACGTGTTTTTACAACACGTGCATTGTCTAGAGTGTTATAGAACTGCCTGTAGAATGTTGTTATAAAGCACGAAATTCAAAGCAAACACTAAATTTTTCAATGACATTGATCATTTACTTTTACTTTGTGACATTGGATCCTATATTGGATTTTATAACATTAAACGAAGACAAATGTTGATTCTTTAACAAAATATAAGTGTAATTGACATAAAAAATGTAAGTTATAAAACATAATTGTTGCTTTAAATATGCATTAATATAATATAAAACGTATAAGTATTAAGTAGTAATATTTTCAAAATGAACATCACCAAACAATGAGTATTTTCTTTTAAATGAACGTTTATATTGATTTCTAATATATGTTAGTCATATTTTAAAAGGAATAGAATAGAGTAAAGTGCACTACCTAAGGTAAAATGCTAAGCATCTGAGATAACTTTTACCGAATATGTAAGAAACAATAAATATATATATATATATATATATATGTACAAGCATGAATAGCATGCTTGCAACAGTATCAGACTACTTATTAAGCTGCTACTGCGTAGCATACTACACGCACCAACCACGTGGTTGAATACGACGCATGCGCGACACGTGCACGAACACCTAACCTCGCCGAACAAATGTATGACGACTTCATATAACCGTATCGCGAAGAATGCCAGTATGTATCGAGTTCCGTAACGATTCGAATAAACAACCAGACATAAACGCCATGTGCCCCTGTATTTCATGAAAGTAGTGTAACCAAGTAGAATAATTTATTTGCGACACGAATACCTGGAGGGGATTATACATTGTAAATTTGCTTGTCGGGGTAGTAGCCTTTTCAATTCCAATACGGTTCCATTAAGACACGATCAACGAGTACGATTACGTCTCATCATTTCTAAAGAACGAACATTATTCTCATATCCTACCAAATGAACGTTTCGGCGATTCCAAGGCAAATGCTACTACGTAAACGGTAAACTCGGCATTAGTTATTGCCGAAAACGTGTTGTCTGCTTTCACAGAGTGCATATAGAATTTGCGGCATTTTAAAAGGCGTCAACTAAAATTTCGTGGAACGTCTTCAAAAAAATATGAATGCGGAAGTTTATGAGACCTTGCCTACATCTTCTGTAGCTATACACATGACAGCAGGTGCAATCGCCGGAATTATGGAACATTGTGTGATGTATCCACTTGACAGTGTTAAGGTAATAGCTTTATTTTTCGCACATTTTTTCTTCAGCACTTTACATAACCTTAACTATCATCTCACGGAATTTCATTTCCACCGCATTCTAATAAAGCTCAATGACATTTAATATCATGACAATGCAAGTCGCACAATCTTTGAATACTAATAAATGTGATTTTCGAAGACAGTTCTCTGGATTTTATCATTTCCTTCTTCGAAATCTAGAAATCAAGTTTTACGTTATGTGATTCTCGTAATCTTAAGTAAATAGTGAAGTACTTAAATTTTCAAGATAAATACAATTAATCTCCATGAGATATTAACATTTCACCGTATAATTTCGTGTTTTATGTCACAGCCACAAAATTATTGTGCAGTCAGTTTAAGCAATATAATTTCATAATTATTTCCAGGTACCAATTCTTAGAATTTACAAACGACTGAATTAATCACCAAATGATTTAGCATTAATGTTCTGTAATAATTGTTTACTATTTTTCAAAACTTATTAAAATAGCAAGTATATGATTTATTATGTCACAAAACATTGCTGATACTATATATTTAGCCATTTACATAATTAAATAATGATGAAATTATATATGTTAACTGATAATGATGAATAAAACAGATTTTGTGTAATAAAAAATAAACTCTCTACTTTCTACTTAATTATTTTTAATTCACTCATAAATGTACAAGTATTATTTTTTCATGATCCCTCTTTATTATTACAATATATAATTGAACTCTTTTATTATATTCAGAAAGTTGTGTTTTAATATTCAGTTTATAATCAATAAAAAAATAACATTTTATAAAGTAATTTTTTTTTAATATAAAGACAATTTCAGTATTTGATTTATATATCATGTTATATTGGAATATATATATAAACACACACAATTTATTAAATGTTAAATGATCAAATGTATATAGACAATATCTAAACCATTCTGTTTGTATTTTTTTGATACTGCAAAAGATTTATTGTTTGACAACATGAAATGATTAAATAGAACATGAGATTCAAATATTCATTACATAACACATTTCTTAGTTCTGTTACAGTAGGTTCTATTTTTGGATTTCTTTTCAACCTACAATCTATATTAGTAGTTACTTTCACATCTAATTGTTAGAAAATATACTTGCAATGAAATATAGATATAAAGTAGCATAAAAATTTATTTTATATAAACAATGTATGTCTCCTTAAAGTTTAATGAGCTATTCTATATGTGCCATATATTATTTAGAAAATTATATCTGTTATTATCTGTTATTTTCATTTAATATTTTCATTTATTATCATCTTACATTTTTAATGACAAAGATATAATGATTAAAAAGGTCAGTAAAAAGTAATCATATCTCTAAATAATTGCAAGACATGGTTTTAAAGCTATCATAATACTTTCATATTATTTTTTATCATCAAGTAATCATTCTAGAATATTAAAAATGTAATAGAGGTTAAATAGTTTCAGTTTTTGTATGTTATTATAGTCTGAATATTTTTATATATGTTCGTATGAAAGGAATATTTTAAATTAGTTATGAGAAGTAATATTTACTTGTATTATTAAGCAAATAAATGAATTTATTTACATGGATGTTTACCTTATTTTATCTTATTTATAATTTTTTTATCTTATTTATATTTAGACAAGAATGCAAGCATTAACACCAAGTTCAGGAGGAGGTGGAGGAGGTGGAGTAGGAACAGTTCTGATTAGAATGGTACAACAAGAAGGTTTTCTGAGACCAATTCGTGGTATGAGTGTAATGGTTGTAGGAGCTGGTCCTGCACATGCATTATATTTTTCGTGTTATGAATTTATTAAAAACAAACTCTTGAGTTCAAGAACAAATCCTAATTTAAATTTAGCTGCATATGGAACTGCTGGTTGTTTGGCAACACTTCTTCACGATGGTATAATGAATCCAGCAGAAGGTAAAGCATCTTACAATTAGCAAATAAATAAATTATTTATTTATTATATAATTTAGCTGTTATGCATTGTATATATATTTTAAAACATATAAAATTTTTTTGGGGAGGGGAGAAACACAACAAGCTAAATATGATTCATAATTTCTAGAATTTTATTCAATGAAGAATAAAATTATCTTATTCCAGTGGTTAAACAGCGATTACAAATGTATAACTCACCTTATCGAAACGTTATAACATGTATAACAAATATATACAGAAAAGAAGGTATATATGCATTTTATAGGAGTTATACAACACAGTTAGCTATGAATGTGCCTTTTCAAATGATTCACTTCATGACGTATGAAATTGCACAAGTTTTCACGAATCCTGATCACACATATAATCCAATTGCACATATGGAATCAGGTAAATATATATTCTTAAAAGGAAATATTTTATTTCATTACATTTGAAACTTTAAAAATGAATTATATAAATTACAGGTGCATTAGCAGGAGCTGTTGCTGCTGCAGTCACAACACCTTTAGATGTTTGTAAAACGCTTCTAAATACACAGAGTGGAGTCCAGGTTCAAGGCATGATGGACGCTATTAAAACAATTTATAGATACGGGGGTTTACGAGGTTATTTCCGTGGTTTGAATGCTCGTGTCCTTTATCAAATGCCAGCAACCACTATTTGTTGGTCAACGTAAGTATAAGTTGTAAATATAACGTCATGAAATATAATAATGATAATATAATATAATAATGATTATATATATTATTTCTACAATATTATTTGAAATACATTATATTTCAAATTAATACATAGTCATAACCATAAAAGATTAAGTGTCTGACTTGAATTGAACATCTAAATTATTTACTCTACCATTATTGGTAAGAAAAAATGACTAAGAAAGGTTTAAATTATTTCAAGCCATGCATCATGTGGTAATAATAAAAATCTCACCAATGTCAATTAAAGGGTATTCTAAGTTATTGATATTCTTTGTGTATATTAACAGTTGTTTTTTATAATGTTATAATTTTGATATGATCTTGAAAAAATCTTGAAAAATATAAATGAATCTAATGGTGAATAATGCATTGTGCATATTTAATTCTCGGCTGTTATAAGCCCATTTTCAAAAACACTTTATATACTAAATTCCATCAGATTACAATATTTCAAGATCAGTAAAAGCCAATTGATTAGATTAGATTACTATTATGGGCATAATGTATTGTTACAACAAAGGAGTAAAAATAAATATGGTATTGGATTATGATAAATATTAAAAACAAATAAAATAAGCTGATTTATTATGTTTATTATATTGTTTTAATATAAATTTCTTTTCCTTCTTCAAAATTATGATATCACAGATCACTGAACTTGATCACTTGATGTTGAGTACAATATTAAAGAAAGAAAGTATTAATGACCTTGAAATAATCTTTAAGGTCACCTTGAGGAGATTTTAAACCTCTCTGATTTATTTTTCCTTAATTTTAACAATAGCAAAAATAATTTAGATGTTCTATTTAAATATGACACCCTGTATATTATATAGGATATCAAATATAAGAAATTTTTTATGAATCATTTAGATACGAATTTTTCAAATATGTACTACATAAAAAACAAGGCGATGGACATCGCGGTCCGGAAATTGACAACGATTATGCAAGTGGCATTAATCAGATTCAAGGTACTTCTAGGTCTAGTCGTTTTCAAGATATGAGTGCATACCTCAACAACAATGCTCCAGCTTCAGTGTTACTTGATGTGACTACAAGATAGGTATTTTTGAATCTTTTATCGACACCACATTGAGAAACTATTGGATGGTGAATAAAGTATCCGTTTTTCGTATTTGGAGAGTTTATCAAGAATATTTCGTTAATTCATCTGTTGCTACGGTATTATTACATATGTATAATAATTCATAACGAATGAATACATGTACAATTAAAAATACATTTTGAGCCAAGTGCAGGACGCAGGCCCAACAGAATCAGATAAATGTATCAGAAAATTTCTTACGTTACTTCTTAGTGTATGACTGTTTTAAATAATATATATCAACTACATTATAATGACTCCATTTTTTAATATGTCAAAGTAAAGAACAAGTAAGAATTTGCACGTTACCAAGCAATTAAAATATTATCAATTAATAGCAAATGTAAAACAATGAATTATGTATAAAAGAATATTTCGTTTTTCTTGATACTATATAATTGAAATTTTTACTGTATATTGCGTTCTATTGAACTAAATAACTAGCAATGTATTACTATAAAAAAAAATTAATGAAATGAAATTATTAATTAGCAATATTATTTGAATGATAAAATATTGATGCTAGTATAGATGACTGCTGTCCGGTGTGCAGAAGTAATTAAACATGCTATCATCTATCCTACTGTTCATATGGAGTAGCGAAAAATTTATTATGTAAATTAGAAAATTGAATTTATCTTATAAATATAAAATGTAACAATTTTGTCGATAAATTATGTGTAAACTATATTCAATTTATTTATGAAATGATTTATATATTTTTGTTATGAAGTAATTTGCATTATAGCTTATTCGTGTGAATGAAATCTGGCGATCGTAAAGTACGTGATGTGTAAAAAAACTTGAGATGTTGCAATAATGATCTATTAAAGTGAGTCATACGTAATTTTTAATCAAAAGAATATACATGTATTTTGCATAGAAAAAAAATTGTTGAAAATATTTCACTTAAATACAGTAAAGTTATATTGATTGGTATGAACATTTTTAGATACATTAAATTTGAGAAGTATGCTCCACTTGAATAGTGAATTAGATTATATAGCATATTTAATATTGTACTATATATTTAAGTTACAAGAAAACAGTGGGATGCATGGAACAGTGATTAGCGAGAGATGTGTGTAGCATAATCAAGTGGGTATATTTGAAATATAACCTAAAAATTTTTAATTGGAAACCATATATGCTTTGAAAGAAAAGATACGAAATTTTAGTATTCGATATTTACATGAAATGATAACGCAGGTTCTAAGTTTAGATAAAATGTAAGTTTATAAAAACTTATCAATTACGGAATGAAACGTTAGATAAGTGTTGCGTAAAGGTACAGAAGAACTTAGATTATTTTGTAGAACAGTGTAGATAAGTTAATATTACACGCGTATGTACAGTATAAAGAAAAGTTAGAAAGGAAGAAAACGGCAACGTTATTGTGCGATAAGTACAATTCGCCTTGATTATACAAGTACAAATTAAGAATTGCTCCTTAGTCAGTTTGTAATATAAACAACAGTGCATCTAAACATTATAATATAACATAATATTGCTTCCTATGGCTGTGATTACTGGGTCATTTGATGTTGACTTTAAGAGGGAGTAATATCATATGAAAACTCATACTTCACGCCATATTTATTTATTCTTGTTCATCGTTACCGATATATCATTATTTGACGTCATAAAATGTCACTGATTATTATATATACAAATATATATATTTTTTATGATAGAATCTTTTTTCAAATGAAGGAAAAAGGTATTTAAATTATTTTTATGGTGCGAAGATATGATTTTTGACAAGAAAAAAATTTACAATACAATTTAGTAGGTACATTAATCTATTCACATAAACATATTATACATATACACGTTGTATGTATAAAATACTAATGTACCGAATGAATAAGCATTTTACATTATTTATTATTATTAGTATGTGTTCATGTGATATCCGGTGTTTAACGAATTTGTACGTACATATATCTTGTGTTTACAGTAATCTTCAATCTCCCAAATTTAATTATCGCGCAAAATTAATTGTATATTCTTTTTAATTGTTTAAATAAATAGTTACGTTGTAAAAAGTAAAAATTACTATTAGTCGCTCAATTTTTGCTATTATCTTCAAAATTAAATTTTACATATATTTGCGGCGATCACGATGATCAATCGATTCTCATGGACTATTTATCTGAAAAATTAATGAGTAAGTTACTCGTACATTTTTTAAAAATTAATATTCGTAATATACATATAACATTATTTATCTGTTAAATTTACTAATTTTTTTATCACTTTATATGTAAAATAATGCTCCCACTGATATTATTGCATAAGTTAATAATGTTAGCGCACTAAAAGGTAATTGAATGACATGCAGTAAAACGTATTACATGTAATAATGATGTAAATAAAATGATTCTGTAAGATATAAAAACAAGTCATGGAAATATTTTTCTTGCCTATTGCATTAATGAGAGAAACATCAGAATATCGAGATGATATGTAATCTTATTTCAGAGTTATGCTATGTTGAAAATTCTTTATAAATGTAGCTTTTTCTTAAATCAATGGGCGTATATTCAAATTTTAGTCACTCTTTTGTATAAATTACTAAGCACATAACAAAATTAAAATATGTCAACCAGAGGAGGAATCTGTGATGCTCGTTGCCAAGCATTTCACACTGCAATGATACAAAAAGAAAAAAACACACGTATTAGATGGTTTTTGAAGAATCAACACAAATTATTAGATCATTTGAGAAAAACTGAGGAAATTAAGCTTCCGTCGAAACATGAACCAGAAAAACAACCAGTCGTGGATATTGTATACAATTGCGTTATATTTAATAATAATTACCCATATATGTTGTACAGTGAAAGTTAGATGAGATTTTCCGTTTTATAGATACATTTAAAACCCTTACCAAATTGGAGACCCCTCGAACCTGATGGTTCTATCAATATGAACATAATGAAACCCATTGATCCGCAAGCAAGAACTATTCTGTATGAAGACGCCCCGAGTTTTGTTAACGCTGAAAATTATATTTCCAAAAGGTTTTACACATAATAACAATTTCTTGTAAATATAGTAAAAAAAAGATGACTGCTTAAAATCGTGCTTAAATAAAAAATATTGATGTTGCGTTTCTTTGTTTAAGTATTGTATCGGTATTCTTCTTAATTTCGATTTCTTACGTTGGAAGTATATATTAGCACAATTGATATTTCGGGCTAACATCCTCATTGATTATTTTAGAGTAAAAGACATTCCTGAAAATCGCTATTACTACCCGGATTGCACAAGTCGGATATACGGATGGCGCTTAACAGATTATCCACCTATTCCACGAAGTAAAGTTGGACAAACAAATGTTATGATTCGTGAATTTTATCATTCAAAAATATCGAGCCTTCACAGGGATCCAGAATGGTATCGCTCTTCGAGAAGAATAACATTTATATGTGATGATAAAATGAATTAGTTTCCTATTAGACGGAAATTTAATCAGGTAACTTTTTATTTCAGTGTTTTATGAAAATTTTTTACCAATTGTACTTTTCTAAAAACAGCAAAATTTTTGTAAGTGAACGTTTTCCTTTATGATCTGCGATTAACTATGACTCATTAATTGTTGTCTTTTTATCTACTTCTAGTTTTCATAAATAATAAACAGTTTTCTTTCGTTGATAATCACGTAAATATTTCCCATATACAAAATATTAATATCCTAAGTTTTACATTTTTTCTGTATTGAATATTTCTTTACGGTATTTATTTTTCTTTATATATTTCTGTGTTCATTTCATCAAATACTAAATATTACAGTCCATATTTTAAGTTTGCATTTTTTGTATTTTTGAAGGAAACAATATATATTTAATCAACAATATTTTACGCTTGACGATACTTCTATAATAGATTTTGTACATCTCACATGCTGTTTTCTTCGTAAATCGTACTTTTTACGATTCTTTTCTCTAAGCTAAACAGTTATATTTTTCTATTGTTTAAATAAGATGATATATAAAGTAATAAAGATTTTGCTAAATTTGTTAAAATCTATTAAACAAAAAATATTTATTACATTGCCTTATTTAAAAAACCGAGAGGAGGGAATTATAGAAATCCCATTGCTCCACTAAATCTCTTAAAAGAAAAAATGTACCTATTTATAACAATTTACGAAAAAATAGCTTGTAAGATTTATAGCAGAGCGTTCTTTGTGTGCATCATATTTAACAATTACAGTTTTATAATCTTTTCTGTTTTTCTACTATCTTCTCATTTCTTCCTTTTTTTTCTCTATCCTTATCTGAGTTAATCAAATGTTGTAATCATAACGGTAATAGATAGTTTGCTTGGCCCGGTATAGCATGAAACACAAAGTTAATAAACTTCTGAAAATGTTTAGTAACTTTACAAAGCTCTTCGCTCAATAATTTCTTCTCCATATGACAATCGACAATTTCTTTTTTCATGATGGTAATTATATCTTTTAAGCGGACCATTAATTCATAAAATTCATTGATTTGTTGCTGTATTAAAGCATAATTTCCTATGAAATATTTCTTCTCATATAATAAGCGAAATTCGAATAATTTCGTTACCTGAAAGTATTCATGCATGATATGTTTCTCTTTATTACTTCGTAATCGTTCCACACAGAGGATATAGATTAAGTCTGCGGCATTTTGTATTTCAAACTGATGTCTCTGAATATGTAAATCTCTGCTCATCTTCTCTTTAAAGTCCAGCATTTCTTTTTTTAATTTCACATGCTGTTCCCTGTATGAATTTTAATTCAAATTACTTATGCAAATGCAATGTTCAGAGATGCGTAGTTATGAACCTCATTATCTGATTAAAATCGGCAATTATATTGTCCCTTTTGGCGCAAAACAGCTTTTCAAATTCTTTGTACAACGATAAGACAACGTGAGTCATTTCCGCGCGCATTTTTCGCGCCACTTCGTTGGTCACGTTTATTCGTTCTTGTACAACTGCTTTTTGAGTGTTCTTAGCACATTCTGCGGCTGCTTTGGACCATTCTCCCTGAGAAATAAATTCGTTTTTTTTTTCTTTTTTTTTTGTTCATAGACTTGTATAACTTTTAAACTGCATTATATGTACATATATTCACTTCTCATTAGACCCTTTTCAATAGCGTATTTTTAACAGCATATTTTTCACGATCGAGAATATACGAATGCTATCCAAAAAATGCTTTTTGATAAACATGTTAATTTATACAATAATAGCTAACAATTCCATTCCGACTAGATAAAGAGAATATTCGATAATTCTCGTACTCAACATCCTTGAGGTAATTCAACGTTACACAATCGCATATATATTAAACGTGTTTAAAATAGGATCTTCTATTTGGCGAAGTTACTTGTACAAGCTACTCCAATTACAAATATAAAAGTAATTTAACTGCATTGAATTCTTTCATATGAATCATGTGATCTTGAATTCCTTCGTTATTGCTTTAATGCATATATCATTATCATTAATAGATCATTAATTTTATTGCTTCTACATCCGATTATTACAAAGCATTATCAGCTTATTAGATTCTTTCAATCGTTTTTTATGTAATTGTATTAATAAAACTATATTAATAAAATAATATTAATAAAAATACATTAATATTTATTATATTAATAAAATAGATGTAATCTGTTTTCAGTAATATATCCTTCTATTTCTTTTCTCGTTATACAAATAAATAAATAAATAGTCACGTGTTATGGTCTGAATCAATAATAATTAAATGATATTCATACTCTCTTTATATGTATATAAAATTTATACGGAAGAAATATAAAAAGTAATGCAAATCATTACTTCAAGTTGTTTCTGTAATTCACGTCGGACAGCTTCAATATAATTTTTGTATTTTTCATGCAACTGTTGAACGTGCAGCTCAGCTTCTTGCCTTTTTTTCGCTTGATACATATAAAACTTCTCTCGCGATTGCCTCTCTATTTTGTCCTTTAGATTTTCTTCAATTTCCTTTTTCACACGTCCTAAGAGATCTTCACCAATTTCTAATTATTTTATTTAAGTTTACAATTATATACAACATTTTGAATACTTCTATGTTATCTAATATATTTTAATATATATTCACCTATATATATATATATATATATATATACCATGATGTTACCTAATATATTTTGGTGCACGAATGCTTTTACGATTTGATAATCTGTTGACGGTATGAATTTGGTTTTGGGTAAATGATGGTCAGATGGAATTGGAAAGCATGCTTTTGATGTTTTTGATGGTGTCAATACATCCAACAATTTTATCGTATCATGATGAGTATAATTGAAAAACACCTGTGCCAAAGATGGACCAAGACAAGCGCGAACTACTGACGGGGGTGGAACATCGTTGTTCGAACACGATTTCAAATTACACTTTGGAGTTGTTTGATCTGTAACAATTTCATTTTCTCTTATCTATTTAAAGATGCAGTAGCAATGTAATAAACATGTTAATATTCTAACTTACGCATGACTTTTGTATTTAAAATATCTTGTAATATACGAGAAATTTATAAAGAGATTAAATTTATAAATTTTATAATTAACCTTTGCAAGTTGATATTTTTGACTGAATGACAAATGATTAATGGATAAAGAAACAAAGGAACGAATAATTTACCTCAACTAGAAATATTACGAAATTTAGAATATTCGACGATAATATATATTATATAATAATCTATATATATTGTTTATAATAATAAAATTTGAAAAAAATAAAAATTCCATACAGTTTATATTTATGCAATTTATATATATATACACATAATATTTAATTTAATTTAATGTAAAAGTATAATGTATACAATATTTTATTCTTAATCAATAAAAACTTTTATCTTAAATTTTGCTCTATATACTTTTTGATAAGATCGTATCGGTACATTTTAAAACAAGAATTTTGAATAAGTTTAGAAGAAACTTTACATTTAAGAAATCTATTTTTAAGACGAATTTGTCAAAATACAATGCAAATATAGAACAATCGCATTTGAAATTAAATTTATTTATTATTTATTATAAGAAATTAAAAGAGGGAAGTATTTTCAAGTGTAATAACTGTTATACACTAGATTAGTATAGTTATACATATTATAGTTTTTATAACTATAAGAAGGAAAAAATATCTTTATATCAGGAACAACTAGAAAATAATAGCATAAGTATAAATTTTGATATTGATACATAAAACTTGTTGTTCAAACTAATGAAATTTATCATTTTTTATCAAATATAATATTATATTAATTGCAATATTTACACTGTTAAAAACAATGACAATGAAAAAATTGAATATGATTTAATTGATTCGATGAAAATTGAAAATTCAAGAAATTGATCCTTTGGAGAAATTTATATATTTCAACTAGTTTTGTGTATTTTAACTATGTACGAATAGATTTTTATTTGATCGATTTCGTAATTTATAGTTCTAAATGTAAAAATTACCTGAACTTAAATCATGTTAAGTTCGTATATTTATGGTCGTTGTTACATAAAAAATAGATAATGTATATAACTTTTGAAGGTGAACGATGCAAATTAATATTTATCCTCTATATTAGTCTACAGCACGATTGTACAAACAGGTCGGGACACTTGTTAGGGAAAACAGTCCGAAAATTGAGTCGTAACTAGTCGTGAGAAATCAACATGGAATATAACAAAGTTCGCGTTCTTACGAGACAGACAGAGATGAGTAGAATGTCTCAATCTCTTTCTGAGACATTCATAACATAACACACATGTGCAGAGTCGAAACCCTTCTTATCTTCCATGTTGGTTTCTCACGACTCAATTTTTGGACGGTTTCTTCTATGCTTCCGATATTGAGTGTTGAGATTGTGGTTTGTATAACAGTGCTTCCCAATCTGTTTCACTAACAAAGGTGTCGCCACCTGCTTAACCTTTTCTATTCTAGTACACGAGGTTTACATTTTATATGCGGTAAATTATAGAATATGAAAATAAATATAATTAGTTATAAAAATGGTACCAGTTATACATCTTGTCACAGAACAATTAAAACGGCGAAATAATTTTGTAGTGTCATCAATTTTAAGGTGTTTTATTATTTTATTATACTTAAAATTATCTTAATTGTATTTGGTAGAATTTTAGTAATTACATTATTTTATAAATATAATTTTTAGACAGTTAGGTTCTAGAGTTAAGTTTACCCAAAGTATAAGAAATAAACAAAGCAAAGGCAATGAACAGTCTATAAGTACTTTATTTAAACCAGTTCTTGTAAAGAAAGATTCAGATACTGCAAGTGTTGGAATTGAATTATGTGGTACCTTAAATAAACGTAAAATTATACAAATTTTATGTGATTTTGCAAATACCAAATCGATTAAAGAGCTAAGTGCAAAATATGGATTAGATGGTAATCTTTTTGTTATCTGTATATCATGTGATAAAATATTAATTCTGTAAAATTTTTTGTTCTTAATTATTTAATCATTTGTAGATGTAATTTTTACCTCAGCTATGGGAAATTTTCGGAAACATTGTGTAGAATCTGACAAGTTACCTGCAGATCTTCATATTATTCTAAGTGACATTATACAAGGTGCTGGAAATACTACAGATATATTTCCATACTTCTTGAACTATGCAAAACAAATGTATCCACATATTGACTGTTTAGATGAATTGAGAAAAATTAGTGATTTACGAAATCCACTTTATTGGTAATTATTAACTTATAAAATTTAAAAAGGTTGGTACGTGGAAAAGATCTATTTTAATTATTATTATTTTAGGTATCCTATAGCTAGGTCTAAGAACAGAAAAATTATATTTCATGCTGGACCTACGAATAGTGGTAAAACATATCATGCGTTAGAAAGATTTATATCAGCAAAAAGCGGTGTTTATTGTGGACCTTTAAAGTTATTAGCTAATGAAGTTTTTAATAAATGTAACTCCAGAGTTAGTATAAAAAATAATTATTTTATTTTTTGTTACTTATTTTATTAAACATGAATAAATTTAGGGTACACCATGTGATTTAGTAACGGGAGAAGAACACAGATATGCAAAGAATGTAACATCTCCTGCAAACCACGTATCATGTTCTGTAGAAATGGCAAATATACAAAATGTTTGTAAGTAAATTTAATTAATAATCTTCAATTTATACAATATTATTACCTTTTATATTTAATTATTTATTTATATAATTTTATCAAATAATTTGAACAAAAACTACTTTAATAATTGTTACAGATGAAGTAGCTATAATTGATGAAATTCAACTAATACGTGATCCAAATAGAGGGTGGGCATGGACAAGGGCTCTTCTTGGGCTAGCAGCAGATGAAATACATTTATGTGGTGAATTTGCTGCCATATCTATAGTGCGTTATATAATTTTACTTTATAAACATATTGAAACAAGAAATTTTTAAAACTATAATATATTGTAATTTCTGTGATAATGTAGGTACAGTCTATTTGTCTCACAACTGGAGAGTCGGTAGAAATAAAACAATATGAACGATTAACCCCACTCGAAGTAGAAAACTCGGCACTTTGTTCCTTACGCAATATTCAACCAGGAGACTGTATAGTTTGTTTTAGTAGAAATGAGATATTCTCTGTATCACAAGCTATTGAGAAAATGGGACATAAAGTAGCTGTAATATATGGTAGTTTACCACCAGGCACAAAAATAGCGCAAGCTGCAAGATTTAATGATGCCAATGATCCTTGTAAGATATTAGTGGCTACTAATGCAATAGGAATGGGCCTTAATTTGTAAGATCATAATTAAAAATTTCAATCCTTTTGCACGATATAACGAAAATACAAAACATGTCTATATTTTTTTAGACATATTCGTAGAATTATATTTTATTCTATTACTCAACCAACTATAAATGAGAAAGGAGAAGTAGATATTGATACAATTTCTGTATCATCTGCATTGCAAATAGCGGGTCGGGCAGGTCGTTATGGAACGCAATGGCCGAAGGTACTTTATAATCAAATTTAAATAAATTAAAAATCATTGTAGTGGTACATGAAATTTAATATTACTAATCTTTTATTTTTTAGGGATTTGTAACAACTTATAAACCTGAAGATCTTCCTTTATTAAAAAACCTACTACAGAAGAGTCCAGAAGAAATTAAACAAGCTGGACTTCATCCAACAGCAGACCAAATAGAATTATATGCTTATTATTTACCAAATGCATCATTGTCAAATCTCATCGTAAGGTTTTTCAATATATATTTAATTTATAATTTATTTTGATCCTAACATATTTCTTTTGCTTTTCCAGAATATCTTTATTGCGTTATGTGAACTTGATAGCACTTTATATTTTATTTGCAATTTGGATGATTTTAAATTTCTTGCTGATACGATACAACATATACCATTACCTCTTCGTACGCGATATGTGTTTTGTTGTGCACCAGTCAATAGAAAGATGCCTCTAGCGTGCAATATGCTTTTAAAGGTAAATTAAAATATCAATAAAGTTATAAAACTTCATATTAAAAAATTTTTATGTATTTTTTATACAGTATGCTCGACAATGTAGTAATAATGAACCGGCAACTGTTTTATGGTTACGTGAACAAATTAATTGGCCTCCTAAAATGCCATTGAATCTTGCTGATCTTCTACGTTTAGAAAGTATATTTGATACATTTGATATTTATCTTTGGTTAAGGTAAGTAATGGTACAATAATATGTACAGATTAACATCTGTGTTAATACACAGAGCATTTCAGCAATTATGATATAATCAACAAAGAGACGATTTTCTGTAAAAAAAATAAGCTGAAAATATGAGATATAATTTTGTTATTTGTAACTTTGTTTAACACTAAACCTACCGACACTTTGTGTATACCTAATTCTACCGTGTGCGGTCAAAATGACTGGTGATTAAAGAAATGATAGTTTTTATGATTTAACTTAGATAATAGTTAATTTATAACTAAATGTATATAAAATGATGAACTTCTATAAAATTTCGTCCAAATTTATTTTTGTTTAATTTGAATTATAAACTTAAATAGAATTACACTTTTATTTATATATCTTATTCAATTTCGCTGCATTTTTTACAAATTATTTTATTATCAAATACATTTGCTGCATAAATATTTCCCGCATCTTAAACAAATTTTCGTAATTTTGTAACCTTTACAACTTTTTATTTAACAAGTTTTTTGTAGTAATGAATCTGAACTTGTTGATAGTTTTATTGCATGGTTCTTTTCCCGCAATTCTTTATATAAAAGTAATAATAATAATATAAAAAGTAATATAAAAGTAATTCTCTGTAAATTGGCCCCATACTGTAGATACCATTGCAAATTTATTGGTTCGTAAACGTTGGCTTCTTTCGCTCTTCTTATGAAATCGTATAAACCTCATAATTTCAGCAAAGTCATTCCTGCTCATTGTTTTTGAAAAAAATGCAGGTCTTCAAATTTTACTCCACAAATATGAGACATCTAAACTTTTCGCCTGATATGCACCGCAGGCATATAGCAGAGCAATAAATGCATCTAGTTTTGTTGCATCTAATTCCCTCTTAGTCCCCAATACTCTAAATGCTTCTTCTTCCATATATTTTATTATATGATCCCTTATATGGTGATCAATGATTAGATAAAATGCCGTCTTTACTTGTCTTTTCATTATATGCCGTTTACCATATCCCTAAAAATATTATGAACTGATTTCCTGCCAGATTTGGGACTTGTATCTATTTCTCTTCAAATTGTCCCACCGGGCCCAGTTTTGATACGTTGGTTCCTACACAGTCTCACCCTTTGCTATCAATGATAATTTCTTCCCTTTTTACTCTTATGTAAACGCTTATTTATAATATTCAATTCTGATCCGATTGTAAATAGCTTTTCATGTGTTTCCATGTCGTTTTCAGTTGCTGAAGTTTCTTGTTCATTGCACACTGAACAGTCTTCTTCTATGTCCATTATTTTTTTTGAAAAGTCTTGACATTTCTAGGGTAAATATTTATTACAGAATAATACCATGTACGGAATATAAAATTATTGTCAAATTTGATATGCTTTACTTTTCCTTTTTACACAAAACGCTCAGAGATGCTTTGTGTCTGAGTTTTAAAGATAACAGGTTTAGATGTCGACTAATTGACTAGCAAACTGAGATGTATTCTAGTCGAAAGGACAATAGCAAGTTAGTATATGGTCTGTGACGGCGATATTTATACGAAAATATTGATGAGTATTGGTTATCGAAATATTGATGGGGAAGCTTTTCCCGTGTTTTATCGCAATGAGCAAGAACTCTAAAAAACTTCTCGATTTTTAAAATGCTTGTAACAGTGGACTGTAAAAAATGTTAAATTTTATGGTGGTTCCTTAGGATTGTTATGGGCCTGGGTTGATGTCTTGATAGCTGGTGGCCATCTTAATCGAGGGATGGATTGTTTTATGACAAGATTACGGATGTAACAGCTGTTATTATTTGTTATTATTGATTTTGTTTGTCATTTGACCTTTAGATAGCCTTTTCTTTGTACTGATTGCATTTATTTTAAGAATAACTAAAATATTTCGTCGGGTGGTTAAAATGACCGCTCATGATAGGCAAGGCAGAGTACAAATTTTTCTCAGAAAGTAAAAAAGCAAATTAAAAGTAAATACCGAAAAATATTGTATATATGTTTTAGGAAAAGTCAGAAATTATGAAGCGATATGATAAAGTTTAAATATGGTTAAATTTGTGTAGAAGTTCGAGAGCGGTCAATTTGATCGCCGCTGGTAGGTTTAGTGTTAAAAAAAAAATCGAGTTTGAAAATTTGTCAATTACACATGAACGAAGCTAATTCTTGATGATATGTGTTCAAACTCTCCTCAGCATGTCCCATATTTCGAAAACAAGGCGTTGTATAAATAAATTTATAGCGCAGAAACATCCTCTTATTAATTGTACCATGATTACTGAGATATTATATGCAATGCATTGAATTATACTATTTGCAGTTATCGAATGCCAGACTTGTTTCCTGATGCAGATGCAGTTAGAACATTACAAGAAGAATTAGATAAAATTATTGATCAAGGAATTAGAAGAATTACAAAATTATTTAAGAAGTCGAAAAAAGGTACATTGATTGTTTGAAGTATGCTATTTATAATAAAATTTATATAGGATTATGTAGAATTTGATTTATAATTAATTATGACATTATTGAAAATTTATTTATGAAGTTAAAAATAGGTTGAATAATGTTTGCTTTTATTAAATAGATTTGGAGATTGAGAAAGAACAATTGTATAATCCGGACAAAAATCTACAAACAAATGGTAATTTGTTAGATATTAAAAGCATTATGTGTTTATTTTTCATAATTCTATAAATTACATTACATATATACTGCAGGTAAACATTGGAAAGATACATTAAGTTATTCGTTGATATCTCAAGGTCTCCTAACGCCAAGAATGTTGGAACAATTAAAAACAGAATGGTCTACGGTAAAAAGAATCTCTTCTATAAAATAAAAAATTTCTATAACTTAATCAGTTAAATTATGGATAAGTATGTTGATTTTTATAAATCGTTTTAGGAATACAACAAAAGGACTTCAATAGATAGGAAAGGAAGCAGATCCAAATTTCGTAGGTAAAGAAATCATGTTACTAAGTTATTGTGAATTAAACGAGATTTATAGAATGTTTCTTTTGGAAGACAATGCGAGAGAGATTAAAGAAAACTTTTTAAATAATTTTTGTGTATCTTTAAAACAATTAGTGTACTCTTTACAGGAATTAGAAATGAGATAATTAAGATCAAAAAGACGCAATTAAAAATTGTACTTCTAAAAAAATTTTATTTGAAATTATTTGAAGATATTTATAAATTCATATCTGCGATTTTGTCTGTTTGTACGTTTGTTTTTTCGACGAACTGAATATATACTCTGCTGCTGTTCTGTAAATATTGAAGAATTGCGAGGAAATACAAGCTTTCTCAATTTATGCTGTAATGTGTGAGATAGAGAAATGCATTTTGTACATCTTGATGAATCGTTATTCACTATCAGTGGACATAAAACATGTCGCCATTTTATACCATCTTTATAAGCAACTATGATACGATGCATATTTTGAAATCTTTCGGTATTATATATACCTAATTTAGAAAATAAAAGGTTTATTTCTTGAAAATATTCAAAAAATAAAAAATATATATAAATACCTTGACAGACAGTCCTTTGATTGAATTCATCAATAAGTTCTTCTATATCTAATAAACTCTGTACCTGTAAATGTTTTCCTTCTCTTATGAGGTTATGAATAAGTGGATTAATCTCTTTATTTACAACAGCACAATGCAACATCATATCACTCTTAATAAACACTTGCTTCTCTGTGAATGGCATTCCACCTTCTGTCATTCCCATATACAAATACACTATCGTTGTTGTGAGACCTTTTGACGTTACTAAACAAGACCAACCACGTGGTAATAATACCTCTGTACATATTTCAAGTAAATCTTCAAACAACATTTGACTTTCATCAATTTCATTACTCATAGGATAATACTTATTTAACTGATTATAATTTAAATTATACATTATTTGATTTTCTATATATACATTCTCTGTGGTTTCAAAATTATTATCTATTGATTTCTTCATAGAAGCAATATCTTTTTTCACTGCTTTATGCTTCCACATCATTGTTTCATGTTCTTCAGAAATATAATTTTTAAAGGGAGACTCTGAGACTTTCTTGGTTACATTGGAATAAGAATCCTCTTTGCATACTTGATTTTGTTTTTCCCTTCTGTCTTCAGAATTTATGTCTTTCATTAAGTTTGTATCAGAAATAATACTGTTCTCCATAAAATTTGTTGATTTACTCTGTTTTACTTGATTTAAACTTTGCTTCGGGGATTCCTTAATCATAGATCCATTATAAGATGTATTATTTACATTTGAAATATTTTCTGATAATTCCATTTTGTTTAGGAAGTTTTGCTTAGAATTATGGATACAATCATTAATATCACGAGAAAATTGGTAATGTAAAGATGCAATTTTATGATTTCCATTATTACTTATTTGTAATTTTTCTTCGGTTCTCGGTATGAGGAAATCTGTTTCTTTCTTTTCTACTGTGTTTACTTTATTAAATTTACCTATATTATTATCAGACTCACCAGAATTTTCTTGAGCTTGTGCACTTTCTTCGAGATGATAATTTCTTCCAGGTACAGCTCCTGGTTTCAATCTGCATTTTTTATATTTTATCTATAAAATAATAGAATT
This sequence comes from Bombus pascuorum, assembly GCF_905332965.1. NCBI lineage: Eukaryota > Metazoa > Arthropoda > Insecta > Hymenoptera > Apidae > Bombus > Bombus pascuorum. Next base: position 10,539,934 of record NC_083501.1, on the reverse strand, counting down.
TTTTCATATGTGATGATTTATGATATTTATGATATTTATATAACATAGTAGCTACAAAACTATTATAACTTACAGTTATAACATATGGTGGCACTCCACTGACCCAATGTGTAATAATATCGTCTTTGTGAAAATGTTTACTACACACATATGTATCATCAGTAACAGCATAATTCTCAATAGCTATGGCATTTTGCCACTTTTTACGAGTCTCTGGATCTTTTGGTGCAGAGAAAAAGCTATAAGTGTTTCTGTAATTGGTTTCCTTGCACAATACACACTTGCGCGTCATAATGACACTATAAAATGTATTTTTATATTATCTTACTTTAAAGTATATATAACATTATTACTACACATTTTGTATCGCTTTTTATAGTATATATTATACATTTATTACAATTATTTTAAAGTGACATGGTACAAAACAATAAATCATAAAAATAAATTTAGGTTATACTATCTTTATGCTAAAATACCATCAAAAGTTAATATATATTTGCTTTAAAGCTTCAGTCAATATTATTTTCTATTAATTCCATGAAATTTCACATTTAATTACATACATTTAGCATGATTGTTCACCAGTCGTCAATATTGTTTTCAGGCAACTATTCGATTTTCGTTCAATAGTATTATTTAATAGGAGATATTAATAGTGATTGTTAATTTTGCACTTCATCTTGAAAAGATGATTCAGAGCATTTTGAGTAGAAATTGAGAATTTTTCCACGTTTTAATACATCTTTAATAACTTATTTATTTCGATCTTAAATTTTTTTGACTTTCATCGCCCTCTATTGGTTTATTATCATATGAATATACAATGCAAAAAATTTTATAAACGAATTCATTTAACTTTGTTTTATAAAACAAAATTTGAATGATCAATTAAAGAAATCTAATGAGGGAATAACAAATCTATATATACTATTAAATTAAAATTAAATATAAAATGTAGAAAATAATAAACACAAAAGAAATACATAGTTTCATACATCATTTCAGTTTTCTATACTCTTAGAAATTTTTTATGTATTATTATATAAAACATTTTACAATTTAAAACAACATTAAACAATTTTATTAACATTGTGATGAGACACAATTATCATAATCATACTGATATAAATTTAAAATAATGAAAAAAATAACTCATTTTCTAACGTAAGTGTTTGTTGCTATTTTCTTTTTATTTACTGTTTGTGGGAACTGAGGAACTCTCCTTTGAAGGTAAGTTGCGGAGTTGTAGTTCTTAATGAGGAAATAGATTAAACACACGGAGACATACTCAGGAAGAATTTAGAGTTAAGGATCTCAATGATCTTTAAAATTTGTTCTACTTGAGCAATTCTCGAAATGATGAGATGAAGATATGGGACAAAGTTTTCGGACGAGAATTCTGTAAAAAAGATATGATATCAAATTTCTCGAGAGATATTTATTTTTTTAGAAAGTATTAATTCAACTTTTTTAATTTTGTGCTTGAAGCTAGTCCTCAATGGATTTAAATGTGAAATAACCTATTTATATCCTTAGTTGATCATTAACGATTGAATTTGATTATGAAACGTCTTGTTGAGGAGTTTCTTGTCCAATTAAAGAACAATGTGCATCTGCGAACAATGTAGCTTCTTTAGTAATAAATCTCATGTGCTTCGTAAGTACATATTGTTTATGTATTTTCAAGAGGGAACAGGAAATGTTCCACCTTAAAACGGAGAAGCAAGTAAGGAAAGAAGCAAGTGAACAACTTCTTAGTAGTAGTATCTTTTATTTTCTAATGATTAACGAGTTCAATGTTCTTGTTAACGTTTGAATTTTTGAACTTTTAAAAGATTAAATTGGGGAATATTTAGAAATTAATTAAGATTTTGTTATTGATTTTTCTGTTAAATTAATGTGTTCTCCGTGTTTAAAATTGTAATATTCTTATTATTATATATTATATATTATATTATATATGCTCTGTGTGCGTGTGTGTGTGTGTGCGCGCGCGCGTGTGTATTCATTAAATATGTGTACTTTAATTAGCATTGTTTTAAATAAAGACAAAAATGATAAATATTTTACATTAAAAATACAATTTAAGATAATATTGTAATAAAAGCGAAGTAGAAAAAGTGAGATTAGCAAATTCTTTATTTTCAATAGTTTGTTTAAAATGTTCATTTTGATCGAAGCGTAATATTGTGCAGAAGTTCACGTTCAAATATTTCTATTAAATCATAATAAGGACCAAATAAGATGATCTATTATTTAAATAATTATTTTGTAAATATTTTATTTAAATAATGTCTACACCGCAGCTTCAAAAATTCGCAACGCGATCGATTTCTGTGACTCCGAATACAGTTTCCATTCTTCATCTAAGCATTCACACATTTATAAAGACGATAAGTTGACATATGTATAATCCTTGATAATCAGACAGTTGTGGTTTCTACTCGATTTTTCATGACTGCATATAATTCGCGAATCCGGCATTTTCAGTGATACCAACCACTTACGAAATTGCAAAGGATCGTTGCATTTCACGCTAAGAAGCTGTTCTTTTTTTTGTGTCCCTCTTTTAACAAATGTCTAAGCAACCGTCGTTGTATTGGTTGACTGAAAACATTTTCTCAGAATGCCCATAACAGTAAAGTGAAAAGAACCACTCCGTATCGAGGAACAAGAAAGCGTTGAAAAAGAACGAAAGTTAATCGGCCTGTTCTTAATGGAGCCCCGACATTGAAAGTAAATGCACGAAAATTGCATAATTTCATTGAAAACGATCGAGCCAATTGATTAAACTCAATTACACCTTTTAGTGGATCTTCTGCCAGATTGCGCTTGAAACTTATTACACATTTTTTAAATACTTCAAGTTATTACAAAAATAAGGTTTTTCTAAGTAAGTATATGCATATATATCTATGTGTACTATTTTTCTTAATTAAGTACTTAACGATGAGTCTGTTACATACTTCGTTTCCACGCTATAGGTTTAATTTGAATGGCCGATGTCTAAAACGCATTATTTTAGTATTATCGAATTATTTACAGAAAAATTGTGTTCATATAATTTTTTAAATGATTCAGGCGATGTTTACATTAAGAAATAAAGGATAGAGAAATGTATTTAAATGTAACGATTTAATAAATAAAACATATATATATTTTTTCATTTTACTATTCTTATTCATTCATTTATTATTTATTATAATTTATTTTATTTTATTTTAATACTTCGCCAATTTTTCTTTGTTATCATACAATTATAAGAATTCAGACATTTTCTGTTACTGTTTAGGTAAATTTTTATTTATTTTATTTGACAATTAATATTAAGCTTAAGCTAATGATAACTCGAGCTACTGTAAGGAAATGTTGTAGAAAGTTGGAATCTTAAAGATTTCGTGTGATTTTTCTTTTACATAAAATGTAAATAAGTCTTGCCTTTCCTAGAATTGTTTTACCATTTCATATTTCGGTTGATAAGGTTGTTGGTGAAAGTATATAATTGATTCGACGATAACGTGGCGTTAGAATCCTCCATCCTATTACGCTTGCCTTGAATTCAGGGTAAAATAGGTAGAGCCTTGATATGCCTGGCAAAATTACGCTACGATACACTTGGCTTCACAGACGGTCTACTTTTGAGAGCGGTAACTAGTATCTAATTTACATATTAAGACGAACTAAAATCTTTCCAAGGAAGCAATCGCGATCTGGGAAAATTTCACAGAGATCAAGCAATTCCAAGCTAATTTTCTGTAATTTATAACTGTGAAATGTTAATTATTAAAAATTTTGAAGATCTACATTTCACGACGGTTTTTTCATGCTAATTCTAACTTGACTTTTGTATACATATATTGTACAATTAAAAGTAAAAATACATAATGAATAAATATTATTATGTCATTCATTTATACATTTATGTAACAATGTTATTTGTAAATAGCGTTGAAAAAAAATTCGCATATCCTTATCCTATGCTCTATAAATGTTTCATTAATAATAAATGCCTCACTACATGTTACAAGTTTTTTACATGCTCTAATTTCTGCTATACGATTCATTAACATGAATGTTTTAAAAGATATTTATTCCTTCGATTCTATTTAAGTTTTATAATACACACTTTAATATTACACATAGAATTATTATAGAAATAAATTAGATTTGTTAGATGTTAGATGAACCTGCAAATCTATAGCAAGGGACTATAAAATGCCAAGGATGAGAGAAGGCAAATAAAAGTTGCAATGATCTCTTAGCATATCTCAGTGCGCAATCTTGTGTAGAAGGGTTTTACTTAAAATTAATATGAACGATAACAACATAAGATATCCTGTTTCAATTCCAAGTATTAGGTCATTCCATAAATAATATTGTGTTTGTAAAATTTTATAATATTTATTAACGAATTATTATACCACCATTTATAAAATTACCTTTTTGGTAATTTTTGAATTTCCCTCTTGAATGATTGTTAAGATTGTTAAAATAAATCTTTTACCCTTTATAGCAATCTTTAGTGATCGGAATAAATGAAACGAGAAAGAACGAATAAATAAATGAAATGAAATAATGAATAAATGGAATTCGTATGTGTTAAGTTTAGAGAATAGGGAGAATGGTATAATTTTCAATTGCATTCCGTGATTTTATTTATTTTTTTCGCTGCCTGCGAATGCCTGCCGAGCATTGACACGATGAAACAGAATTTCTTTCCTCTTTCATTAGTACCGATTATTTGTAACTCTTTTAATTGCTAACGATGGTCGTATATTTCGGAAGTTTCTATTTGATTTTACCTTGGAAATGTAAAATGCAAAATGCGAGACTATATTATTTACGACCTGACGTTTAAATAATACGTATACAACTCTGATAATTACCTGTTACGTGTGTAATTTTGAATTTCATTGTCAATTTCGAAAGAAATAAACGCATTTATCGTGACAAATAAAGTAGTTGGCTTTGTTCACTGACAAACGGGAAATATTTTTAGGTTGTGCAACCTTAAATGGATAGATTGCGTGCTAACCAATTGGTCTGTGTTTCCTTCTGATTCGCATTCTTTAGAGACTACTTTCTCACGATGCTCGTTCATAGACCTTTAACAGCCATTCCATTGCACAGATACAGATGCACATAGAGTAACTCGAAACACGGAGGAGGTAAATGCCGAGGTAAATGCCGAGCAACAATTAACATTACTTTATTAGCGGAAATGTTCTTACTTGTAATTGGAAAAAATTTTACAGCATTAATTTCACGTATACAAAAGACGAAATTGAAGTTGTAAAATGTTTCTTTACGCGTTGTGTACGTCTAAATGTTTCTTTTATGCTAGGATAATTATCGGAGATGGAATTCTTGTCACGTGAATCAAGATATTTTCTCAGTCAATGGTTAAATAAAATATTATTTTATATTACGTAAAAACTTAAAATTATATGGAATTTAAGTAATAATCTGTAGACCACAGATGTTCATACAAATTCATATTTTTATAGCATGCGAGTAAGGGAATGAAACCTGGGTAAAAATTTCCTATAATTAAAATGCATATTTTTTGCACATTTATATTTAAGAACACACATATATCACATTACATTTATGTTCGAAAACATATCGTTGATCGTATATTTTACATATAGGATAGGATTTATCTCATGAAATTGATTTAATTTGTCATGACTGTGTACCTTAACAATGTTAATGTCAAATTTTGACTGGTTGGTTAAGTATAGGATGTAATGAGCAGTTTGTGTTGTGAATTAAGATATCGTAGTTTCATTGAATTTAGCGTGCTATTTTAACCGTAACTGTAAGTTACATATATGGCGAGAATGGTTTTCTTAAATATTTTCAAAGCAAATATTTCAAAAGATAAATAGGCGTTATATTTTTTATGTAAACGTTATAAGAAAAAGCAGTCAACGACTTCAAATTTGGACAAATTGCTTGTAATTTGTTTACAATTAAACTGCTGGGTTTTTAATATTTTTGTGAACGTAGCTAAAGAAATGGAACGTAAATAGAAATTTTTTTCACTTGCTAAATACTATAATCTGTAAATACTGTACTCTGAATTTTTTAGTATATTATTTGTATGCATTTTTGCATCTTCACATTTTTTATATATATGTAAAAGCTGCAGTCTAATTATAATGTAATACTACATGTATGTACTAAATTAATCACAAAACTATTATAAAATTTCTGTAGATAATGACTATATCGTAGATAATATATTAAACGTATGTAAAATGTATTTGCATATTTGCTGATTTATTTACTTTATGTGCATAAATGTCTTTATTGTATAATTATCACCCACAAATATTCGTAGTTTAAATAGTTTATAATTACTTTTAATATTGTAAAGAAAAGAGTAATGTGAATTAATATGCATGCATAATATAGCATAATGTAATAATAGAAATATAATTTTATAAACTTTGCAAGTTTTTAATTTGTTTACTAATTTCTCAATTTCTAAACAATATTCAAAATAAACTTCTTAATCTATTGCTCAGTTTTAGAGATAATGTCATTATTTCTAATAAATATTCCAATATATCTTCCTATCTTTATCTTAAAATCATATAAGTATTTTTTATTCCCTTGGATTAACTTAGATTGTAAAATGTTGGAAAAGGGAAAGATTTATTTTACAACGTATAGCAAAAAGTAACTTAAAGATTTTCCGTAAAGATCACTGAGAACTGATCCAGATTACTCGTTTCGTTTAATGTCACGAATTTAACCATTGTTGTATAACATTGTTCAACATTTTTGTTGGGGAATTTTATTCGAATCGATCGTCACGCTCGGCCAAATATTCCGGGAGAGCTGTCGTAATTCAGGAAATGATATCTGCAACGACACCAACAAACGATACTTAACGCGAGTAAAACTATTCGCTCATTCTTCGACAGGCCATTGTTCTATTTGTCGCTTATCGGTTGTGTACAAGCGTGATCTTGCAATTTCCTGCGGTGAATCTCGTGTCACGGATGTTTCCTTCGTGGTGCAGGAGGATTGACTTTGAAATCGGATCTGAAATCCTCGCTGCAGGCATTGTTACTCAAAGGCACGGATTTCACAATAATTGCTCGTCTTACTCCTTTAAGCTCCATCAGAGGAGGTTAAGCATAAAGAATAAAAAATGGGAGGTACATGTTTTAACGATTAGCAACACGGTGAAGTTGTTATATGGTAACGTGGTAACTAGAGAATCGCCTATAAATGCTTTTATGATTTGAAAGTTGTACACTGAATATTTTGGAAGCTTTAAAAGTGAATCGAAAATTATATATTTATCTTTTTTGTTTGATCCTTTTTATATAAATGACATTCAAAAATTTTAAAGTTTATGAAAGTTCGCCTCTTTTTATTCGATATGGAAATGACAGATAAAGAAGACAAATAATTACTTTGACGAAAATAAATAAGTACAGTTGAGGACAAAAATAAATGGACAGGAAGTACTTATGTATTAATGAAGCTTAATCCAACTACTACCTAACTTTTCTTTATTGCATATTCTTATAGTACACGTACTAATTACTAAATAATTGAAAATAATATTTACATTTTTGTGTAAAGAAGCTATATTAAACGAAATTTCTTTGATATCATTTCCACTACTTGTCTGCTTAGTTTTGTCCATAATTGTACATTTGAAAATAAAAGTATGTAGTATATGTATGTCAAGGAATTTCAAAATATTATTTCGAGAAATTGATTATTTTCAAATCATTTATTTGCCAAATATTTGATTATTTCGAATAATAATTGAAGATGGAGTCGAGATAACATTTTTATACGCACAGACACTCAGTTCGGCGGTGATCCGTTTTTCGCACGCGGACACTACCAGCGAAATATGTTTGTCCTCCTGGTTAAATCAAACAACGATATACGTATGTATATACATCAAATAAAATAACAAATATTAAGATAATTTATTTTTCAAATAATAATATGTATTTATATTATATATATACAATAATATTATAATAATGTAACAATAATATATACAAAATAAACGTTGCTTTAAGTTGCTTACGATCATATAATATATATCTACTTCAAGCAACGTTTACTTTGATAACGTCCAATTCTGATTCGTATGTCTGTCAGTTTTATAACTTTTGGTATAGAACGGCGTGTTAAATATTTTTTACTTTTTTACTATGTTTAAGGAAACCATAATGGAATACAAAAGAATTTTTCCCGATTTTGATATAGTCTTCCACAGAAATCTGATAAAGAATTTGAGTATATAAAGCCTTAAAATTTCAAATGAATATTAGTCTTATATTTTTTAAATTATTTAACGTATGCTGCATCAAACATCTGTTGCAAGTACAGCAAATACCGCTAGATTCAACGTAGCACATCCATTCACTATACCAGTAAATACGAACCAGCTGGGTTCTACCGTTCTACTATTTTGCGATTTCAAACTACGTCGGCCAGTCGGTCAACGGGTAAATTTTCTGCTCCCAATACTTGACTATTGGTATGTGACCGATATTTTGGACTTTTAATGAAAATTATGTCATCGTTGTTTCTCTGTTTTATATTTAATTTTGTATCTTATCAATACATGTAAATTTATATAATATATCAAAAATTGATGTCAATTTCACGGAATTTTAATGATATTTAACAATAGTAGGTATTTTTCAAATAATGTTTTGCAAAGATTATAAAATGTAAATTTAAAGAAATGCAAATCTTCTATAAAAGTTACACAATTTGGCATAAATTCATTCAAACAATTTTATCAGCAAAATAATTATTGTTACTTGTGTTTAAAATTATCGTGGAATTTGGATTTAAAACAATCTCTGCAGCATCATTTACGTTTGTCCTTTAACCTCTGAGCTTGTTTTAGGAGAGATCTGGACTACTTAAAAATTAGATCACATCTACAATGAAATCTCATCTTACAATAATAAAAACGTTCTATTTAGCTTTCGTTACAGATTTTCTTCAATACGAACTTATTAGAAATCAAATTATTATATCACTGTATTAACAAAACAACTCCAAGATAATGAAATGAAGGATATACTCGTTAAAAAATCTGAAAAGGAGAAACAGAAATAAAACTACCCAAAAATAAATAAAAAATAGTGTGTGAATGAAACTGGATTAAATTACGAGACTAACAAACATAATCATATCGAAAGTTATTTCTTCTTCAGAAGCTATAACCATCAAAAGGACACCTATAATAAAAGAAGGCGAAGTAATATACTTATAAAGATAAACCATTGAAACAGCGATCAAGATAGGAGATGAATAAAAAGCGAGTAAAAGGTGAATAAGTTGTTGAGTATTCTCCGCTTCGAGGAAGTCGTCGAAAGTATAACAGTAGGTTTCTCAGAGTGTGGCTAAGCGCCTCGTGTCTCTTCTCCTCAATGAAGAGGATCAGTCTAAGTGCCGTTCCTCGAGTACTTCGTAGCTAGCTCCAAAGGAAAGACTCGGAGTCACGGAATGCAGCAGAACAGTGAATCATGACCCGTCAAATGTTTTGTGGTAGGAAGGGGTAAATTTCCTTGTAGAGGGAATCGATGGACCAAAAGCATTTGATAAGGCTGGACAGTGTTCATTTGACTCTTCCGCCGACGAAAGGATTTTGGCTCTGATTTTGGAAAACAGTGGATACAGTGCGGTATAGAAATTTACTCGAGCGAAAAAAGTTCTGATTTTAAAATAAAAAAGACAATATTTTGTGCAACAGATGAAGATGATTGATAACTTTTAAATATTTACGAAAGTGACATTTGCAATGAGCGTATTTTTTAAATAAATCGTCGATGGATCACATTGCTTGGGAGAAGATTTACCTGTTCAAATATATATGTACCGACGGTTGCATAGATGAATTTTAAATGATATCTGAAGATTTTTGGATGTTCAAGAATTTTACGAACATAACGATCTTTGTTCGAGATTGTGTAAAAGAGAATAATCTCAAAGTATGAAAGGATATTGTTATCTGCTACGTTCTTTGATTTCATCGATCTTGATCAATAAATCTGAATGAATCCCTCGTGATTGATAATGCGTAATGAATAATGCGCTCACGCATGGAACGTTACGATTCTTCGATACTGGAACCCACGGATCGTAACATGTTGAATAACTTTAAGATTCGTAGCTGACATTAAAAGCTTGTTTTCGTATTTGTGAAAACATATATTCAATGATTCATAAAAGAGTCAAAGCCGTGTTAATTTTTCATAGCTCTAATTGGCCACAGATGATACCTCGTCGAAAAATTTTCATCTTTCTTTCCCTTATGATATTTGTAACGCTGCCTTGTTATCAAAGTCGTGGTATGTCATAATAATTTACAGTGGCTATAAAAAATATTTGCATTTTATTGTGCATATTTGTTATAGCATTTTTATATTAAATAATTAGATCCAAGTATATGAAATTTCGTACCATTTAGTAATGCTTTCATACGACTATAACAGTTTGATACTATGAGAATAGAATGTAGAACCTGATAAAAAATAATGGTATGTGCAAATACTTTTTGTGGCCACTTAGTAATAAAAGAAAGCTACATATATATTTTTATCAATGTTCATGTATTAATGTAATGCTTATGCATCGACTTCGATGTTATTACTTATACCCATGATGGGTACTCCTCCATCTTCCTATGAGAATCTGTCATGCTATATCTAATTACATTACAATATTGTTACATTATTTTGTTAAATAATTTGGGTTCTTCGACGAACTTCATCAAATTATAAATTCTTTTTTCTTGCAAATTATTCTTAAGAAGAAGCTTGAAACTTGATGGAAAAAGTAGTACAAGCAGATACTCTTTTTTAAAAACGAGATAGTAGAGGAAACAGTTGATCAGCATTCATCTAAAGAAAAGATTATACAAACGTTTTTACGATAGGGATATGCTAATAACTAGAATATTTTAATTTAATAATATAGGAAAGGATAACTTTATTCTAATATCTAAGTGCTTGAAAACATAAAGATATCTTTATTAAGCTTCTGCACGCTTTATGCACAATTTTTTTAAGTTATATAAATAATCCATCTCTTGTATCTTCCTTTATCGAGCCCCTGATATTAAACCAATCATAAAATAATACGCGTTTACTCTACAGCAGTTAATGAATAAGTTTTTTTAATGACATAATCGGAAGATGTGCCGTAGACGGAAGTGTGTCTCGTTGCTAGAGATTAGGGTTCAGTAAGCGTGAAAGAAAAGAAAAGGAGCGGTTGAAAACGTGCATGTTTGACCGCTTTTAAGTCAACAATTGGAACGAAAAAAAAAATGAATAATTCGTATTAGAAATTTTAATATCGTCTATAGATTAGAATATATAACGTTCTAAACATAAATTCATTTTTATGTGATGTGCATATTTTAAATTTATAAATTTCATGGAAATCGTATATAGACAATGATGACGAACCATGAAATTACTAAAGAAATTACAATAATTTCAAAGATAACTAACTTGAGAAGGAAGTAAAATAAGTTTGTAATGACAATAAACGATGCGCGTGCATAAGTACGTTTCGTGCAATGAATACTTTATTCTGAAAATAACTTCGAAAATATGCATAGAAATTTTCGTGCAGGGCGATCATTAAGTGATCCGAGTTGACCTGTTTTTGCATAATATCATAATATCTATTACATTTCTCGATTTTACTTAATTTATTGTCAAATATTTTGTTATAGCCAGGAATAATCCAAGTACTCAGAAATTAATTAGAAATAGAGAATCGTATAAGTTACCTGAAGATAAACTTTTATTCAACTATACAAATGATCGGAAGAAAGAAAATCTTCATATAAAACAAAATGATGAAAAATGGGATGCGATACCTATACAATACCAAAAGAAAAATGGATATATACATGAATCTCAATCTGTTAATTTTACACACAATCATACAAGAGACAATAAACTACTGTAAGAGTTTAATGCTTTTTATACTTTGCAATTACTTTTTATTTTAATAAAATTACACTAATTTGTGTAGCATTACTTCTTTTAATAAAGATATTCATATAAGATATATTAATTTTAATTACATATACATATACAGGGTGTCCGGAAAGGTAGAGATAAAACTTATACTACATGTTAATGAGATTAAATAGGTAGAAAAAGTTCATATCAATTTATGTCCAAAAATGCTTTATTGAACAGTTATAAACGTTCAGAAATTTTTGTTAATTGTTTTGGCAGATATAATAAACGTTCGAAATTTCATTCTTCTACAATAGTGCACTCTATTCGTCAAATTCTTTCGAATATTCCTGCTGTTGTAGAAATAATGGTAGATGAGTATTTATGTCTGTTTACGAGTCTGTATGACGAGTCTTAGGATGCCCTCATAATATTGTCAATATGTCAAGGTTCTCATCGAAAATGCAATTTGTTAATAACTATTAACAATATTGTATTGACAGAACATACTGATTCTTTTAGTTGAGAACTTTGAAATATTGATAATCTACATATATCAATAATCTGAGAATATCCTTAAGAACAACTTTACCAGAAAGAAATCTTTGAACGCTTATGTAACTCTTCAACGAAGTATTTTCGGACATAAATTCATGTAATTCATTCAAACAATTCATGTAAACATTTTTTAGCTACTTAATTTCATTAACACGTAGTATAAGTTCTTTTTTCTATTTTTAATAAATTTATTTATTCGTACTGATACTTATACTTATCTCCACCTTTCCGTAATCCTGTATAAAATTTTTTATACTACAAGAAAAATAATTTTTAATTATTCAGAAAATGTACATTGTTTTAGAATGTATAGTGAACAGATCTCAACACACAAAAGATTTAAAAGAGGTGTGATACATTTGTATAACATGGTAGTATGCGCCACTGGATGTAATCCTTTAGCTTATAAGGGATATGGATGCTACTGTGGTTTTTTAGGTTCAGGATATGTAATAGATGGAATAGATAGGTAAGTTTTTTATGCATAAATATTTGAATTCACGATGATATAAAAAGTGATATAAGATGATATGTAAACATAGATTTCAAATTACATTAATTTAAATTACAATTTAATTATTTTTATAGATGTTGTAAAATGCATGATTGGTGCTATGATGCTACAGAATGTCCAACATTTTCAGAATACTTTGTACCATATTATTGGAGATGTTATCGCGGTTACAAACCAGTATGCGGTTAGTTTCGTAGAATACATTATTTTTATTTAAATAGCTTACTTTTATTTTGAAGTATATTTTTCTCTATATTGTTGTAGCTGTTGAACATGGAAATTGGGGAGGATCTGGATCATGTGCTCAGCGATTGTGTGAATGCGATCGTTCATTCGCTGAATGTTTAAAACGTTATCCGTGTCCAACAACCAAAGCTGTATGCACTTCTTCACCTTGGAGATTAGTGCAAAATCTTTTTATGATCATGTAATATTTGGTATAGTATTGTAAAATATAAATCACTGAATTGAACATTAATTCATAATTTAATAATATTGTGTTCATACCAAAGATAAGAAGTGTACTTTAATAAGTATTGTAACATTTATTATGAAAGGTACAAATTTTTCTGTAATATCAGAAATCAACAAGACAATATATTAAGTTGCCCCAAAAGTTTCTTTCATTCTATATAGAAATAATAGAAGTACGATATTCTTTTTTTTATATTATTTTATTGAATTATGTATAATCTACTTTGCAGTAATAGAACAAATTTCGTAGTAGTAGAACAAAATAGATCATACATAATTCAATAAAATAATATAAAACAAAAAATGTTATGCATCTATTATTTCCTTATAAAACGAAAGGAATTTTTGAGAAAACCTAATACGTCGGAACAGTCTTCTTTCATTTTATCCCTATTACTTTATTAAAGGAGTAAGTATTCATTAAAATGTAAAAAAGGCATACAGGAAATTTGTTTACATAGTATATGGTATTATATATTCTGCAATAAAATCTTATTTACAGTAGATATATTCTCCTTGTTTTTAGTCATTTACAACATATTTATAGCTCCCATTAAATGTACAACTCTGTTTTTATATTTTTTTGAGATATCTTTTTCAATCTATAAGTAGAAAAAGAAAATTAATGAATAAATATACGCTAACAGATGAAATTTGTTAACAAAAATTATTGCAGATACCTCGACTTGTATTTCTTTTGTTCTTTGTATAAGAAGTTGAAGAAGAGGTCGAACAATAGTAACTTCTTGTGCACACTTTTCTCGTTTCTCTCTCACAGATTTTTGTAAAGCTATCATTTTATCAATTAAACTTAATTTTTGTTTTAACGATAAAGTTAAGACATCTACATATCTATAAAAAGAAATAAACTTTTAATTTCTTTAAAATAATATATAAATATAATGTTTATATTATTTGGTTTACCTCGCAGAATGTTTTATGTTATGTAAGTGCTGAACTTTAGTATCCAAAATTTCAGATAAGACAACTTGAACGTTATCTAACATATTCTGACTATTTTCTAATGTAGAATTTTGTACAATAGAAGATGAATCTTGTAATTGACTGAAGCTTAAGAAATTTACACTAACGTCACCTTTGAATTCATATAAACGTAATTTAAGAAATGCTTCCAGCTATAAGAAAATAAATTTTAATCATCACTGAAAGCATTATATTTGTAATTAGAAAAGATAAAAACATATATACCTCAAACAACTGGTTAATAAAATCATTTCTAGTAGATGGATTATCAAGGACTGTGTACGCTTCAGTACCAGTAGCAATTCCACCTTCATGACCAACTGCTTCTACGACTATACCAGATTCTTCTAAAGAAATATTATAATCAATATCTCCAAGTACAGCTTCTTCTACATTTCCATCACCCCAATCAATTTCACCCCCAGCTTCTAAAGTAACATCGCCTAACTTTATGCCGCCATTTATATCAATTTCTCCAAAATCAATTCCCTAAATTAATGACAATAACATTTAGAAAATTTTTCTAAGTTATTTGTAACATTTTACAATGGTTCACATACAATGTTATCAATATCTTCGACTTTCTTCTTCTCCAGATCATCATTATCTAAGCTTATATTTAAAGGTGGTTCAATAACCGATAATGGAGCTTCGCCATAAATCCATTCATATGTAGTAGTATTTCCTTTATCTAATTAATTTATAATATTTTTAGCATAATATATGTATGACACTTTTTAAAAAATGTTTTTATTAATTTAGCATACCAACTATGTATTGTATCATAGGAACACAACCATCATCATACTGTCTACCAAGAGTATAATTAACAAAACCACAATAGAATTCTACAACTTTTTCTAATGATTTAATCTTTTCAGCAATTTTTTCATAAATTTCTGGAAGTTCTTTTACTTTTTCAGATAA
Source organism: Bombus pascuorum (assembly GCF_905332965.1). Classification (NCBI taxonomy): domain Eukaryota; kingdom Metazoa; phylum Arthropoda; class Insecta; order Hymenoptera; family Apidae; genus Bombus; species Bombus pascuorum. Next base: position 10,524,496 of record NC_083501.1, on the reverse strand, counting down.
TTCCCGTTTAATTTGTTTTCCAGTAATACCTAGCTGCTTACAAAGAGAGTTAAATTCCGACCTAACTGCATTTTCTGATTTTTTATGGTCTGCCTCTCTTTTTTCAAAGTCCTGGTAAAACTATGCTATATTATTTATAAAAATATAATAATATACAATGTACATATAATAAATACCTACAGCTTGTATTTGTTCCAATTTTTGAATTTGTTTTTTAGTACTTGGAATTTCATAATTAACATTTCTTATAAGTATCTGAGAAACTTCTGCAAGATACAAATTGTCTTTTTCATATAATCGTAATATTTCTTGCCAATCTTTCATTCTTTGTGAGCCATACCTGCCAAATACATTTTTTGTATCAGCTTCAGTTTCTTTCAATATTTCTACTATTTTCAAACAATGAAAATAATTTATATCTGAAAGAATAAAAATTAAATAATAAATGTAAATTGAATTATAAATAGAATAAAATGTAAAATATTTATGTAGCATACGTGAACCAGATAGTAATTTTGCAATTTCCTCGTGAACAGGCATATCTTGTATTGCATTGTTAATTTTTTCTCTGATAGTTAAAACTTTTACATGCCAGTCCTTAGAGCAATGTCTTTTATTTATTAACCATTCTAATAATTTTCCAATATTAATATCGATAGGAATATCCTGTTCCTAAACAAGATATAACATTAATTATAATTTAAATTGTATTAAATACTACACATACTGTAAATAAGAAAGTTATTGTATAAAATTATGAAAACATTAATAAATAAACTATCACATTAGAGGTATTATTAGTAAATTTAATATATTTTTAATCATAAATTAATTCTATAAAATATATGACATATAGAAATATATTCTATAAATTCTATAAAATTAACGATTATAAGCCTTATTGTGATAAAAAATACAAGGAAATACTATCATTATACTTGCATTAAATAAATACAATATTTTTTTGTTAAATTATTGATTATATATTCATACATTTAATAAAATAAATCGTTTTTAATAACTTATAAAAATAAATATTGAATCGGATACGTGAGAATTCAAAAATTTACCTCCATAATATAAAACTTTAATAGTTTTACTAAAATTTGTTTACGTTTTTTTCTTGGTTATAACAGCTGTTACTCCGCTTGTGTCGTGTCAGCATATTAAAGTGAATGTAACAGTAAGGTTATTCTACCGGCTGTCTAAATGACACGTATTTTCGTCAAAACTGAATTTAAATTGATTACTACATATTAGTATTATTGTGTGTATGTAGGAATACATATTTCATATATTCTAATTGCAGATTGATAAAAATCAGTAATAGATATAACGTATTTTACGTTTTTAAATGCTAAAATTATTTTTTTATAAATTAGTTAAAAAAGACAATGCATTAGTTCTTCGAATACGATATACGATTTTATTTTATATAAATTCTAAGTTACGTAATGCAAAGAATATATATATATAGGAGAAATCAGAAAGTAAAATTTATACATATTTTTCTGTTAATTGTACAAAATGCAAATTTGAGATATTCTTTATTTATCAATCAGTACATTAAGTATAATTGTAACAAGTTATATTAATATTTCAGTAAGATGGGAAAAGTAATCGTAAAAAGTAACACATTCATACGCAAATGTTCTAGTTTATTGTTACACATTCACAGTAAGAAAAATGTATTTTTCATGACAATATTACACTGTCAATGCCAAAGTACAGTTATAACTTAAAAATTTATCATTAAAAGAGACAGTCCAATTGATTCCACATTCCCCTTATAGCTCGTAATAGAGCAGGTACTTGTTAAAATGTCCTAGGTTTTATATAACTTAATTTAAATTATACACACATGAACGCGCATACACAACATCCTCATACTCCAGGAAACCACATGTTTCTGCTGCTAAATTATTTCGTATCTTTGGAGTTGTACTTTTCAGTCCAAAATAGGTATGGACACAACAAACAACTGGCCAAAGTTAACATGGCACCATAATTGGTAGAATTTGTGAAACATTAAATATGATGGTGTCCCACATTACTCTGACGGATTAGTTATTGTATTGCGAACAAAGAATGTATTATTATTTGCAGATGCACTAATGAATGTATTAACGCTTTCTTTCTGTGAAAAAGGTCCTTAAAACATACACCTGCCCCACAGATATGATCAGAATTGTAAGTGTTTCCATAATGGACCATAAGAGCACACGAGTATTCAAATCTTCTGCACGTTTACGACCTTGCGCTTCTCTTAATCGATGATGTGTTTGATAGTCTAAAATACTATTCAAATGCTTATGTACTTCTTCAGCCGAAGACTCCATCTAAAACAAAATATTTATGTGACTTTTATTTTGAGTTTACAAGCATTTTATTTTATGTTTTATATATAATATAAAAATAATTGACATATGTATTACCTGTGTCATAACAGTTACATGCTCCCCAACTGGTAATTGATCACCCACTCTGAAATCCATGTAAACAAGTTTGTGTGAAAATGTTGAGAATTCATTGCTAAAACAGGCTTTATATGCTCCTGACATTGATGCTGTAAATTGATGTGAATCAAACTGTGTTTTTATTTGTTTATAAATGATTTCTGTATTCGGTGCTTCTAAAATTACATCAACATCATATTGTCCACCTGTCACAACCTAAAAAACATTTATTTAATTGAAATCACACCATCTTCATAATCTATAAAAGAATTCTTCGGAGAACATGTTAAATTTTAGTGTCAATATAGCAAAGTTGCAACATGTTTGTGTTTCAATGACAAGTTGGTAACGATTACAAAATTAAATGTGGCTGACATTATTGCGTCGAAATAAACTACATATATTGCTTGAAAATTTTATTTTAATAACTACACATTAGCAAAAGAAGTATCTTATTAAATAATAAGTAATCTATGTACCTGGAATTCGAGCATTGCTGTCGTGTTCTGTTTGATCTCTTCGTAGAAACATTGTTTCGCATTGTCAGGTAGTTCGAAGGATAGTTCGACACCACCAGTACGTAATATGGTACCAAACAGCGAGACAAGCAGCAAACAAATTGACCAGTAGTTCATTCTTCGTTAGTTTAGTGTCTTCTATAAATTATTCACATTTAAGTTTGGAAAAGATTTTAAAATACACGATTCAATTAACTGATCAAGGACCCGGCCAATATTTTAACCAAACAAGCTATTTTAACGTGGCCGGATATTACTTGCGTTAATACGACAGAAGCGCCGCTGAAACGGAATTAACTGCAACGACGTCCAATTCGAAAAAATGTTTAAATTCTTTTTACATTACATAAAACATCTTTTAAGAAATTTAAAATAAACTCTGTAAATTTCAATTTTCAATTGAAATTAATTAAAAGTTACAATTAAAAGAAGATTTAGTTAAAAATTTGATCATACATATATAAAATATTTTATTGATTTAAAAAAATGCATACACAAAAAATGTTACTTTTTATTATAATTTTTTGACATATCACGTCTTTTAAAAGATATATATTTTGATTATGAAACTATATCTCCTGTATCTTTTATTAACTCATCTATATATCATTATTACAAGGATCCATAAATTAATGAATGTCAAATGTCGATGATTAATTTATAGGGTATGAGTACATAAGTTTTGTCACGTTTTTTCACAGTATTAATAAATACACATGCTTATGACTTAGAAGAATATTAAATAGTTTCCTCTATGTGTATTGCATGATTCTAGAAACCGGAAGTTGTTTCAAAATGTCAGTTTTTCAATACTTCCTCTTTTGGAATAGACGAATAATATTTAAATAACAATATATTGCAACTCTAATCAACATTTATTCATATTAAGAAATTTAAAAGTATAAATTTTTAAGTCTAGTCTTAGAAAGTTTTAATTTTGAATAATTGTTTTTAGGTGCGATTAAATTTTGTTACATAAATGAAATATTTTATATGTATATATTTTCATACATAACTTATCTCCATGTATGCAATTAGAATATAGAATGATTTGCAGGGCTTGTGTATACTCCCTATCAGATAGAAAAGACTTTAATACTGCAAGGAAACACGTGTATGTGTAAAATAGTATTTGCGTGAGGCGCCCTAAGGCCCCGCCTCCTATTCTAATATAGTCTCCTCGTCTGTGATATTACTTATTCATGGCAGTGTGTTGCAGAACAAATCACGTGTATCGAAGGGCAAGGAGGGCGTTCAAAAGAGGGGGAGAGCAGTATAAAGATTCTTTTCATTGTAAAAGGAAATCAAGCGTGAAAGGATGTGAAAAAATATATGTCATCCCAAAAATTATTTCAAGCAAGTACAATAGACTATAAAATTAAAAATATACAAAATAGGTTGCATGAAAGTATTACATGAAAAACTACTATAAAAAGCCCCTTGAAACATTAATATTTAGTTTATAATAATTAAATATTTAACTGTAATTCTTAAAGCTATGTCTGAAGTAGATCTGATATTTTCAAGACAGAAAAATGAAATCGCGATTACGTAGATTATATTGTATAGATAAGCGGACAATGTAGTGTATTCATGTGCATAGGTACTATGTACATACATATACTGTGTAATGTGTGCTTGTGTAATGTAATACCATATATATATACATACATATGTATACGTTCTATCATATAATCTAGATTCCTTGCTGGCACGGCAATAACAGTCACGAATTTTTTTATAATTCCGCATAGCATGCTTGAATGATCTTTAATGATATCTGCAAGCAGTTTTAAATTTGATATGTTACTATGTAGATCACAAAATCAATGTGAGTTTAATCAAAGTTAAAATGTACCGGAGGTTTTCATGCAGTATTTCTGAAAATGATGAAAATAATTTCTGAAAATAATAAAGAAATGCTAACTAACATTTGGAAACTAAAATACGTAATAAGTAAAATTGATATGTATTGATATTTTGAAACACAGATATTCCCAGGATTATATTCTTAATATATTTCTATTAAAGAGTGATTATTATATGTATGTATATCGATTACGTGTACCACTGCTACAAGTAGTCATGATTTTACATGTATATGTAATTAATTAAGTAATATTTGTATATATAATTACTTATTATTTCACATAATTGAACGTATATGTTTCTAACGATTTAACTATATTTATTGTCTTTACTATACTTATTTATAAATAGTATTCAAAAAACAAATTTTTATAAAAAATCTTGGAGCACCTGCTCTATGTCGACACATACACGGTTCGTGAATATGTAATGACCACGTTCTGTTTGAGACTGTGTATATACGTACATACACTATCCGTCAAAAGTTTCTGCATGTGTAAAGGACAATTAGAATTTTAGAACTTTGAATGCAAAACTTATATTTTAAAAGATTCGGAAAGTGTAGAAAAATAGATGCATGAACATGTTAAAAAATATATTTAGATGTGATAGTTACCTAACTTTAATTTCGTTTAATTTATTTTTTTTTTTTATTTCATTCGCATTTAACAATTTCAGCATGTACAAAAATATTAATATCACGTATTATTTGTAACTCGCATATAGATTTAGAATAATAAGGTTTAGATAATGTAGGTTAGAAATTAGAGGTGTAGTATTAGAAATTAGAAATTATGTACATATATACATATAATATGGCGTTACAAGGTGTGTTATATTTTTGCATACACAAAAATGCATACATAATAATAATAAATGTATACACAAAATTGTATATAAAATAAAAGTTAATTGCAAGTAATGTGTGCAAAATTGAAGAATCCTTTATCAGTAACATATGTATTCAACTTTTGAGTGATAGTGTATATACACGCGTATTCGTGTATACACGAAGAGTCAGGTTCGAAATACGAACAACATGAGGGGTTTCTCCACTACGATTAACTTCATAGGAGTGGGGGAAGAAGCACACGATCGCATCAAGCTCGCACCATGAGTTTTCGAACGACAACGGTAGGAGGCAGGTCTCTTGTATACCTCTCTCGTCTCTTACTAGTATTATTTTTATCGAGAAATTTTTCTTTTGCACGGTTACAAGAAATTTATACGTGAAAACAATTTTTGTGTTTCTACCGTCAAAAATTGATAAAAAGTAACGCGCGTGAGAGAAAGAACATTTATTAGAGTTCAAGACAGAAGATGATCTGGTTTAACATGGGTCGGTGACTTGAAAAATCTTCAGGCTAGCCGTCTATAAAGTAAGTCCTTTCAGATAAAGCGTATAATCTTCACCGGAACGTCTATGCGTAGAACATATACAGTGGAAAAATATACAGAGTGTGCATAATACTTGTATAAAAATATATAAAATATATAAAACAAAGTATTGGCTATAATATTTAGTGGATGAAACAAATCTCTATTTAATCCGATTACGAATTTTTAAAATCCAATCTTACTCTTATTTTGTCAAAGAAGATTCTTAATGTTTTAAGAAAAATCGGAACGGAGAATGATGCATACCTTTAACAACTTTTCCATATTTTGTTTTTTGAAATATTATCCGACGTTGGAAAGATACAGCTGGATAAAACATTAAACTCAGGAACTAGGTTCTACTTCTGTAGTTACATTCATAAAAACATGATATTGAATAGAAATCTGCAGTTTAGTGATAACTATTCTACTGGTCTTTTTTGAGTTTATTTACACGTGATTACTCAAGACAAGTAATTGTTTTTTCTACATGTATCTTAATATTTAAAATAGTATCGTAGAAAAAATATTGAAAGAATTGGTTGATGGTTTTCACGAGTTAGTACTCTTCTGACCTCTGAAATTCGTGCATTGTTTTAGCTGCAATTGAATTGGTGTCCCAAAGAAGCATTTTACCTACTGAATTTTTCTTTGAATGTACACGTAAGGTAATAAACGAAAGACTATGACAGTATTTTGAAATATTCTGTCCAACAGCAAAATTCTTCCAGTTTATACACAAGTAATAATTATTGAAATAAAATATTAGAAATATTATTTGTCGTATTCATGTTTTCGATAGTTATTAAATTTATTGCTAAATTCATTATTTATTTATTTTTTATTCTACTGGTATTAATTTTTCATGGAAAATGATACATAGTATTGAAAAAGTTTAAGAGATATTGCGATATTTTCCCGTCGTCGTTATAGCATTATTTTTGTTATCAAATTACACTACGTAGTATCGTGCGACATGTTTTGGAAGTTTAGAATGTAGGTTGGTGGCTTTTAACAATTAATTAATATTTAGGGTGTAAACTGTAAATAATTTTGCAAAAGCATTTTACAGAAGTATTTTGCAAAATGAAAGTAAGAAATATTTTAAAAGGTTTATGTACATAGTATATTTGCATAAAATAGAAAAATTAAAGAATCGGTTCCGTTTTAACATTTTTAAAAATATTTATTTTAAATGTTGAACTGAATGGTTATTGATAAATTATTCTTTAAATTTTTAAAATACATTTTTTGTACTTTCATATTAAAAACCAATAGCAATATTCACATAGGTTTGAAGATCGAACTAATTACGATACTTATTGTAATTTAAATAATTATTGTATATGTAATTTGTTGGCTAATGTTCATTTTAGATTATTCGGTTAATTCTTACTAGAAAATTTATTTTAAAAAGGCTGCATATATAGAGTGATTCTAGATGAAAAAATAAATCGAATGTATACATAGAATAAAATTTTTTTATTTGAGACTTCGTCTTCGAGAAAGCCGAGTTTGAAAATTTATTTAGTATATATGAATTTGTGTAATTACCAACCGGATAGGAGTAATCAATTAGCAGGAGGACATTTTACATACGAAAATAAGTGAAAAATGTAGAATAAAATCTTCCGTTTAAAGCTTCGTTTGCAAAAAAATTGAATTTGAACGTGTTTAGTTAAGAATAGGCTTGGAATTTTCAAATCTTATTTTTTTAAAGACGAAGCGTTCTATGAAAAAATGTTGTACTAATTATTTACTTATTTTCGTACATAAAATAACCTCTTGTCGATTATTTGTTCCTGCCCAATCCGGAATTATATTGAAATATGTATATTTTACAAATTTCAAACTCGATTTTCGCAAAAACAAAGTTTATTTAAATGTTCTTTCTAAAAATTTTATATTAATTTATGTCCGTGTTTTATATGCTAAGATAGTTAAGATAACATGTACCTATGTAACATTAATAAATTTATAATTATATATTTGTTTTGTTTCATCTTGCAATTACATTTCAATCATCATGTTGATTTTACGTCCTTTTTTAGGATTTCTCCGCAAATTTCCATGATTAATCAAGGGTAGCGATGTTGGGTTATGCATGAGTCGCGAGTGCTGTAATGTAACGAACGTTAAAAATAGACGAACATAGTAAATAAACGAAGCAAGGTTGACGGACGCGATGCTGAAATACTCGGTTTATTAATAAATTTCCTCCAATGTTTTCAATGTATATACATACTTGGATATGCACCTAAATGTAAAAACTACAGTGACAGTATACTACCTAATCTTATACTTAACATATTGAATGCCATGGGGATCACCGGTGACTGGCGCGCTAAGATTAGTAGAAGTACACAATTTGAACAAATGTTAATAGTTATAAATCTTTCATCATTAACATCATTACTACAATGATGTGATGAAATTAATGCAGTATAAAACACATAAAAATAGTTTTATTTATACATGAAATATAGATTATATTGCGATGTGTCGTATTGAAACAAAAGAAAGGGTGAACTAGTACAGTCTTCACAATATGTCACGACCTTTTTTACTACAGTTTTTTGTAATTGTTCTCCTTAGCGTTTTTTAGTTTTTTTCATAACATATTTTGCAAAATCGTCGCACAGTTCTAGCCTTTTCCGACATTGCTTTTAATTCATGACGTGGTTCTCTCAGCAAGCTTTCATATGGAGAAACGGAAACCTCAATTTCGTTATCATATTTTGTTCACGATTTTTCCGTGATTTACCTTAATGAGCAATAACCCTAAGGAACGTTTCGACTTGAAAGATGTCTGATGGCAATTAAGGGCGTTGATAGTAAAGTAAAAGATGCTAAATTTTGTGATAGTTTTTTAAGATTATTGCAGGTCCGAATAAATTGACCGAGGGATAGATTATGGTTTGGAACAATTATTTAACAACGCGAAGAAACAATATGAGATAATTGATAAACGAAAAAAATAAGTGATCGCGCGAAATCGCACTTTAGCGCCACGGGGGTCACCGGTGACCTCAGTGAAATAAATCCATTGTAACATATTTCTTATAGGTAATATTTGAACATTATATGTACCGCATATTAAAAAATTCATCGTGGCGCCACGGACAATCCCTGAAAAACTAGTGTGGCATTTAACGTGTTAAACGTTAATTTTTTTAATCAATTATTTTATTTCCATCGGTTATTATAATAAATGAAAAATTTGCGAAAAAAATTTACGAAATATTTATACAATTGTTTTTTGTGATTAATATATATTAATTAATATAATATGTTTGTGAGTCGTAAAAGATGATTCTAATTTCAAACAAATATTTAATAGAAATTATAAAAATCTAAAAATTTATGAAGTGATACTTGAATAAATTATAAATAAATTATTATATAAAAATATCAGAATAATTACATTAAAAAAGTCGTTCGTTTTATTCTTATTATCATATTTGTATTTTCTGTTGTTATTATCTAATCTCCAAGCAATGGAGTAAGTATTTACAGAAAATTCTATTAAGCTGATAGAAAAGTTATCGTAATTCAGGTAATGATATACAGAATGCTACGAAACAGACGCCTAAGATTTTGTGAATTTATAGCAAAATTAATTATAAGTAAGATAAGTAATTGTTTATCTTTATTTAATACATACATATATGAAAAGAGTTGCAATACATATAGGAATCAGGTTGTTTCATAATAAATACTATTTTCGGTAATACTTACTTTACGGCATTAATAGCGTAATTTGTTTTATTTAGAATACAAATTTTTATTTATAGTAAGAATCATCTGTATCTATACATTTATTATTTCGGAGCAGTTCAGCTAAGTATATATTCAAAAGGAAAAATGATCTGGAAAATGTATATTGTACTTTGAAAAAAGGGAAAAATATGTATATAATTGCTTTAAAAATATTATCAAATCAATGAAGGTAGTAATGGATCTTGGTACCTTAGTATTGATAAAATCGATGCTTTTTAAGCAAAACAATATATAAATAATTTGTTTATTAGAAAAGTGACATGTTTATTATGCAACAACCTAATACATTTATCCACTCAACTCGTAACTTACTTTACCATATAACCATGAAACACTCGTAACAGTACTACAAATTCTCCAAAATTGTAACCAAGAAACATGAACACTAGCCATGCCAGGCAGGGGAAATACATTGTGAAATAAATTTACCGTAAGTCATAAAAGTGCGTGCTTATGGTGTTCATGCGGTTATGGTCTTATATACCTGCCTATACCTTAGTACGTTCGCACGTGAACGGAATGTTGTACACGTTGTTCAATCGATCTCTTACCATCCACGTCCGATAAACTCTACTTTTCACCGTCGCGACATTTGCAAATAGACAGGTCAACGTCCTGGCGCATAATTGAGAGAATCTCTTCTTTAATAATTAGCGGGCAATCCACAGCCAATGTAGATGGGAAAAAACGTGCATTTGTAACGCTTCGTTGACGACTTTTATTCTAGCCAGACTAATTTACCGCGATACATGATGCGCGTAGTATCATTGTATAAATGGCTGTATACAAGGTCTGACCAAATAACAAGTAACAGCAGGAACGATGTGATTCCTTATGTAAAAATAAGAAAAAACAATAGAATAAAATTCTTTTAATTTTCGATGTAGTTTTCGAAAAAATCGAGTTAAAAAATTTATCAAGTATACTTGAACATGGCTAATTCCGGACTGGACAGGATTAAATAGTCGACAAGCGGTCATTCTGCGTGTGAAAATAAATCGAAAATATAGAATAAGATTTTTCCGTTTAAGGCTTTATTTTCAAGAAGATGTAGTTTGATATGTTTCGCTAAGAATAGGCCTAATACATGTGTATGATAAATTTTCAAATTTTTATTTGAAATAAAGCGTCCCAAGAAAAAATGTTATTCTACATTTTCGACTTGTTTTTGTACGTAATATGACTTCCTGTCGATTATTTAGTCTCGTTCGGTACGGGATTAGCCATGTCCAAGTATACTTGATAAATTCTCAAACTCAATTTTCTTGAAAACTAAACGGAAAATTAAAAAATTGTATTCTTTTTTTTTTATTTTTATACAAAGAGTTACATCGTGTCCGCTTTTACATGTAATTCTACCGGACCCTGTATATGTATATTACCGTTTACAAGTATAAGAACACTGAATCCCTCTCTAGGTCGGTTAAGTTACTTGAATTTAAATGACTCGGGTCTATGAATGTCTTGTTTATACAAGTTAGTTTAAGTCGTTTGAATTTACCTGAAATAACCTGACTGCAAGCGGGCACATAACGAAAATTGATATCTAAAGTGGTGTATACTTAACATCGAAGGAACTTTGAGAAAACAATATCGACAAGCATGAAATTGAAAATAACATTGTATTACTTAACAACTATTGTTTCTTTTAAATCAAAAAATAATTTCATTTTACTCGAAATTAACTTCTGGCATCTATATTCAATTAGATGTTACAATTCTTATTCTAGATATTTAAAAGCTGTTCAAATAATATTATATCCTAAGTATAAATATTTATCATAAATATTTATAATATTTATCAATAGGGCATAAATGCATATAGTGGTGGCGATAACTAACAATCACATGTAATATAAAGCAAGTAGGTAATATAAAAATTACCATCCTGAAAAAATTGATTATAGCACTAAATTCTTTTAAAAATGTAACAATATAAATTAACCTAAAATCAAGAAGCCTCAGCCACGTGTACACAATGAAATCTTTTCTTTGTGTAGTTAAACATGTTACCTCTGAGAATTGGTACCATCTTATACTAAAGCATATACTATTCATTTTTATATGAGAGGTACCATGAAGCATCGTCAGGTTATAAAAATCTTAAACGATTTTAAACTAACTAATTTTTCTTGGATAAACTTGAAATAAAATTTGAATTTAAGTAATTCCATTAAACTTAAAAAACGGAACTTTAATATATTTAAATTTTAATATCGATATATAAACCATATAATGTCCGATTTTTTTATTTATAGTATTTTAATTAAATGGTCAAAAATAGACATATATTTGAGTATCTTTGAATTGCAGTTGGATTCCTAAATCTGTACTTTCATTAGTTCTTTCAAGGCAGAGAATTGTATCAAGTTAGTTGATTCAGAAGTGTGAATACTGCGATTCGCGACTTTATTCCTTCAAGGTTACCGTTTTCAAGTTCATCAGTTTCATCAGCAAGAATACATACTTTTTTATACGCTAATGAATGCAAGTTTTGATTTTTTATAAGAAATTATTAAAATTATTAATGATATTGTTTGTAATATCTTGTCTAGAGATAATTAATTTAAAAGATTTGAACTAGAAGTTTGTACTTATTACGTATGTAAAATGAGAAATGACGTAGAGCTTTTCTTATATTTATGTTTTTCTTGCATTTCGTAGGATAAATTTAACAAAATTAAAATATAATTTAATTTATAAAGTTACAATAAACGGAGAAAAAATACAAGCAATTATTTTCAAACACAGATACCCGCATTCATATTTTTTATAAAGAAGGAAAAAATTACAATGTTTGTCGTCTTGAACTAATTAATTTAGTTCTGACAGAATTTTTTGTACCGACCGGAATAACTATAATATTAACAAATTCATGAAAAGATAAATAAAACGCAGTGCATACGAGATTCTTCTGTACGTGTTTTAATTAGTATTCGATCAGCTGCGGTATTTGCTGCTGTCGCGTCGCTATTATTTAGCAATGCTGCAATCGATGCAGTTGTTACCATCCACGTTACTGTGCTTCCATTTATGCAGCAATTATTGCATTCCGTAATAATACTATTATTGAATAAGTACTGTTTTTGTAGGTGTTGTACGTTTTATTTAACTTAGTAGTTTTATGGAGATTTTCAAGGACGGTGATGGTAACGCGTTGTTCACTGTGTGGGAAAATTTTTTATTTTCTATCAGGTGTTACTGATACATAGCTGTATTAGTATTCCTATAGTTGTGTATTTATTGACTCGATTACGAAAAATTTTGGAGCTATCAATGGAAATGTTTTAACACTTCTAGAAAATCGTCACACGTCATATTTGCGATTAAACATTAAAGTACGAATGTTCCTGCAAATACATTTTGTAAAAAATAGATAATATGTATAGTGGAACTTAAAAATCTTAATTATTTCATACATTTTGCATATTCTGTGTATTTTATATGCATTTTTTAAAAATATATATAAAAGAATATATTTTGTATCCGTTTATAGCATTTACTTTCCTGACAAATTCACCAAGTGTGAGAACATACGTAAATATTATATAGTATAATACGTATATATTATATATCGAATAATTGCACTTTCATGTGTAAATATGAAATACATATAACTGTTTCGAACGATATTTAATTTGAATAATATTAAGTAAATAATATGTGCAAATAATAATTGTAAGGTCTTTATATCTTCCAATTATATTTTTTCATGTCAATATCTCAATTAGTTTAAAAATACAACAATTTGTAGAAAAAATTTCTTATATTTTCTAAAAATGACTCCGGTATCAAGTTATTATATATTCATAATAAAAATATGCTATAGTTAATGTGTTAATAATGATACTACAATGCTGTATTTCTTCTGTTTGATTTTTCTTTTCCGGTTCAATGGCCTTAAAAAAGGAATTTAGTTGGCTCAGTTTATAGCAAATAGAACTCTTAAACTAATTCGCAATTAAAAGCTAACGACTAAACTAATACTAAAACTATCGTCTATTGCCTTGCTGTCCCGTTGCACCTGTTTCCTCTTGCTTCCCTCCATACTACTGTACTACAGTTGTTCTAGCATTTTAAAGCATTCTATACTTTACTATCAATCATTTCTTGCAATTGTTATAAGCATTAACATTGCATTGTATTGGATATTGTCCCTAGCCAAAAAGATCACATGCTTAAAAGATAAAACAGCAAGATGTACACATGACAAAAGGAATTCCTAAAATACTGCTATTTCCAATTTTTAAAGTTGATCATCAGTGAAAAGATATTGTATTTCCATATACAGTAGCGGACAAAAGTTTAAGACGAAATGGAAGAAATAAATAATTGATTTACTTTCCATAAAAAATATAAATACGGTGTTCTACTTTTGGTATTAACTAATTGTACATTTGTTTGTACACTTAGAAAAAAAATTTCATTTTGATATTTTGCTCAATAGCTAAGTTATAAAAAAGGAACGAAATCTGTATAATATTTCGTCGGTCAAAAGTTTAAGACTATACAAAAAATATTAATTTTTGGTTAAAAAATATACACAATTTTTGTTTAAATTCAATATTTTGTTCAATATCCGTTATTTCTTATCCCTTCGGTACATCTTCTTGGCATAGAATCTATTAATTTTTTATATTAATCTACCGTAATATTATTCCAGGCTGTTTCAATCGTAGAGTAAAGTTCATTTAAATTTTTCGGTTTATAACCTTGTACTGTCTTTTTTATGATGCTTCACAAATTCTCGATTGGGTTAATGTCTGGTGATTGCGACGGCCACGGCAGCACGGTGATATTTTCTTCTTGAAAAAACTGTTTCACAACCCGAGCCGTGTGCTTCGGATCATTATCATTTTGAAAAATAAAATCATCACTCATATTGTTGCGTGCAAAAGGTAACATTGTGTTCTTGAGTATGTCCTTGTATTGAAAACGGTCCATAATTCCATTGATACGACATATCGGACCAGGGCCGCTTCGAGAAAAACACGCCCACACCATAACGTTGCCACCACCATGTTTAAGAGTTTTTAAAACGCACTGTGTTTTCAAACTTTCGCCAATTCGACGTCTAACGTACCGTATCCCGTCAGAACAGACGCGATTGAATTTCGATTCGTCAGAAAACAATACCTTTTGCCAATCTTCACTTGTCCAATGCTTATGAGCTTTAGCAAATGCAAGTCGTCTTTTTCGATTCCTAGAACTCAGCAGTGGTTTCTTTTGGGGTTTTCGTCCTCTTAAGTTAAAGTCTTCTAATCTTCTCCTAACAATTCTAGCACTAATTTGTGTATCGTTTTCATAGTTTATCTCCGCAGCAATATTATTTGCACTACGAAAACGATCCTTTTCGCTCAATCGATGAATCCGGCGATCCATTTTCGGTGTTGTTTTCCGTGGTCTTCCGTTTTTCGGTTGATCGCAATACATGCCTGTCTTTAAAAATTTATACCAAGCTTGTTTACAAGCTGTTTCTGACCTGTTCACTATATTTGCTATTTCGGTGAAGGTTTTACTTTGCTTTCGCAGCCTTACGATTTGTTCCCTTTCGTTTTCAAGTAAATTCTTTGATTTACCCATAGTCTGTTCCTACCTAAATGAATTTTAAGCAATAAAAGGTACACTAAACAATGATTTTGACATTCCAGAATCAAAATGTTCAAAAACTGTACTCGTACTCACGTTTTACACAGATCGTCTTAAACTAATGTCCACTGTTTCCAAGTGCTAGGCGGTAACTAACTGTTGTAACTCCTACATTGTTTGTATTTAACAACTGACTGTCTGAGGTTACGAAGGTCAAACATACAGCTACGTTATTCCAAAGAGACAAACCGAATAGAAGAACAATATGCGTATAAGATGTTTGTAATCCGGTTTACAAATCATCGTCTTAAACTTTTGTCCGCTACTGTATATGAAGAACTTTGGTCGACAAAAACTCTGTCTCTATATTTAGAAACACTATAATTCATTCAAGCGCCTGAATTCAAAGAACTTTACCAGTGTGAACCTGGTATTTACGTGTTTTGAAATATTCCTACAAGTTTCTATGATGGTTCTCATTAGTTAAGTAACTCAAGTACAGGTTGCTTGTGTTCGAGTATTTAATACTACTTAATATTAATTGCGTAATTAATACTATTACTACCTTGCTAATGTGAACTTATTATTATCTTGCTTGACTTGAAATACGATCTCGAGTGAAGCTAAAGTTCTTTCAAATACATATGCTTTGACTTGAAAGGAATAACAGTTGCTATACATCGTGGACCTAAATTTATGGTGCAAGCGAAGTCAAAGAAGACCCTATGACTCAAAATAAGACGAAAATTAAGAATGATAAAATTACGTTGTAGGCTTTATATTTTAAAAGATCGAGTTTGAAAATTCAAATTAAATTTGAAAATTTATTAATTATACGTGTATTGGAATAATTCTTGACTTACCTGAAAAAATTTGAATCAACGTATTCAACTTATCATGTCATGTAGAAATCTGCTATAAATTGTCCACTCCTGTCTAATTAAAAACTAGTCTCAAAGTAGAGAAATGTCCAAATTCTCTGAAGTAAAGGCTCTTGCTCAATTTTGTTATTCTCGATTTCACCTTATTTCGAATCATAGACTTTTCCTGACTTTACTTATATCATAAATCTAGCGTCACAATGCATAGCATACTGTTATATCTTGTTTAATTAGTTTTATGTTTGATCTGTACAAACACAAACTTCAGGTCAAGTGACTTGGATTCAACTAACTTAACTAATACAAACGAGACATGATGTACTTGACTCATTTTCAATGCCAATATGTATACCGTATATGCATGCAGAATGTACACGTGCACCATTTTGCACGCACGTTAAGAGAATTGGTATCGATTCTTGAAACGCTGGCTCACTGGTTAGAAAGAGAAACATGCAACGTGCCGCTATTATTAGACACTGCAGACGGCGAGATTCAGGACTTTTTCCCCCCCATTCATCTAACCGCGGAAGAAAACTGACGTAGATCCTCTTTCGAGAGAGGCACGTCCAGCTAACGTATCTACCTGTTTCTTGTTGCTGCGTAGTCTGGTTTCAGTTATGGACCACGGAGCAATGCAGACTTGCAGACGCGCTCTACCAGACTCGTTATACCTTCATTCCGCGGCATTATATTACTTCTTCCATCCACAGCATTTCTTTCTACGAATTTATCTACAATTAAAGTTTCCGGAGCGTAATCCAACATCTGTCACCGCGCGTGAAAGCAAACGGGGCTTAATTAGTGCGACCGTGTATACACGATGCATGAAGTAGAAAATGACTCGTCGAATAATAAAATAAGTAAGATCGCTTCATTAACATTTATGAAAAAGATTTAAGAAGATAAATAATTAGGAAGATCATTATAGATAAGTCATTGGTTTATTTCACAGCACTTCTGTGTATTCCTTTGAAGCAGGATTAGATAACTTTTTTTTCATAAAGATAAGAAATAGCAATATGAATAAATGAGTCGTTTCAATTACGTTATTATCTTCCTTTTACAGATAACATAAAATAACTTTATTATATGTCAAGATCAGATTATTCACACTTTCAAATAATTTTCCATTTTGGTTAATTCTCTTAGATGAAATATGGAATGCTTTTAATTTTAATTACTTTTTAACGATATCCGTTGTCAGTATTGTTTTAGTTTTAATTATCCTTGAATAATAAATGTCTGAGATGATATACATAAGACGTTGTGAGAAAATCAGTGTTTTTAACGCAATTAACAATGTTCATACGATACAATTAGAAATTATTTCAAATATTATTTTAGGAAATATTTGTTCAAACAGAAAATTTCAAATAAGATAAAAACTTATTTCATACGATAGATAAATAATAAAATGATTCTCAGAAAAATCATTTGTCCATTCAAATAAACCAACGCATAATTATTTCAAAATAACATCTAATCAAATGGGATACTATATCATTTAAATAACAATTTTTAAATTATTTTCATCAAATCATCATTAAAAAATCATTTTTCGAATATTCTGCTTGAATAATGCCTTAGTCTGGTTTGAAATAGTAAGTACATAGGCAATTCTCATTGCGTGTAACGACGTGTTATTCTGTCGTTGTAAAGAAGAAAAATAACAGAAGTTTTCGTTATACACATACTACATATGTAAATATGTATGTACATAACATAATAGAGTCAAGAAACTAAGTGGATACGTAATGGAAATAGATATCAATGAAGCTCCATTCAGTATGGCTTCTTTACATAAAAATGTAAATATTAACTTGAATTATTTATTAGATAAAACTTAAATATATAATATTAGTATTACAATACAATGCAATAAAAATACGTTCGATTAAACTTCATTTATATCTACCTGTACTTGTCCATTTATTTTTATTCCCAACTGTATAATTATAATATGTATATTTATAAGAATTATAATAATATTATAATGTACATATATCATATTGTATAACAATAAATATATAATATAACAATAATTGAATACATGATGCTTGTATGATGATGAAAAAAGATATACTAGCTTGTGTCAGATAAATAATATTGAATATACATATTATCATAAGAAACTTGGAAACAAAAATTGGGAAAATATAGAACCAGATTTTGTTAAAAATTTAATATTACAAATGTCCAATAGATTACAGGTAGTTACTCGCTGAGATGAAGAGTCATGAAATATTAATTGCAACACGGTTATTATTAATAGCATTGTTAACCTTATCTGACTATTTTACGATAAAACGTTACCGTTATTTGAATTTTTTATAATTATAAGTTACCGAATAATTTCATTAGTATTTGTTTTTGTACATTTATTATTTATTCTAAATATATATATATAAATATTCTAAATAATGTTTGCTTATATTATACATTTACATAGAATATTTAACTACATGTAATAATATAGAATATATTTTTCTTTTTAAGTTTATATTCCAATTGTTTCTCACAGTGGATCAAAATAAGAAACTTATTAATAAGACATAATAGTTTTGAAATTTTTAATATATATATTTGTCCTACAACAACTTTAACAAGACAGTTGTGGAATCTTTCTCGTATAAAAATATCTGTCTACTGTTACTGCCATTAATATTCGGACACTCTTTAAAACAGAATAACTTTTTTAAAATAGAACCAAAAGACTCAATTCTTTCTTAGAAGTGAAAAGGATTAGTTTACTAGATGACGTTGTAAAAAGCAAAAAAGAAATTGCAATTGGTTGGAATCACGAAGGCGAAGGTAAAGATTGCTTTTTACGAGCTTTTTGTCTGGGCGTGCAATAACAATTTAAATAACATTTTGAAAATTAATGTCAATTATATATGTACATGCTGAAAATTCGATCGAAATCGGTTAATGTTGCTACGAACTACATACTGAAATGGCTAAAAATGGTGAAAATCGTGATTTTTCACAATTTTCGATTTATAACTGTAATAAATGTGAAGATCTTTATATTTTTCGATACCTCTGGCTTCCATATGTATACTGAATCTATTAGCATATAACTGACGTAAATTTATAAAAGGTATTGTTTCAATTTTCATTATAAGCCTAGATAAAAAAAATTGTAAAAAACGACCTTTGCTATTTTTCACGATTCCGACAAACTGCAATATTTTCAAAATTTGTTATACGTCATCTAGTAAACCAATTCTTCTAACTTCTAAAAAAAAAAAAAAAAAAAAAAAAAAAAATCAAATCGATCGATCCTATTTTAAAAGAGTTATTTCTTTTTAGAAGATATTGCGAATATTAATGGGAGTAACTGTACATAATTACTATCGAACAATGTAAGTATAACACATTTCAATATTTATTTTCTTTCATTTTTACTTTCAAACTTATACTTTTATTGCGAAATATTTATTTCAATGTAGAATAATACTGCACATCGGAATGACGAAAGATTTGAGAAATAAATCTATTACTCGTAATGAAACAATGAGCCATTAATTAGCAAAATGTTCATATTAAACAAAAAGACATAAAACAGGAAACGTGTTTATAACAAAGATGATTTTTTGCGTATTCAATGCAGAAATTGTAAAATGTATGTAAAAAGCGTGAAAGCGACACATGCATTTAAACGGATAACCGGAATCGGCGATCTAATGCATTATCTTACAGTGGAAAACTTTCTCTGCACACGTCGTGAAATCTCGTATTTCAATGTAAACTAGAAAATGTTAATAGAATCGATGAAACTATTGCCCCGGATGTGTTGATTATCTTTTATTATATCGAATAGGTTATTGAACTTGCTAAATATAATTTATATGTTTAATATGCGTTTAATCCATGTACCTTTGTTTTATTTTTTATTCATTGTATTATTACATATATACAATTTTCTATTCTTTTCTGGAATATGTTTCTATGAAAGAAATGACAATTTCCTTCTAAACTTTTATTCCAATAATGATATACGCCTAATCATTAGAAAGTATTAATCTTTTCTTAACTTTTTCATTTTATCTATTTCGCGGTATACACTACTGAAGTTAGTCTATTCAAAAAATTCACTTTGAAAATTTCTAACAATAAATAACAATGAATTATGTTACAATAATTATTTTGATTATTTGATCAATTCTGTTTCTGCACGATTTTCTTTCTCTAATCAATTTTTTTACAATCGCGCATCTGCAATTTCGCACCTTGCAATTGTAAATTCGTTGGAAGTGTCTTTGATCCATTCCAGATTATACGCTTGTGAACCATGGAATCGTTACAGTTCAAATGAATTCGCTAATCAAGTCCCCCCAGACGAAATAATAACAGAAGAAGCAGGCGATCATTTGCGTCATGAATTGATTTCGCAACAATGAGTGTAACAGCCAATATGTGATGAATTGTTTATTAACGTCGAGCTTCTGGAACGGTATAAATAAACGCATCTCGTCGGTTCTCCGCTTGTTTGAAGTTGCAATTAAAGTTCTGGCGATAATGAAGCAGACAATGCGATGCGAATGAATTTATGAATCCGCGTTTTCTTCAATTTGCCGCGCGTAGGTAATTATTTTTCGCGAAGACATATATGTACTGTTCCAGGGATACCTTTGAGTTATTAGATCGACTTGTAGGATCATTGTATAATCAATCATAAATACGATAAATTATTATAAATAATTACTAACACGATAAATTATTCATAATTTATAATCATAATAGTCATAATTTAAGTAAATAGTCATAATAGTTATAATTTCGGACGTAACTTAAATTATCTTGAAATTTTTAGTAGATGACTTGGTTTAGAAAATTGCTTGAGAATAAGTTTAGAAAGAGTGGAAGTGTATGGAAGTGGAAGTGAATTTTTAGTTTGTTATATCAATCCAGCGATCTTGAGAATTCTTCCTCAATAGCTCGAATAATGATTGTGTGAAAATCATATTAAATCAAATTAAATTACTTTTAGCTCTGTTTGATTTCTAGCAGTACAACTCTAAACGAATAATCAAGATGTTAATTTAATTATATTCATATACAGTGAGTACAATAAATATTTGTACATACTTTCATTTTCCAATAAAGAGATTTTTTTTATCACCTTCTATATTTCATTTCCATCATCAAATCATATAATATATACAATACAATTTTGTAATCATATAAAAATCT
Source organism: Bombus pascuorum (assembly GCF_905332965.1). Taxonomy (NCBI): domain Eukaryota; kingdom Metazoa; phylum Arthropoda; class Insecta; order Hymenoptera; family Apidae; genus Bombus; species Bombus pascuorum. The sequence continues at coordinate 10,502,827 of NC_083501.1, read as the reverse complement.
AAAATTGCTAAATGATACGAAATTTATCATACTCGGATCTAAACTGTTAGTATATAAATGCAATAATAAATGTAGTGGTGTACAAATACTTTTTGTGACCATTGTAATTATTTCAATTTTATACAATATACAGAGTATTTAAATTCTTGTTTTTTTTAATAACTTGGATACTCTTGCTGATATAAAAAATTCTGCTAGCACAAAATTAGCTGGTTAAAAAGAAGGAACATTGCGATTCATGATTTTTTGTTCGACATTTTAAACTTGGCGATATTATTTTATCAAACGATGTAAATTTTTATTCTCTATGCAAAGTATTATTTGAAAACGGTTAGTTTCAAGACAAGAAGGACATAAACACAGGTATATTGCTTTTCCTTCTACCTTGGCTTTCATACGTATGAGAAATTTTACAAAATTAGAGTTAAAATATCTTTTAAATCAATAGTTTTTAAATACAAGTAAATATATCAATACTTTTTTATAGAAAATAAAACCACGTGTTGGTGTATAACAAAATATTTAGTTATGCTGAAAAAAATATCTTATAGCAAATCACAATATTCGTTGTTTTAAACCATTTAACTTTATCTTGACATAATCTCTTGTATTGGAGAAAGTACTAAGACATTAAAGAATTCAAAATGGATAAAATACCGTGTATGTAAATAATTTAATTCAATATTTGTTTTTGAATTTATTATTTATTATAATGAGGGCCATTTTAAATGTATTAATAACAAGAGCAGGAAATGATAAGAAAAATTTATGAAAAGAAATTCTTACTTGTTCAAAAAAAGAATTCTTTCTCTTTTTAAGTATATATATGCTTTTGTTAAAAACTTTCTATAGTTGCAATTCAAATATTACGATTTTATTTTTGATATTGAGTATTTTTACTATTCTCATTTCACAATTAAAACAAAAATATTTCTAAGATAAAATATATATAAAATCTGTATTAACATTTAATTTGAACAAAGAATTTTTGTACATGCTTTTTAAGAATATTATTATGTATTATTATTATCATTATTATTATTATTATTATAAATATACAAGTTATGCAATATATTGCATATTATATTAATATACATATACTATACATATACTATTGTAATCTTCTTTTTGCTTCGATATCATCTGATTTAAAACGAGAAAGCGATACGTCCCGGTTTGTTAAGGAATAGCATTCTCTTCTTTCTTATTTGTCTAAACCAGACGTGTGTGTTTTAATTTACAGGATAAGGTGAAACAACGAAGTTGCCCTCTCGCTACTACCGTGACCGTATTGGATTTCTATTTCCTGTACGCAGGAGAACACACGCACATGAAAAGTGCTCTGTCCTGTTCCTACATCAAGAGGGAAATTATGAGAACGATACGGGATCTTGGAGGACGTGCGCGAGTTTAGTGAAGGTGAGCCACCGATATACAATTTTTTTTTCGGTCTCCTACATCTAAAACACATTTCGTAGTATACATTATTTCACTATAAATACTTCAATATAAATTCTTAAATGCAACTTAAAATATTCTTGAACTTAATGTAATTTTCGTTATTTTCTATTTGGGATCCGTTTCTACTTGAAAATTTTTTATTCGTTGCTCTGTGCATTTATGCTCTAAACAGTTTTGCAAACAATGTGAAATAATTTCATATGTAATTATTCAGGTGCAAAAGGTGTATTATATCCTGTTAATGCAAGAATTTCATACACTCTCGAATATAACGTAATTTATGTACATGTATTAATATATATATATAATAAATAATTATTTATATAAATAATAAATAATAAATAAATATATATATATATATGCATTTTTTTTCTTTTTTTGCTTTGGTTTCACCAAGAAAGGAATTGGTTTACAATATCTTTACATAGATACGAATGTAATTTTTTCGAATTAAATTTATTTACAAATTACATCTTACAAGGTTTAAAAAGTTTTTACTCTATATTTTTTAAATGATTCCTCAAAACGTTCCAAATAATCGTAGGTGCATCTGTATCTTCCTCTTTTTTTATGTACGAAACGTTTATTAAAACCAGTAATCTAATCAAAATCTGAGTATTATCTGAGTAGATTAGAAGATAAGCATAGTTTATACGAAGAACATTTTAGTTGTGACTTTAATTAAAACCCAAACCGAATCAGCTAGAAAAAAGTAAGAAAATTTCGATAAGAAGTAAAATTTAAGAAATTCTAATGTTATTTTTATTTTTTATTTTATTTTTATTTTAAATTCTATTTTATTTCTACTTCAAATTTCTATTTAAGTCTATTGTAATAAAAATTAAATAGACGATACTATTTAAAATTATTGTGAAGAACAATATTTGTACAATTGTTGTAGTAACATGGTGCAATATACTTAAAAATGGTATTAATTACAATAAATATTTAGCAGACTTGTACAAATAGATTATTATTGCTCAAATAAAATAAAGTAAAAAATGATTATATGTCATAAATCTATTTGTCTTATGTAATACCATTTTAATGATTTCCCTGTTCGTCTAAAAATGATGATACATATTGACCTAGATTCTAAAAAACATTCAATAAAAAACTTAACGAAGGTTCAAACGAAGAGCATCGAATAGCTGAGTTACAAGTTCTACGTTTTCACTTCGTTTTCTTGTTCGAATTAAACGAGGAATGTGTAGTAGGCGATCGCATTCGACACAGGTTTACAAATGCGATGCAACGAGGTCTCGTCGAACACGAGAGGCTTTTCTTTATGATCAACCAGTTGCAGGTCGCACATGGTGATATGTGCTTTTATGGTGTTCCACGAAAACCGGTAGACATTCCCACTAAGGCATTTTCTGTTTTTGTAACAAACCTTGTAACTATAATTAACCGACGAAGAATTTGATGGCGTTTCTTCTCTTTCGGTCAAAAACGCATTTAACCTTCGCAACGAGTATCATATTATACACGGTTATACTGGTATTTACTGATATTTCTGCTTTTTTCTTCTTTCTCTTATTAGCTATTATCTTTTACTATAAAATAATATCCAAATTTTTAAATCATGAAATGATAGTGCACTTAACATTTTTTTTATTTAGTTACCTTTTGCAATTAATTAAAAAGATGCATTTAAATTAATTTAATCGAAGGATACATTAGCCTTATTTATAATAAATGTTGTTTTGAAATGTACAGTTTCGACATTTGGAGATGAAACTTTTTAGTGGAAATAAAAATCATCCGAATCAATTCTTTTTTTTGCTTTTTTATATGTTTATAGTAATATAATTTTTATTTTATTAGTCATAGCTTAGTTTGAGTTAAGTTAAATTTTTTTAATTCTTTTATCTCTTTCTATTATCTTACTGTATTAAATTCTTTATATCCTTTTGTTCTAATCTTGACTATTTTAAACCTTTCATTATTATTTTTTTAATATCAAAAAATAATTCTTTCGAAATTAAATAATAGCTGGATAGTTCTTATTTTCTTCCTATCCAAAACATGCATGTAAATATTTTATTGCATATCCCATTACCTTTTAACGTAAAAAATATTTACATTTGAAAATCGCATGATACAGTAAACGTATAGCGTTTAGTTTCCAAACCTTATTATTTTTATTTTGATAATGAAATACGTTCAAATTTTTCGAACGAAAGGCATAGAGGCAATTCTTAACTTTATTTATTACTTTACTATATTTGTGTCTTTTTAATTTAATATGTATATATACGTCTTTGTGTTCTTTTTGTGTGGTTTTGCAACAATTTTAATAGTTTTCTATATATACTCGATTTCAGCACGATTATATGAGCAGACTCTGAAGCATACTGAGTCATCAAAAACGTTTTACGATCTTCGTTGTATGAAGCAAAAATTGGCACGAAAGTAGAACTAGTTTTCACTTTTATATCGTCACTCTCTATTCGAAGTACCATCAAACAGTCCTATAGTTTAATGTCCCGTCTACAATAGCGTAATTTTTCAAGAAAGTTCGATTACTTTTTATTTAATCATACGTTTCTCGTGATAACTTTATAGATTTTTGTAATAAAAGTAGAATTACATTGTCAATAGAAAAATAACGGACATAAAGGTGGAAAAAGAGAAGGAAATAAGCTTTGAAGATGTTAATACTTTTCCAAAAATAGCTACAATTGATATTCCTTCAATTTATGACATACATGGGTGTAAAATAAATAGAATTTTATACGTGATATGTTTCCATCGATAGATAAAAGTAGGAAATTTAAAAAAACAAGGGAAAGGAACTTGAGGGATGTTAGCATTATTTCAAAATAATAAAAAGCGTTTCTTTTTTAAATTTATTATACAAACTATAATAAAATAGTATTACGGACGGTTAATTAAACCTATAACTTATTTTGACACTGTATTCCAGAATTACCATATACTTTATATTTTTATCATTATATCATTATTATTATTATATAGTTCAACTGATCGTCTATCTGTAAATTTTTCAAGGATCAAACCCAAGGATCAAACCCAAATTAATGTTATACCAACAATTTTCCTGTTGCACGAATGAAATTACACGTAAATTATCGTAGGCTATTTTTACATTTTCACTGCTATAATAAGATCTCATTTCCTTCTGATTGTTTTATATACCTTTAAATTACACCTCAGTCAGTAAATTTACGATAACAGTTAAAAATACATAAGATCGCTCGGTTCCACTAGGCAGTAAAATTTTAGGTATTAGTTGTGTCAAGATTTATGAAGAAAGTTAGGTGGTTCAAGGTTTTCGAAGCTCTTAATTTCGAATAACAATTCAGGGCATTCGTCATGTTCGAAGAACGAGTCTGTCCCTTGCTAAACACGAACCAGGAACGACACGAGGGGTTTCTCCACTACGATTAACTTCCATCACTGGAGTGGGGGGAGGAAGGGCCTTCGTAGCCGCGTTGAGCGTGCACCATGAGTTTTCGTTGGATAGCAGAAGGAGAAGGTTCTGCTCGTGTGTCTGTCTCACAGTGTGTCGAGCATTTCTCCTCTATGTATAATTCTATCGTAGTGTCTTGTTTAACTTAGAATGTGACACGAGCTGTTATTCCTTGCCATCTTGTGAAAGAGACAATTTGTTTACTTCTGATTCAAGATCGAAGATCATTTTGAGACAGTCGATGATTTCTGAGATCCTCGTGACGGATAATTATAAGGTAATTGATTTTAAAGCTTCAATCTCTGGTTAGATATCGCTATGGAATTATATATATTCCGATCAAAGATATTACAAAATTGGAGAATTGGTATCTCTTAGAGGATTTGTTTTTGCTATTGTAAATTACTTTATTTTTAACAGAAAGGTCGTGTTTTGAAGTTAACCAAGGATCGTCCTTTCTTTACTAATTTATAGGAAATTGTAATACGTATCGTTTTTAGTATTTTTTAGGGAACTAGGAAATCGAAGTGCATATACTATTCATCTTTGAAGTGCATATATTATTTGTTATTGTGATGATAGATGGTCGATTTGTTTATAAGTAGGTTTGGATGAAGTTTACAAGTGGGACTATTTAGATTTGTATTTTTAATGAAAATTTCTTACTTTTCACTATTTTAGTGTATTATACCGAACTAATGTTTCCATTTTTAGAAAACTTCGGTTTTGTAATAGCTGTTGATCGATGTTTTTACAGAAAAGTCGAATATATTTTACTTTAGACAGAGAGTCAAATAACTTAAATTCATAAGGTATTTACTAAAAATTTTCTTTTTTGTTTTGTTTTAATATTTCATAAGATATTAAAAACATTTGGTTTTACACAAAGCTCAGAAAGTGTTGAATAATATCGATTACATAAATTTGTAAATTTTTATTAAAAATTTAACGTTTCAATCTTGTCTAATATTTTTAATCTTCTTTTTGAGTAAATGATTCGAGAATCTCACAAAAAAATACAAAATTTGTAACACGAGTGATTTACTTCTCGTATAAAGCGAATAATGCTCTAATTATTTTTAAGTATAGTACTTAGAAGTATATTTAAAACTGGAAGTATAGGTATGTTAAAAAGATTGCATATTTATCGTAGTTATTAATTAATTTTAGGAAAATGAAAATAATCAACTTTTACGGGCTAGCAAGTAACCAACATTGGAACTTTAAGTAGGTTACAGTAATTATTTACAAATTTCGTTGCACAATGCGGTATAATCTTCGTCCTGTTAATTACCAGCATCTTCAGAGGGATTAGCTTCATAAACGCGTTGATTAATATTTCATGATTATGTGGATTTGCATAGAAGCACTTAATGAGAAAAAGTTTTCACATATTAAACCACAATCTTACGCTTTACATATTACATGCATTTTATAAATATATATCTTTGATTCTCTTAAAGTATCAGCGCGAAAGCTAGTGATCAAATATCAAAATCTGTTATCCTAAATTTCCTTCATAATCGCTAAAAATTATTTTTTCTTCTTATTCCTTTCTTTTGTAGTGATTCAATATCAGAATCTGCGTTATTCCAAATTTGAAACCAAGTGCATGAAATAATTTCATAATCACCAGATTATTCCGACCGTCTTCTTATAAAATAACATGCATCGAGCCAATAAACAAGTTCGGTTTTCTAGAAGATGGTCTTTTCTAAGTCTATCTGCTTGACTTTTATGTTATAACAAGGCTTCCACGTCGGTCAGTGCACTTTTCTTTCGAACGAATCGTAACGGTATGCAGAGTAAAATTAAACATCCATAGTATAATATGGTCATAAAATGTTAATCAGCTGATAATGAGTTTACGGTCTGACGGTGATTTAATCTTCTCCTTTCTTTTGCAGTTTTCACGTGTGCAATATGAAAAACTGAGCGATAACCGTAATGATGAACTTAGAACTCTGAATTGGTATCACGAATCATTAATGATTACTATAGTTTCGGCTACATTATTGAATATTAGGATAGTTAATTTTATTTTGTATTTTATATTTTACACGGTAAAAACTGACAACGATGTTTACCGTGTAAAACAGATACATAGAATACAAAATAAAATTCAAATTAATTGAACTGTTGCAATATGGCCGAATAATACCAACTTCTACCGTTTCCAACGCAAATGTTTTAGTTATGATTTTTTATTATTTTTCTTTCCCAGTTTACCCCCCCCCCCCATTACATTTGTCACATTCAGTTTTAGTCCTATTCAATAGCATATTTACTATTTGCTAGGGGAAAGAAAAAGGGAAAGAGATGTTTAACTTTTCTCTATAAAAGCATAGAATTATTTCCATCAAAAGCATAGAACCCACTGTATTGCACATTTGCTACTACACTTATCACGTGAACCTGTCTATTGCATCTTCTATTGTGTTTCCATCATTAAAAATTGGAAGAAGGCCATCTTATTTTTTTCTTCGAAACGAGACCCCTGATTTTGAAAAGTTTCACTGTAAAAATATGCTGCAGCTGCTAATTGATCGTATCGTAAAGTTTTCAGAGTGCAAAACGTTAATTCGATTTTACTCTATTTTCTTCCTTGTAATCGTATTTTTTCGTCTGTGAAGTTATCTTCAAGAAAGAGTTTTAATTTATATTTTCGACGAGGTGTACTATTTTGTTATATTTATGTCAGAAGTTACTTCAAAGTTTTAAGTATTTTGGGAAATAGAATTCGTTAAGTTTCATAGTATATATTTGGGGAAAGAGAAGTGTTTTTGACACGTGAAGTGATTATGACTGAGCGTTGACCGCGTTAATAAATTCCACGTAACACGGCAAAGAGGACAACGCTGACATGGTACTGTATTTTTAGAACGCAATTTTGGCATTAAGCGCGTACAAAATAGGAGTCTACATCTATGTAGAACGTAGATCTTGCACATACATTTCACATACGTGACCAGGTCAAGTTTGGCGCTCGAAGAACTGAACTATTTGCAGGGGTGAAATATCGTCGAATAGCTAATAGTTTTAGTTAAATATACATATGTAGATACATTGCATGTTTATACAGTGTATCTTAGACTGTCACCTTACATAGGTACTTTTGAATATTCTTCCTTTATTTTTTAATAATGTTCCGACATTGTAATTAATGAGTGAACAAGTATGATTATTTTGAAAAATATCTGTAACTATAGTATTATACAGAATATCCTTTAAGTGCTTACTGTACTTTACGAGAAAAATAAAGTATATTTAATCAATATAAATTCTGAAATTATACTATTATGATCTAAATATCAACATATCTATAAAATACCTATATCTATAAATTTCTACTTACACATATTTAAATATCAAAATAATTACACAAGGTCTATTTAGAGAAGGTCTTTTCCTATATACAATCATATTATTCAACGTATAAGATATATGAGTAAAGGTAATGAAAAAATGTCTTCTTGAGAAGTTATACCAGAAATACAGAGTAATACAGAGCAATGATGGACCCTCGCTATTCAGTCGATAAAGAATAGGAACAGATCAACGATATTTACGTCAATTCTATTACGATATGCTAAAATTAAAAAATTATATTGAGAATTTTTTAATAATTTCCTTCAATTACAGTGAATGTTTTCGTAAAGTAACGTTTTTAAGTTCAGCGATTTAAGTTAAGTCTTAGCGATGAATAAAATAAATGAATGATGAATGAAATCATCGACTTCATTTCCGATATTTTGCCGAACACAACAATATGATATTTACATCACTAGTAATTATGTGTGATTATATAAGAGTTTCCATGATTCCCTTACAATGGCACTGAAAAGGTTTCATCGTAGGTAGCAGATACTGCAAAGTTGCCAGTTTAGTTGTTCTAATATAATTTCTAAAGGAATAACAGTAAATTATTAAAATAATTAATTTATCAAGTTAATGAGTTCTTTCATTTCTTCTTGGTCAATTATAATCGGATAATTTATTTACATATAACGTGGTGATCGCCATCACCAGAATTTTATACGCTTCTTGATTATGTAATTTTAAATTTAAATAGTCATTAACTTCTACCGACTTTACACTTTAACTCTTTACCATTAATATTAATATTACACCGATATCCTATAAAAGCAATTGTAATAAGTTAGTTTACCGTGAATAATTTATCATCAATAACTAGTTGGTGTAGTAATATTCTTCGTAGGTGTAATGTAAATATAATTAGAAATTTAGTATTCTTTGATCACTTAAATATTACTATTTAGCAGAATATATAATTACCTATTTGGAATTATTTACTAGCCTTAAGTGCCTCATTGAAGTTATGAGCAATTGAATTTTTTTTTTTAAGTTTTAACGTAATATAAAATGTAGATTTCTCGAGAAATTTCTTCTTTAATACATTTATAAGTAACTTGGTTTGTTTAACAAAATTATGTACTTGTCATGTTTATACAGTTATGTTACTTAATTGTTAGTCGATGAGTTACCGCCATGGTACTTTATCGATTGAATATCTTCCACCTTGGCTTCGAAAAGTCAAATAAAAAGTTCTCTCTCTCTCTCTCTCTCTCTCTCGGGAATGCATTCAGCCAAAGTTTCTTATTGCAATTTAGACTAGTTCCAGTCATGGGGACCACGAGGCGAGACAGACGCGCTCTGGCAGACCCGCTACGCCTTCATTCCGCGACATTATTTTCTATAAACTGTGTTTCTTCCATGGGTTCACCTAGAATTCATGGTTCTTGCGTTCAGGATCATCTTGCGTACTATTATTAAAAGGTATTTTAAGTACATTACATCGTTCTATCGGATGATAAGTATTTACAACTGTGTATTTTATTATCCTTCGGTTGAATTTTTGAGAATGTGAATTACTTGGATTGAGAATTTAAGTCTTTAACGATAATTTCCTTAAAGATAATTACATTTTTCAATGTTATATTTAAACGCAACGAATAAAAACTAATAAAGTAGCGGAGACAATTTTTTATAGGTCAATCTTTGAGGGTTTGTTTATGATATTGTAATTAACCAAAAATCAGCTACTTTTTAACTCTTTGTTCATTGGATTATTTTATATGCAACAAGTGGTGCTGATTTTCAATTAATATATTTATACGTCTTATTATCTAACTGAAGTTTATAACAAAAAACTACTTTCATTTTCAGAAAATGTATCAGATAATTCGATACCAGTATCCGTCAGGAATGCTATAAATTTTCTAAACAACGCAATGTTTGTATAAACGTTTGAAACTGAAATTTCCAAGTATCAAAATTTAAAAAAATGATCTTAAAATTATCTTAATCCATATTACGATTATTTTTCATTTTTGCTTCCAATTCTCAAAATACAATTTGAAAATTAAAACATATTACAAACCGATTTACGCAAAAATGAGAACATAATTTTTAACCTGTATGAAACTTTTGCGCAAATGCAAAGACTTCCATAACAACATTTGAAAAAATTAGCGAAAATTTGTGAGAAACATGGGAAAAATTCGTGAGAAACGTTAGCACAAAATTAGACGAAGTAACTACTGAGCGTGGTTACCAAGTCTTAGACGATGCACAAACAAACCGGTAGACGCGAACAAATGTGGTAAGTTTAGGGTTCCCTCGACTTGCGTGCACACGCGTACGCTTTTCACGTGTCGAGCTAGTGTCGACGGGGATGGAAGGAGCTGCAGCGTTTCCTCCCTATCGACAAAAGCTCTTTTAAGCACGAACGAGTGCAGTACTTAAGCGTACATATGCATAACCGTGGAACACGGAGACTTGCAATTGCAACGACTCGTGATTCGTAGCATTTCAACCAAAAGGGGTTCTCCGCGTGTAGAGCGACGAGTTTGTGTAGCTCAGAATCTAGCTTGTATACCGTATACGGTATCGCTCTTCGCGGTTTTTCAGATTTTGATGTCACTTGCAATTCTATAATGACAATCGTTAGAATGGATTTTCACAATGTAATCTAGCTTTCTAGGTCTGCTGTGTGAAATTATTTTACAAATACAGAATGTTTCGCATCTCTAGATAGACATATTTTTATAGTGATTAGAGATAGAATAAAATTTATAAAACGAAATTAGGTAATGCACACTAGCGGCCAAAAGTATCTGGATAGTTGTTTATTTTTGGCAAAACGTAATTTAATTAGAAAATTACAAATGGGAGGAGTCAGATGAAATTTAGTCTTTATTAGAGCTATCGTAGAATATTATGACATAACAAGATGTATTTTTAAATGTCGGTATTTGTAATTGTTAAACGTTATGAAGTTCATTGTTCTCAATTTCAACAATATTTGAAATCGATTTATACTTCGACGAGTCATACATTTAGTTTCAATATACTGTTAATAAGATTTTAAACTAACAATTGTAATTTCATATAATGTACAACCAGTCACGAAATTCTACAAACACTTATTGGATTTTTTATATTCCGTACCTCCTTTTTCTTACTAAAGATGCAAGTAAATAAATTGTGTTATACTTTTAACAATTCGTATATTAATGGGTTAAAAGAATTTGTAGAGTTAACGTTTTCACTAAAAAATTTTATATTTAACAAGTGTATGTAAATTTTTGTGACTGACTGTATGTACATACATACGTATATCTGTTAATTCCATAAGGAGATAGTAAATATTACTTTCAATCGTTAGTTATCCATTAATTCATAATTATATTTTAACATTTATATGAGATGTACAGTTGTACGAATCAACTGAAATATTCACATTACGAGCGATAATTCTATCCACACTCTACCTTCTTTTTATGTAAAAAAAGTGCAACTGCATTTTCTTTTCGGATATACCAATCCTTTGATTTTTCTTGCGTACGCGATATAAAATACCACTGCAGCAAATATAACAATATCACTACTACGTATAACATATAAATACAATAATATAGTAATAGTAATGATAGTGTGTTACAGCTATGTTACAGCTGTGTATGTATAATATTTTTAATCGATTTCTTACGTTTGATTTGGATTTATATCCAATTATATACTATTATATAATCATACACTATTATTAGTATCAAGGATAGACGAACGAAAATTAAATAAAATTTACGAAATATTCCATTTTTTGATATTTTGATATATTCGATATTTATTGGTATTTCACTTTTTGATAAAACGTAATTGTAAACAGCGCCTTTGCCCATCGCAATTCTATCCACGAACTCAAGTAGCTTTCATATTATAAAAGATGCTTATTATATAAGGTTTCTTACTGCATTTAAAATCTTTTAGAATCCTGATATAATTTAAAATATTATTTATATGTTGGTTTTTAGTCATTATCAAATATATTTTATTTAATCGTATAAATTTAAAGGAATATATTTCTCTGTAAAAGCTTGGTATATCTTGTGAATTATTTTGTTTTCGATCATTTAACTCTAATATCTTTATATCACGGAATTGATGTATTTAAGAAAAATTATGTAGCTCTATTTCTTTGTATTCTTATCGTGTTCTGTATTTTAATAGATAAATGATAATTTGTTTTGGTTCAAGTAAAATATTGTGTTGAGCGAAAATAATAAAATCGTCGTACTAATTATTTACTACTTGATTATGCATTAATAAAATTTGATCGTTTAATGTAGATATTTTAAAATAATGAAATATTAATTCCTCAAGTGTTAAATACTTGTTTAACATTTTATATGTTATTTGTATATTATGGGTGTTTATGTAAATACATATTTTCACAGAAGGTTAGTAGAGAAGTGAAATCTAAATAAAGAGCATAACCGAATAAACATGATAAAAGTATCCCAAAACCAATTTAAATTTATGATACGTCAATCGAGAGGGTTTTCTAGGAAAACCATTTTGACAAAATTTTAGTCTCCTACTCCCATTATTATATATAATAATATATATATATAATATAATATATAGTATATATATAATATATATAGTATATATATAATAATAATAGGAGTATTATATATTTACGTAACAATATTTGAGATTACTATAGTTGTAGTGTTATATATCTAGGGATTTTTTCAGATCTTTTGACTGAAAAACCTATTTTCAAAAAATTGGGAAGATTTTGACATGCCAAATTTTTGATTGATGTTATTAAATGACGACATTTATGCTTTTACATTAGAGGTTGCCTAACATGTTTGTTAAATTATAATTTTTGTGGGCTTTTTGATCATGGAATGGCGCGTCATAGCTAAAAAAAATTAAAATCCACTATTTCTTACCGTATATGGATGACTGATCTACTTTGTATAATTGATATCGTATGCTATATGCAATTCTAAATAGTTTTACCTTTGTTAAATGAGTGAATTTTTAAATGTCTCATCTAATATTACTAATCTTCATCGCTGTCATCGTTGATCACAGTATTTATTAACTACATTATATTTACTAACACATTGAAGATTTTGTTGAGTATCTCAACAAGCCTCATAATGAATGCCATTATCTATCATATGATAAATAATAAATTATCGTAGCGATATACGAGCAACGTTCAATACTCCGATTGCCATTTATAGATTCACGAAATTGTTTTCTTATTCTCGAACAGTCAATTGAGTTTGCTTATGCAGCACTTGTAATTTTTGGTGTTAATATATTGAGATTTCACTTGAAATTTTATAGTATAAAATTTTATAGTATAAAATTTTATATTAAGTATTATATTATTATTTTCTTTTAAATAACGCAAGCTAATATTATTTTCTGAGTCCATTACTTTAACCATATATGGCAATTCGCTTGTCGATTCTATAAACTTGAGGAAAAAGCTTATAATTTATTGTAACACAAGCTGTAACATATCAGGATGACTATAAAAGTGTTGTTAAATATTTCTTATTAAATATTGTATCGTAAATAATATTCGCATTTTTAAACTTATATCACACGTGTTACTAACATATTTTGCATATTCTTCGTGAATATTTGCATATTTTACATATATAAATTTCATATACTTGTTATATATTTAACATACATAAACATTCGCAATTTAATTATACGGATAAGATGCATTTTATATTGATAAGCAACATTCATTTTGTTACAGATTCAAATCGGATGGCCGTTCTTTCAAAATCTGGGCGCAAGGGCGCAGTGAAAGATATAGTGTACAGCAATGACGCTTCCGGTATCGAATTATCAGGAATTGCTCATTCAGGTTCGGGAGCTGACGCATGAAACGATCCGTCTGCAAAGACAGTTGTCTTCTGACCTGTTCGACAATGCTGATCCGCCAGATGTAAACCACAATTTCTCTCTCGGACAAAAGAATTATGAAAACGGTAAGTTTTGTAAAAAGAAATGACAATTTATTTTTCTTCTATTAGGATGTATTAACATTAGAAAGAACATCGACATTTTAATTTAATAATAAATCTTGTTTAAACTAGTAGCAAACAGTTGCTCAACAATTGTTTTGAAGAGCAATATCAAAGAGAGGATATTCTATCATTTCCAGCGTTAATTTCAACAAAATTCTACTTACAAGCTTTTTTTAATTAATAGATTGATCTGTTGTACATATATAACACGTAAGAAACATATTTAATATCAATAAAATCTTTATTACATTTAATGTATCTTTACGGAACAAAAACGGATATTTGCCATAACGGTTGCTGGATCGATTGTTTTTTACTGCATCGTAAATTTAGCTCACGACATTGCTAAAAGTCCGTTGAACTTACGATAAGAGCTAGTATTATACCGTTAGAATTCAGAGCAATTTAACCAAGCTTTTTTCCTAATTTGAATAATCTTTTTTAATTTAAGCATTAAGCAGTAAAGTTGCGTTTAAATCATATGAGAAAATGAACCTTGGTTTTGTTTTTACACTAGTGCGCATAAAAAAGTTTAGTAAAGTGATAGGTAATAATTTAAAATGGCAGTTTCTTAAATTATTAGAGCAGATAATCGATTATTTAATAATTATTATAACTGTTTATTTAATACAAATTTTTAATACATAAATAATGAAGTTTTATGTTCTTAATATAAAATCTGAATTTTATTAATAATAATAATAACAGCAATAAAGATAGTACACCAAGTAATAGTGAATAAAAGTGAACTACTCAACGACACACCGTACTACAGGCGTAACCATTATTCTTGAAAACGAACACTACAAACTATACTTGGAGATAAGTGACCTTACACTACGATACACACAGATAAAGCAATACTATACAACAGGTTAGTTATCACCCTTCAAGGCAAAAACCAAAAGATAGCAATTACACCGTACACATTAATAGACCATCTCGAACAACTATTAATAAACACAAGCATTCATTATATGAATCATTTTAAGAACCTTAAACATAGTTCACTCTTTCCTACAGACAACAAAATTCGATGCCCCGTTCTAGGTTGACCTAAGCTCGTTGGAATGAACACATCTGTCCTTAGGAAGACGATAAAAATAAAACAAGTTTATTAGAAATATGCAAAGGTAACAATAATACCGTTTTGCATTGAGCGCTACGACAAACTATTGCTGTTAATCGAACTTAAAGTTCATCTCAAGATCACCTCAAGATCATAGTGTAGTAGGACCTTGAATTCATTTTGATATCAGCTATAATTCTGTGAAGTCCAAAATATATGGTGCCATTTAAAAAAGTCAATATGTTCTTGATTTCTTTATTGAAAAATTCTGTTTTAATTTTTAATTTCCAAATATGTAGTGAATCGAAAACTAATTAACTTTTGTTCAAAACGTTACTTTGACATATTATCGGGACCTTATACATCTTGTATAAGTTATTCATATAAATTAAATCACTCTTAAGAATTAAATGACTACGTTACACCCTATGAATCTTCCACGTGTGTTACAATTTTATAAGTAAAACTTATTATCTTACCGGTATATAATTAACTAAAATTTTGTATTTACCTAATTGTAAGTAACTTAGACCACGACATATAAATTTCTTTTACAATATATATTTTTAAATGTAATATTTCCCTTCTCGCAAGATACATGATTTTACCTTTGTATATGTTACTTTAAATTATTCTGCCTCACTTTCTTATTTGTTTTATGCGGTTTTCACATCTTTTTCTTTCTTATGCTTTTTGTATTTTGTCCCTCTTTCCTACTTGGTCTTTTTTAACATCCACTATAAACTTCGACTTCCTGTGATATAACCTTCTTTTTTTCTTTGCATATATTTTCTTAGTCTTGGTCCACTCTTTGAGAAAATATTGATATGTTCTCTTACTTTCATATTCCCAGTAACTGTTACGTCTTACTCGTTACAATTTCTGAATTTTACAATCGATTTTAACCTTATGCCTTTATCTTTCTGCTCTAAATACACATGCAACTTTTATCTCTATCATCCAGTTGTCATACACCTCCATTGACACTGAATTCTATATTTTATTTTTCCTTTTACTCTTATTTTTTTTCTAAACTCTCATTCTTCTCTCGTGTCTCCCCTTCTCTTCCCTTATTTAGATTAATATATTAATAATATGTTAATATTAACCAAAATTTCGTTAGTAGCTTTTAATGTTGCAAAATTTCTTGAACTGGTTTACCATTCTTCTTTGAAAATTTGTGCATAGTATTCAGCTATGTCGAATTATCCATGCTAATTTCAATACAAATCGATTAATTATTAATTTTAACATAAATTTACTGTTACTAGTTTCCATATGAATTCGTCGATAACTAGTTTCAAGTTTTCAACGAAAAATTTATAAAAAGCAAATATTATCTTTGATGGCGAAGCAAGCGATCGAATATATTGTTCGAATACCAAAATTCATTGAAGCAAAAGTTGTTCATCTCGGTCGCGCCTATTTCCGTGTCTGCTTTGACGGAGGACAATCGTTTTCCGTTTCTTGCACAGTTCCTCAATATTATCAGCGTGAGACGTATATACGAAGTTGGATGACGATTGTGCTGTCTGGCAAGTGGCGTCTGCGAGTCCAAGAGAGGCAAAACGGTTGGACCAATGCCATACTATGCCAAAGTATGTACTTTTGGTCCGCGTGAGACATCGAGAGAAAAACGCGTTTGCCGGATCTTTCACAGGCTTAAAAGCAAAAACTGCACGTGCAACACCTGTGATGCGAGTATCTTTACTTCTCTGCGTTTTTTGTGGGACAAGTTATATTTCCCCTTTTTAACACAAGATATGAATTGGCAGAGAATATAAAATGTGTAAAAAAAGCAAAATGTTGAATTGTTGCCATATTATTATCGGACAGTAAAATTAGAATATTATGTAGTTGATGAAGTCACAACTTACTAGTACTGATCCATTCTTTTGCATAACGTTCGTTAATTTGGCAAATTAGATAAAATACTGCGAAATAAATAAAATATTGCAACTAAATTTTACAAATTAAAAGTAAGCTAATTATATTATATTATGTGTATTATATCAGTCACCTTTTTAAATTACACGCAGGGATGAGAATAAGCAATTAATAAAAAATTATTGCTTAATTCTATTTTTAAGTCGATGGTTAATTATTTATTGTATATATATATTTGGTATATCTAGTTAGTATAAAGAGTATCTTGTGTTGTAGTTGATAGAAGCTTGATAGAAGACTTGTATTTCAATCATTAATAAGAAGCGGATACATAATATAGTAACTACTTGGTGTGAACATAAATAGTGGCAAAATAAATCAAAGAAACGAAATCCCTTGTAATCCTTAGTAACAAGGAAAATAATAATATTACCTATATATTTGATATATCAAATAATACAAATTATTTTCTTATTTATATGTTTTTAAATGCTCAATTCGATACGTTTTAAGTAAAATGGTTAATTTTGACTAAATTGGCTATTGTGAATTCGAGATTGTGATAGTATCGAGATTATGTCATTTGTATGCGTCTTCGTTTATCCTCTGATGAAATAATCGATCAGATGGTATTCATACAAGGCAAGATCCTGCAAAAACTCGAACGATGCTCATTACACAAGCACCCAACGTAAATAATAAAATTTCCTGTTGACAATCCAGTGCAGAACGAATTATATATTATACGGTCGATGCGTCACGTTTAAATTAAAGCGACATCTAGTGCGTTAAATTGTAATGTGACAATTACCTTTCGAATTAAGTTGTGCTCTCTGTGTAGACAGAATCCTGTCTGTAGAATCCTAACACGGTGGGATTATTTTTATTTAAGCATATTTAAAAATTTTATATTTCGGCGGTCTATCTAATATTACTGTTTTTTATGACATTATACTCTAGAATGGTATTAGACCATGAAAGAACTTGAAAGAACTTTCGTGTTCGAAAATTAACATGCTTAGTAATTTCTATTTTTCAGAATTTCTCTCTTTCGATATTTCTATGTTCTTACAATAGAAGAGAACTTAAGCTTCATACAAAACGGAAATATTTTATAATTATAACAATTGTTGGTAATCTGTTTAGAAAAATTAATATAATTAAAACAGTATTTTGCGTGACTTTTTTTCTTCTCTCGAAAGCAAGAATTTTTCCGCTCCCAATATTAATGACCTTGAAATATGTTCTCGAGAATTCTGTAATATAATATATATAAATACAAATTCATTAACATTCTGAATAATTTCTTCCTATATAAGTACAACTGTTGCTCAGCCTTCTTTTTCAAGATATTTGCAAAAAAGCTCCGATTAAATTACGATTACGATTGCATCCCATTCTGAAGTAAACGGTCGCATTTGTATATAACTAATCTAAACTTAATCCACTGATGAGAATGACAACCAGTATTAATATTGAATAAGTAAAAAAAGAAAAATCACTGGCTTATAGATTGGGCGGGAATAATATCCTGCTGCCAATAGCCGGCGAACATCGCTGGCATGGAATAATTTTCAATAAATCGGTATGTGGAATTGGTTAAAAACTTAATAAATATGACCTACCGTTATTGAAATATTATTTACAGTACAAATATTTGTGAATCATTAATCAATACATGTAGTATTAAATATAAATTGCTTATAACTTGAAATCTAAAGTCAAGCGACGATTAGATGTATAGGCAGAAATTGTTCGGAATATTGACCATGACGATATATTTCAAGGTCACTGAAATCAGCGACATCATCCTTATTCTCAGTAATTAGCAAATAATTTTTTAATAAACTTATGCACAGTATTATATTCTGTTTTGAATATTTTAAACACTTTATTTACTTTTTTGATTTCCTTTCTTCTCATGACTCGTTAAAATCGTTTTAAAATCTTACAATCACGATTTTCTTCTTTTTAATATCTTGTGCATACATCTAGTTTTAGATTATCAGAAGAAACTTATTACCGAGTTCAATGTGATAGTTTATTTTTGAACCAGTTCCTGTATTGTTCGCATACATACTTTTCCTGTTTATATAACAATCTTCAGGCAATTGCATAATCGACTTACGCGTTCGTTTGCGCGAAACAGTTGCGATTCATACGATGCTGATGTTAAAACCTCAAAATTAGAAAGAGAATTCGGTCTTGTACTCGATTCAAGCGGTCCACGAATACTTTCCGTGTTATATTTAGCCGGTAATAAATTCAACATTATTTTACGGAATCGGAACGTTTACGATGATCGTTGAGAACACGTAGGCTGTGGTCTATCTTGGAGAACTCGTCGAGGTTACCGCGTTTTCCTGGCTGACACTGGAAGAGATGTGAAAACAGGAAAGTTCGGAACAACGTTCGATTCGCGTGTGACACGCGCTGGAAATGAGCGCGTCGTTTCTAATGCAATATATAAGTAAGTTTAAATTTTTGATCGTACGCTAGAATTCCATTTATCTGAATTCCATTTACTGCAACGAAATCATAAAATGAGTTCATCATGAGTCAATAAATAGTTCCATGTTATTGAAACTGTTCGTTTATTTTGATATGAGACCAAACATATTTTTTCACTCTATAGAAGATCTTGCAAATGTCAAATTGTGATAATAATATTAAATATATTCTCAATTATTTAGAAAATTAGAAATATTGTATTTTTTCGTTTGTTTTTCGATAATCAATTATAAACATCTTCTCTATCGTTTTCTATCACTCTTTCTCAATTACGAACTAATTTCTCTATTTATATATTATGAAATCTCTGTGTGTATCCTTACATTTAGTTAATAATATATGACGATTCTTACAGAATGATATGAGATTACTTCTGTTATGAAAAATTTATTTTAGGTTCTTCGTTCAATTAGCATTTTTTACGTTTCTTAATACGTGTTATAAACTTATAAATTTTGAACTGTTGAAATTTTTAACATTCACAGGGTAATCAGCAGGGTCCTGAGTACCAACTGATTTTAATTTCTTAATTTTTAATTTTCTCCATTTTTCGATTAGTTGAAAATTTTTTGTATTGCTCAGTTGTACTTTGTTTCGCATTTTAATCATATCGTAATATGCAAAACAGGTGTAGGAATTTTTCTTCGTATTTGAAGAAATGTTCATGATCGTTTAATCAAAAGTTTAAAAAATTTCGTGACTGTCGTGATGGATAAGGATGATGATTTTCTTTGTATTATGAGGAAAAGAAATTGACGTTATCGCTTTTCGTTTTCAAGTTATTAAAACTTTTTATCAGTTGGTACTCTGCCGACCATTCTGCACAAACATTGTTTCTATCTATTATTGTATAATCCTTGTCGCTAAATCATAACCAGACGTCAGATTTTTATGCAATTGTGGGAAATCTAAAAATACAAAAATATCCAGAATGCATGTAGTATGCAAAAATACAGAAAATATTTAAAATAAAATAGTCATAATATTTAGTGGGTAAAACAAATCTCTATTTAACAAATTTCTAGATTTACATTTGCACGAATGTTCGTATTCTACTTGTAACAAATTATTTTTAATACTGAAAGCTCTTTCTTTAATGTTCGTTTCGAAGATGTAGAGAAAACATACTTGACAGAACCAAGTGAAGAATACTGGTATTTCTAGTATTATAATTGTTAAGATTATTCAGTGGATGGAATTAAATAAATGCGTGAGCAAACTGCAAGGTATTGAAAGTGTATATTTTGTGACTAGTAAATTACAAAATATGTGGTACTATGTGAGCCTATCCAGATCCTCTCTCTAGCAGCGTTACCCTTAGACTAAAGACAACTGCCTCAACTAACATCGGACGTGTACCGCTTATGGCCTTTCCTAAACGCACTCTTTTGTCTATGCGCCTTCGAAGACCTTAGGCGGTTGAGAAACCGAAGACCAGATGTTGAGTTTTCTCAGAAGTGACGATCACTTCAACAATAATGATGTATGTAATAAGCTTTTGCAAAAGTAAATACATCTCTTGAGAAACACACGGTTGAAGTAAAAATGGAACAACGTGCAGATTTCTAAATAAATAGTTTCGATAAATTTATGTGTCCTCCACGTTTTTTATTACGAGTAAAAGTTTAGTAACATTGGGAACGTTAGAGAATACATTTCGATTATTCTATTTAAGGAGAGCGCTTGGGTTGTTTCGTTTAAAACTCCATTCAATTATACGAACGTGTGAATAAACTGCATATTTATGCACTTTCGTCACTGATGTTGTGTGTAAAGGCTCCATCGTGATTCACATACAATACACTTCGGTTTACGGTTGAAACAGACTGAGATAAATGAATATTAAAGCAGGAAATCGATCATCAACTTGTGAAACACGCTTTTAATACATCCCTTTTTTTTTATTGTACCAACTCTCTACAGTCCTGTACTGAATTAAGATTCGAAATTCCATGCGTTCCAATCGATTCCAGTTTTAATATACGTACACATAAAACATACTTTTTCGAGTTATAAATTAATTTGATGGAAATATTTCAACGTGCATATGTTACTATTCAGAAAATTATTAAAATACTGCCAAATTGTGAACAGCTTTTGGAAGTAGATTATTATCATTTGTGTATCATTTGTGTGAAGTGAATGCGCGAGGAGCTGAAAAATACAAAATGGAAAATTCAAAATGTTAAGAAATTCGGTAGATTCGTTATTTTATTAACATTCTTAATATCAATTTTCGAGAAATTTTTATTGGAATAAACTAACCTGTGTAAGAATCAGTGAATATATTTAAAAAAAAAATATACGACAAATAAAATGTGAGCTGGTAAATTTAGTTAACACTCTTATTTCCATGATAGACATTGCATATAAAGAATTATGAAGGAGAATAATAATCTCAGAAACTAGCTATAGAAGTATAGATAAATTTTATTGTGTTTGTAAATAATTCCTTCTCTTGCATGTTTTCAAATTGTCAAAGTGTTTGTAGGAATAGCTTATTTATTACATATAATATGTATAATAAGTAGAGAAACTGTAGACAAATGTTTGCGACCTATAAATAATTTGAGAATAATGTTTGAGAATATTAAAAAATGGAGTTATTGACTATTTTCGCTTATATTATCCATTTCTTTTAATTCGATTTAATTTATCAAATTAAAAATGACAAAAATAAAGTAAAAGTAAACTAAACTCATTTCGGTTACACATTGTGTGTCAAATCTAACAAAGCATATTATAGTTACTGGTATGCTCAACTCCATGTAACTCTGAAATAAGGACGAACGAGATATAATAATAATATATGTAGAAAATAATATAATGCTGGTAGGTGTGGTAACGGTAAGATTGTTACAATATCGTTTAATGCTCCGTCAATCTATGTTTACGCAGTCACCATTCGTCACTAATTACTCTCGTTACAACGGTTCTCTTTATAATACGCTGACAACACTCCTTGACAACGCTGACAACAAACACCCGATATCTCCAGGCAATCCGTCCACGATACTACACTATACTACATATATATAAGATAAATATATACATATTAATAATAAAGACAAAGATTAAGTAAAAAATAAACACTAATCGAAAAGAAACAACTACGCTATTTCTATAAACTAGGTGCGAAAATACAGAAGAAAAACAGGAAAAAGTATAAATATGTGATATTAATTTACCCCATATTTACAAAAGCATTTCTCGTATTATCGGTGATAGAAATGGATGACAAATTGTATCATTCATACTCCATCTTTAATGTTCCATTTGCTACGATAAGTGCTTTCGATATTACTTCGTAACTTATGAAATTAAATTTGCTGTATAAATTGCTCGACTCGACACAAGAAACATGAATAAAATACAAGTGAAATGTAAACTTGCTTTTCTTTCTCGTAATTATGTATTGCGCGATGATAGAGTTGGTAAGATTGCGTACACGAGTGTAATTCGAAGTTCCCAGCGTGGAATCGTGAAACACCCGCCGGAGTGTTGCACCCTCGCCGTCTTTTTTAGTTCTCACCGCTTACGTCACGACCAACTGCGCTTTTCTGTTTACCATCTTCTGACGGTTTACTATTTTTCTTCTCTCTCTATTCCCTGAGAATTTGGTTATTTTTGTGAAGCGCGTTGATAGGTAAAAAGCAAGCAATTCAACCAAGTTTCAAGTGCCCGCGGATATCCGTTGCGTTAAAATTATCGAATAATCAAAGGTAGAACATATCCTTCTTCCTTCTTTTTTCTCTTCTTTTAAGGGTATTTAAACAGTGTAGAATCACGATACAATTTCGATGGAAAAAATATATATTTCACGTCGAGGTCTGAAAGTTTCTCCTACGAAAAATAGAGCAGAGAAGGCAAAAGTTTTTATGATGATAAAACTGAAATTTATTACGTATGTAAATACCGTAGTGTATTTTTTATTGGACTCTTATGGTAATTAGGGATAGTACTTTATAATTTTTGTTCAATTTACGATTTTATTAATTCAAGAAATTTGTATGTGTATTATTTAAGAATAGCGATTAATTAATTTTTTTCAAAAAAGTAGTAATTGTTACAAGTTTCCGACCAAGTTATATTTCCATATTAACATAATATCGACGAAATTCTCTTTATAAAGAATTTAATAATCTTTTATTTTATAAACCATATAATCTAAGTACTATATTTCTTAATTCAATCCCTATTTAAAGAAAAATCAAATTTTTTACACATCAAACAATATAGTTTTATTTAGAAGATAGAAATAATTTCAAAATGATAATCTTTACCAATTAATAGGATTTTATAACAAAAGTGTTTTCCAGACTAATGGATTTTTGTTATATATAGTTTGATTTTAATAGAGATGAACGAAATGTATCGACTAATGTTTCATGTATGATTCTATATTAAGTAAGAGTAGGTGCCTATTATCTATTTTTATCTGTTTCGTTATACATCTTTTAATAAAAATTAATCTGAAGCAATATAATTTGTCGATGACTATTAATTGTTAAGCGATTATTATGTATAAAGCAATTTAAAAATTATTGCATATCGTTGTACCGTACATTGTACTGTATGTTTGTTTCCATACATATTGGACATTTATTTAAAAAAACAAACTCCTTATCTCAATAATATAATAAGACTTGTGGTTATAAACTGCAAATTTAATTTTAGGATATAAAACAAAAGAAACCCCTTTAGTGTCACTAAACAGTTGCACATTTGCACGCATTGCAAAATTTAATTGATTTGGTTATAATTTCAAAATTCCCCGTTATTTTGCAAGTTTAATGCTAACTTTCTATAAAATATCATGTTTCAGGAAGACATCTAACGGACAACGTGATACAGCAGTGCGAGAAAAGTAGAAAAGACGAGGCAGGACAGAATCCGTTGACGGAATACAAGTGAGTACAAGCATTAAACTTGCCTTTGAAGATACTTTTGCTTCAGAATTGCACTCGCTGCGACAGAAGCGTATCTTTTAAAGCGGGAAATTGTAGCTATCTTCTTGCACCGTTTTACCGAGCATCATCGATAGATGCTTGAAATCTCTACAGAAATTTTGTTCAAATTTTGTTTACTTCGTCAATGAAAAAAATTGTAACTTATCATATTCCTTTTGTTTAATCCGGAATATGAAAAGTAACGATTATTCTAAATAAATAATTCAGTGTAACTAAGTAATCAAAATTTTATTTTCTTACGGGGGGAAATATAATATATATAATTATAATTTATAACAGGTTTATTTTTTAATTTTTAATTTTGTAAGTAATAATTATTATAAATAAATAATTCGGTGCTGGTATAATGGTATACTAATGAAATATGATAATATCAATATCATATTGCGTAACAAGTTTAATAAAGCATCGCATTTATATAAGATGTATTGTATTTTCTTCCAGTCGCGGGGAGACGCGATCGCGATGAAGCGCGTCAACGGGAGTCGTAAATTCTCGTTACGATTATAACAATCGACACCACGAACAGGTCGATCGCCTTATTTCTTGTAGGATAATAGGGGTGTTTGTTGTGGAATAAAACTGTAATCAACAGTTCTATAATATATATATTTTCAACAACTTGTTACACTTAATATTGCGCCGTGTCGGAACATATATTTGATATAAACGATTAAGAGTTGTTTACGTGATAGTTGAATCGTCTAAGTATAGATTACATTAAATTATTGTCGCGTAGACCGTAGTGAGGACTGTCCTCAGATTGTAGGAAAAGTTAAGTGGACTGCACAAAGTGTCTAAGAATATTAGAGTTGATTCTAAGTTTGTAGCAACAGTAGATGACTGCTCCAAGGATAAGACAATTGAGTTGACTGCACGAAGATTGGAAGAACAGTAATAGACCCGTCTCGTGCTATTACGGAGGAAAGCACGGTGTGCGTGTGCCTTTTTTTAACTAAGAACGCAGATTCGTTGTTCACACTTTTCGGTAAGAAAGTGAGGGTAACGATCCGCGATGCCCATTGGTTATAGCCAACGTTAATAAGTGAAAATATGAGGTGAAAGTCTCCTGCCAACGTGGCTCATAGGTGTCCTTGTTCATGGGAAAAACCTGCTATTTCGCTAGACAAACATCCGCTTTCTCCGTAATTTGTAAGAGCGTGCAATAAACCTAAGGACTGTTTTAAGGACCATTCATAAACCGAAAATACTTATATGAATAGAAGTTAAGCTAAAAAGATTCGGTTTATGATGGTTCCTTAGGTTTATTGAGAGTCAGTGTAACGATGTTTGGGCCTTGGCGGCCAGACCATGAGGAACGTCGCACAGGCCATCTCATGCGATGTAACATGTATCGTTCTTGTTCTATTATTCTTTGCAAATGGATTGAGCAACTTATTTTTTCCATTATTCGAAGGCATTTGTATCTTTATCAAACACTTTCGATATGTATATTTCTATATTCTCTAAATTATATCAAAATTATATAATTATAAAGAAACTTTTTCGTTTCTAATATTCATAGCACAGTAAATATTTAAATCCAATCCTTATTATATTATGAAACAGTCTGTAATCTGATGTATATATACATATGTATGGCATATAAAACAAATAATTATTTTATTAAAATATGGTAATATTCATTTTCTTGCTTCTCCTACCATTAAATGGTAAATATTTCTCCATGTTATTTGTTTTTTAACCAGTAATGTTTCTATAATATTCCTTAAAATCCATCAATGAATAGATTCATTGTACAGTATAATACTATAATGACAGAAAAATAAAATAAAGTCCACTCCCTCTAAATGAAATTTTGTTTGCGTTTTATTGTTTAGTGTTTACATTCGATATTTGTATGTTTAATCAATTTTATATTACGTGACCTAATATTACAATATTATCCTATTTTTTATATATTTGTTTTACAGAAATTTCCGGTTTCGACCACGGTTTTATCAAAATTTAGATTCTACTGAAGGCATACGAGCAGGAGAACTAACCAGCCGTCTCTTGACTTGGAGAAGTCGAAGCCATCGTCCAATAAAGCTGCAGGTAAGCTGGTTCAATATTTCCTTTTGATCAGTGCGAGTCCACATGGAAAATAGCTTACGGAGCAAATAGACATTTCACGTACGGAATGACTAACTACAAACAAAACTCCGATATATTTAAAAAAACAAATATACTTCCCAGCAATACACGTAATAAAGAAGAGAATATTCAATGTAATAATTTGTTAGAGTTATTAAAATTTTGTCTGCTACATTATCCTGCGTTTTTAATTTTACAAACGAGAATAAAATTGAGGCGAGAGAAACGTGAGTTTATTAGCAAAACCAAAATATAATTTATAATTTCGCGGTAAATTACCTCTCGGCGATGAGATTTTTAACGAGAGTACTCACGTCAAGTATGTTTGCACTGCTGTGTTTTTCTTCTTCTTCTTCTTCTTCTCCCTCTTCTTCCTCTTTTTGTCTTTCTGCGTGTTGGTTTTTTTATAAACTCCAGTAAAAATTTTCTCAGTGCTAGCGAACTAATACACACACTAAAGTATCGAGCATACCGTGCCACACATTAATGACGATAATATGCTGAAGTGGTGAACAAGATAATACGCAGCATCCGCGCTAAACTGTCCCACTGTAATTTGCAACTTGTCATCATAGATAATCCTCGTTTTGAACTAACTTAAAATTGATCCACACTCGTTAACGATACCCTCTAAGCATTCCACTATTGATTTTATAGCATTGGCGGCAATTTTTCACATATATAAATGCGTAGGATTTCTGACTTGGATTAGACGACTGCATTATTTGTTATTGAAAATAAGGAAAAACGGCTATGAAGAACTGACACCAGTTCAAGACACGATCACGATAAATTAAAGTGCCTCAAACTCATATTGAAGGTTATTCTAAGACCATAAACACTTTATTGCTTTCGGTATGTTTCTTATAATTACATATCATAATGGACATCAAGACGAGTTTGATGACATTGTAGTCTTGGAACGACCTCAAACAATGAAATACCGATATCAAACCATTTGATGATTCTTGATTACAATTAAATAGTATCGTTATTGTTTGCGTTATTAGTTGTTTCTATTTATTTTCAACAACAAATCATTATCAGTAAGTTGAACGTTTTGCTTTGTTTATTATGATATTTTTAATTTATATGGAAAATGAAAATCTTTACGTAACATTTGCGTATTATTTTATTGCTAGATACTCGGTCAATTAAAATAACGTCACAAAATCATTCGTTCGAAATTATTATAAGACAGTGAAATCTAACGAACTTTACAAAAAGTATAGAACGATTGTACTAATTGTTATATTTCTATACTTGTTATGTTTCTCTATTTTTTTCATTCTTATTATAGATTTAAGTCAACGACCCTTGAACCACCCTCTTGGTGATAATAGATAGAAATAAGAACGAAAGGAGCGGAGGAAAGTTCGCGTGATGTCCAGATTAGGGTAGACTTTTTTTTATGTTATTTCGAGCAGATTATTACACAGATTATTACAACGTTCTCTGTTTCGTTTATTCATCATGCTGTCACTATTTTAAAAAATAATAAACTTTATTTAATCACTAGTATCGCTATAATGTACAAAATATTGAAAAATCTGTATTGCATACGATTCAGCTTAAAAGTATCACAAATTGTATAGTTAAGTTTGAGTAGTATAATCGATATAAAAATAATGATTATACGTTTCAATGTTTCAATTAGATTCATTAAGATTTGAAAGATACACTGAATTGACATGTGCGCTTAGTATCTTATAATTGGAATATTTCTTTCACAACTAGACTACGGGTTTTTATGTATTTATTAAAAATTAAAAAATGCAGAGATATACGAAACGAACATAATATGTAAGAATGTATAAAATATTCAAAGTAAAATTATAAACTTAGAAGCTTACTTAGATTTTATTACTTCTTTAAATGTGTTCATAAAAATATGAATTTGCATACAAATTCGCAGTTCGTTCATGACACATATTCGAAAGTTTCAACTTTAATAATTAGACCGCGGATTGTGGATATTTATGCAAATTCGTATTTTCACGACCACGATTGAAGAAGTAGAATATTTTTTTTTTATTATTTAATTTGTACTTTACAATTTGTCCAGCTGGACATTTGGTAAAAAGAAGAAGTAGAATATAAGCAGAAATTTGTTTCAGTTGTTAAATATCGCAATAAGTACTATATTTCGAACATTCTATAAACTTTTGTCACCACGTTAAGTTCATTTTATACATTTTTGCCCATTAAATTTGTCATAAATGTGTAAACATTCCCATCTTAATTATATGATACAATGGTGTCATGTAAAAGTCTGAAACTTTATATCGATTAACCTTGACATAAGGAAAAGGAAAAAAATTGAAGCAAAAGTTTTTTCATATTAAAACATTCAACCAAAAAGTATAAATTTTGTAAGAAAACGCAAAGATCCCAACAATGGGATCGGTTGTCTGGCCTTCGTCACCGTTTTAAGAAGAGGAAATGAAGACACTCGAGGATACCATAAATTAGACCCTGTTTCCACATATCAGAAGAGTAATTATATAAGACAAACTATTTTTTCTTTTATATTTATTTATTTCATTCTTGCCTTTTGGCTTTGAATCGCTTCCAACTATCAACTTTACAACCGTATATAATTTTTACGATACGACAATAAATGTGTGGAAAACTAACAAGATGTATATAAAATCGCAAAATTTATAAAAATTTATAACTTGAATACTGCTTGAAATTCGTCCTCTTTGACCATTGTACAAAGAATATCAAAGTATCCTGTCGTTGCAGTTGTAAAATCGTTAGAGCTCGCAAGGACTCCGCGTAGTAAGGGAAAGAGTCTAATTTATAGTCCTTCAAGAGTTTTCACTTTCTCTTCTAAAAATCGACGTTAACGAAGGTGAGCGCTCCGATTGTTTGAATATTTACATTTTCTTGCAATTTATAGCTCTGAGTAATGCAATGGAAAATATATTTGACACGGTTCTGTATTTCATATTTGATATCCGGTTTTCCTTCATCAGAAATATTTTCACGATCAAGGTCAGCTGATTAGCCTGAATAAAAGTCGCGTACAAACGCGGTGTCTCTTTGTTCTTGCTCTGCTGCATATTTATTTTTCGTCTTTTCCCTCTTGGAAAGAGGGGAAGCTAGCATGGTAAAATCGCGAGAAGGGATGCCGTTTAATTCGTGGGCATGCGCTCACCATCATGGGGGAGTAGTCGTTGCAGAGGGGTTGCCGCCTCTCTTTGGGGTGATGTTATTGATCAGAGTTTCTTCTGTCCCACGAAATGGCTCAAGTGTATCACGCCATGGGGAATCGAGCTACGATTTTTCCCCCTTGCTTCCAGCGTAGAAACTGTGGCTGTTGGATCTGATATAAACTTCTGAATTTTCTGGAATATCTATGTACTTGGAAAAATTATTAGGTCATCGTCATATTTTTTGTTCAAGAAATATTTTTTTTAAAATGGAGGTTTTGTACGAATATCGCGTTATGTATTTATTAGCAGGTCAGTACCATTTTTACAGATGGATCTTCAACAAGGAAGAGCTCAAGGTTTTTGTGTCTGGGAACGATAGTTTAAAAAACATTGTAACTTTAATTTTGCAAAATAATACTTGGGTTTATATGATATCTTATGGAAACTGAATTTTGCAAAAATAAAGTTCAAAAATCTTAAATACGAGAAATTTATAAAGAATTAAAAATCATATAAATTATATTAAAAAAGCATAAATGCATGAATACATCGATAAATTTCTAAAGATCTCGAAAGCTTACATCAATTGTTTTCCCTAAATAAAATTTATATTATATACATATAGAACTACATAGTACTACATATATAATATATTTATTTTATTTATTATTTTATAAGTGTATTCTTCTTCTTATTATTATTATTATAATTACTGATTAGAATATTATTATTGATATAATATATGTAAGCAACACAAATATTAAATATAACAATCATTATGTATCATCGATTTCGTAACAATAGGCATACAATTATTTTGCCGGCCAAACGTTTCAAGTGAAAATACAACAGTAAATAGTAAAATGAAACAAACATATATTTTTTATATAAAGAATTTTAAACCTTTTATGTGTCTTTTATTTGAAATACGAAGATTTTTTATTAAGGAAGATGACATGAATTTTAATAGAAAAGGAAATATCGCCTGCGACCCTTTTCTGTCGGTATTATTGTTGACGTAATGTACACATTGCACAAAGTAGAGCAATCGGAACAAATTCACGGATAAATCGCGAAATCACTGATTAAATCACACACCGCAAACCCCGTTTTATCAATATAGGAAATACGGTATATAGAATAATATGCAAAGTATTTGATAAACAGCGATAACAAAGAACAATAAAAAGCAGCTTCTACTTGACGCACGTTGCATTCTAATCGATATACCAAGGCGCCAATTCGTTTCCTGATCAACCTACGCTCAAGAACTCGTCCCTAATGAGACGAAAAAAAAAAAAAAAAAGATTTTGATTAGATATCCCAGATAAAACATTCAATAACTGTGAAACAGAGTAAATATAACGGAAAAAAGATAAGAATAAAGTAAAACATGGAGGTGATACGATTGAAAGGAAAGATAATAATTCTAAGTATAAAATAGTATGTAGTTTCTTGAAGATACAGCGAATTTGTGTGGAAAAAAAAAGGAAAAAATGTAGTTTACAGAAAAGCGTGAATGAGGGGAAATAAATAACCTTGCATACATTATATTAGTAGGTATGTGAAAAGTAAGTAAGCGAAGATTTTTCCGTTCACAGTTCGCTTGGAATTGATTGCGATTTACGCAGAAGCACAAAAAAAATTATTTTAGGCTGAGGACAAGAATTTAGTAACAAATTCTTGTCATATGTAATAAATTCAGTCATTGTAAATTGAGTAAATATTCACTATTTTGCTGTGCATAGTATAAACTGTAAAAAATAGAGAAATAAGAATAATAGTATGATGCGAACAAAGGAGTAATCTCAAGTATATAAATATAAAAACGCAAGGAAGTTACTTTTACTAAAAATTAAAAACGAAACAACCTCTTGTTTAACGAAACGGTGCACGCAAAAATGCATGACACAGCTTAAAATTACACAACGCGTTCTAAAGCTTACCATAAAACAGAAGCAACCAAGAAAATAAAAAATAAGAGAGAATAAAAAGCGGCTCTAAAAGAGGCTAAACTGTCGTAAAAGTGAAAAGAAAACTTAATATTACTTGATAGGTAAAGAGAACGATCCTTTGTGTCTTATGAGAAAACCAATAAATCAAAGATGCAGATCGAAACGTCAAAAAAGGCAGGACAATTTCACGCAGCAGAGAAAGAACGTACGTATCATCGGCAGCGGCAGAGCAAGAGAGAAACGAATTTATCCAGTAGCGTAAGAAGAAAAAGGACAGTCACAGATCCATGGAGTGTGCACGAGCGAGGGAGGGAGAATAGAGAGAAAACAGGATAAAAAGAGAGATAGAAAAAGACACAGTGTTGGAAGAGCGAGAGGTATTGCATAAAGGATCGAGTGGAAGAGTGAGAGAAGAGGTTGAGTGAGTCAGTGATGGCGTACAGCAGCCAGGCCGAGCCCAGCTGTTCTTCGATCCCCTAACCTACGTCAGTTTATTTCAGCTACCAACACTACGTAGTCCTGAACGCGCTCTGTGCTCTTATGTACCCGTCGATACCTCGTTATCCCTCGATCTCCCGGTTTTATCGCCTTCCATTCATTAACGTTTTTTCATCGTAATTTTTTCGTTCCGATTCGTAATTTCACTGGCAGAACGAAGGAAGGAAGGAAAAGAAGAAGCCAAAGTGCGAACAACGTGAGATAAGAACGCTTTATTCGTATAAAACAGTGAATCGATTGTGAACGGTGCTCCATGCTCCCCGGAAATGGCGATGAAGCGACAGTGACGATTGAATCGTACTTGAAAACGAATCTCCCCTAACGATATATCGGTGCAAGCGTTCCATGGTATGGGAAAACATGCGCAACTCTGTCAGATCTCGTTATCTTGGTTTTTTGACGTATGAACCGCTTTGAACCGCGATACCTTTGCCTTCGAGTACTTTCGATCTCGTTCGAGCGAGAAAATAACGAATCGAACGCGACGTTCCAGCGAGTCGTGATTGTTCACGGGATAACGCGTATTTTCATGTCGAATCTAAGTGGTGCATGTTCACAGTGCAAAGGAGTCCTCGACAATCCCTGTAATTGAAAAGGAACCGAAATTTCTTTAACGAGCACAGATCGGTAAAGAAGAGACCGGTAGATTTCCTTGGGAAATAGCTTGGCAAAAGTAGAAACGCTCGTACGGAAATTGAAGAGGATGTATGTTTGAACAGAGGATTTGAATAGAATGGGCGATATTTTGGATTACGACCAATGATTCGAAAAATTCTGGAAATCTTTTTCGAAACGTCATATATTTGAAGAAAATCGAATGGCGAGATTTATCGAGGTAATTAGTGATTTTCTTTCGAGATCTACTAAATTGTTTAATTAAAATTCGCAAGAAATTGGAAGAGCAAACTACGATTTCGCGTGGTATCAAAATTCTTTTACGACAGTGAAAGCCTAAAGAAAGCGAGAGGTGCATTGGACAAACCATGCGTCTCTTGTATTTTTGGACAAATTTATTTGGGATCTAAGGACCGAATAAGGTAATGAAAAGTAAGATTAAGTAAGAGGTTGATATCGAGTTGAAATTTTCTTCGGAAGAAGTCGGACAGGAGAAGGAACAAAGCTGATTTTCCTTCTTTATCCCTCACCGCAAAAGGCGCGTCCGGTTGATTTGCGAAACGAATGGCAAAACGTGGGTCGTAAACGAGTCGAGTGGTACCGTGCAACTATAAATGGAACCTGTAATGCCAAACCATCGACTGTGTCACGAGGAAAATAACATTGCGAAGGGAAACGAAATTTTTAAAGAATCATGAATGAGAACAGAAATTCTTCCTAGATCAACTTCAGCTAGATATAATACTAAGAATTATAAAGCGTAATACCAAGTATAGAAGATTAAGTATACGGACAGATTGTTCCTTCGATAAGATAGCGTCCGAAATTCTACAAATTAGAATTCTAAGATTACTCAGCACCTTCCAAACGATCTATGTGATAAACGTTAACTATAACAAAAAATTTCGCATTTAAAGACAAAAATCACAATAAGAAGGGAAAAGAAAGTTCCTCGCACTGTATTCGGAAAAAGACTGTACTTGACAGGTACGTAACTACATTCCTAATTCCAGTTTCAAGATTTTACGATGCATAGCGATCACTGTGGATAACCGGTCCGTTTTATAAATCGTATCGTTCGATCGTTCTCTACACCAGCGTCAGAAGTGCAAAGAAAAAAATAGTTCCTCGCTCGACGACACATTCCACAAATTCTCAAGAGGTCAGCATACCAATTAAGACTCGTAGAAACGGTCTGTCGCTACGTTTTCAAGTAACGAAGCAAGAAGCAGTCGGACAAGCAACAAGTACAAACGAAACGGTACGTGAAAAATAATAATTAACCAAGCCGCGAAAAGGAACCGGCTGATGAAGGGGGCTCTTGGCGCAGTCGAGATGAGGTGCTGATGAAATGCCAGAGGGACATTTCGAAAATCTTTGCCTCGACGCATGCGTGCCGACGCACTCGACGTCCGATGGAACACGATGAAGCTGCCCCTCGGTGGATGAAGAAGGGTCGAGACCTGGAGAAGAGAGGTTTTCTGATGGTGTGCGTCGACGTCGGACCAGCCAGGTTACACCGGGCGCCGCGACGCGTCATTCCATCATTCTTTCGTGTTAACCTCTCGACTTAAACTTTCGATTTAACCTCTCGATTTCTCTGTCCAATCGAAGCTTCTTGATCGATCAGCTGATCACAGAATACGATAAATACGACAAAACAGAGAAAGGTGGAAAAACAATACGGGATATAATAAAATATCGGAGAAAAGAAAAGTTATGCCGGGTGAAAATAGGGAGAGGAGCTTAAGACAAACAACGTCTGGTGTAAGAGAGTTTTCCCCGTCAAAGACGAGCGAGTTCGAAGTAAGAACACGCGGCAGCTCGATGATCCCTCTTCCTCGTGCGATGCCACAGAACCCGAAGACCGTTAAAACAGAGAAGAATCGTCTAAGACTGATCATGGAGAACAACAGAGGGTTTATAGATACATCGGAGAAGGAACGAAGGATCAACATGGACGAGAATGAGATGGGCTATCGAGTGTCTGCCATCAGGGAGCCGACTACACCGCGATACTGCGACCTATCCTGCAACGTGTATCGATGTCCTGTACGAAAGGTGATTGGTGATTCTCCCCGTTTGAAGATTCTCCTTCTTCTCCTTTTCCTCCTTTTCTCTTTCCTTTGTCATCGATCATCGATGAAAATAGAAACTAGTAGGATTTACCATGGCATTGGGGTGAGAGTTACAACGTGTCAATTCCTTGTTTCGTGATTGGATAATAAGTGAACGTGGTCGGCTTTTACGGGTTTATTGTAGCTGAGGAAGAATATGACACGTTCCTGTTTTTAGCACGTTATTGAAAAATTTCTGGAGCGGACTAGGTGAATTTTATGATTCTTCCTTTTATAATGATCTTTCGTTATTCCTGAGATATCTGTTTAGCTTCCCAAGGTATTTTATCTGATTGTTCACTTTGGCTCTCTATCGAATTATATTAACCGCGTTGATTATATTGGTTCGTTTTTCGGAATGGTTTTTGTTTCGACGTTGATCTTTTAGCAATTATTTCACGCGAGTCTTGATTTTGTGTTTTATATCGAATTACGTTGGTGCGATTCATCGTTCCTTTTTTGTAATGATCTTTTATTTGGATTTTATGTTTCATTCGTAGTAATCTTCCATAAAATGTATTAAGTAATTACATATTGATTTTGGGTTTTGTATATATTTTATATATGTTCATAGAAATGATTATATTAATTCTCCATTATAATGATATAATGATTATATTAATTTTCCAATTTTTACTTTAAATTTTATCTTTGCTTAGTAACAGTTGTTTGTGAATTGCCTTTTTATTTCTCGATTCGTTTTATGCAATCGTCGATTTTGGATTTCTATCGAAATGAGATTTTATCAATATTCTTTGTATTTTGTATTTATTTTACGCAGCTAGTTTATGCCGAGATCAATACTTTATTAATAGTCTGATATCGGGTTGCTGATGCTTTTGTTACTGCATAATAAAGTTAAAATTTTCAGTAGTATTTTGGGAGTAGGATATCGTTTTTGGAAATATTGATCAAGGATAATGTCATTAAACATTTTTAAAGTAGATATGGTAATAATGCTCGACTTTATGTTTTCTTTCCAATATAGGGAAATTGATTTTGTCTAAATCAATTTTATATTAATCGATGATGAATTTATGGTATTGACAAATTCGTGAAAATTAATTGAAAATAATATTTCGATATTGTCAAGGTAGATTTACTGGTACTAACACTTTATTTAATACTTTTTTGTACTTTTTAATATAATATACTCCTTTTGATACCTTTTTACTATTCTATTTACTATTCTACTATTTATATTCTGGTATTCTACTTTCTACTGACTATTCTCGTTTATGTTAGTAAATTGGTTTTTAATTAGTTTATATTAATTGATATTAAATTTATAGCAACTAAAATATCAAACGGATATTATATCCGATTAAACATATTATCTTTGTAAATATTAATTTAAAATAATGTTATTCGATATCTTCAGAGTAAACTTCTCATTTTTATTTCTGATTTATTTCACAGTACCAAGAAATTGCTCTCGGACAGACACAAAGGAACGCTTAACGACATAATTTCGCCAAAAATGCGGTTTATCGTTTTCTTGCCTTGATTTCTTCGGTTATCGCTCATCGTCTCTAATTTGATGTATTAAATACATCGCATAGACAACGTTCCACTTGAAAATTTTCTGAACCACAGCTATTCACTTCTCTCACCCGTGAGTCACCGCTCTTTTAAGATTCGAACTGCTCTCTCAGAGTATTTTTCGCTTCACAAGGGATCTTCAATGAATCTACTTAAATCTTTCACCCGACAACGAGTTACGCTTATTGTCACACCTTTTGAAATGACAACGGGAAGATTGCGTCTTTTTCGCACAGCTGGTTAGCATGCTACGTTTTCTGTTTGAATTTCGTCTTCGAATCTTTCTTTGTACATAAATGTTTCAACAGAAATTTGTCTTTATTTATATACTCGTGAAAGTATTCGACACTTACCACAGAATTTTCTTAGGAACACATTATGTTCATTATGCAAACATTTTTTAAATTTTGTTAGCTGTATAATAAAATACGACTATCGCAATTATAATAGTAAAATTTGAAACCAATTCGAATATACGGAGTGAGACATCTAAGAATTTAAGCTTCTTTCGGGAATCATATGTTTTTCGATATATTAAGCGATACGGCACGAGAAAAACTATTAGTTTAATACATATTTTAACTTTTAATCTCTAAATCTTATCGTATGAAAGATAAGAAAAACGAATACAAAAGTTGTGCCTTACGTTTTTCCTTGTCTTTCATACGATAAGTTTTACGAACCATAAGTTAAAATATCTATTAAACTAATACTTTTTCGACATAAGTAGGTTAGTAATTTTTTATATAGAATCTCGAGCTGCATCGATCAATGTATTAAAGAATATATGATTCCATTTAAAAGAACGAAGTTGAACTACGCATAACCTTTCTCCTTCGTTCGCTCACCTACAAAAAATAACTGCATAACGTTAAAACATGTTCCCTTTGAAGCCATTCTTGAACTTTTATCTAGAACATTTTCCGACATAATTAATAGTATCGAAAATATTTCAGCTTAAACTCTTAGATGACTCACTCTCGTACGTACAAATTACACATACACTTCGTGAAAAATTAGTATACAGCATGAATAGTAGTTTTAACCATACAATTAATGATAAAGATTGTCTCATTATTCGCTACATATTGTGCTTATTAATGGATAATTGACTATCCAAATAATTTGGTGCACTTTCCGAAATCTGTACTTTCAATAAATATCTTGTAACAGTTGTAGCTTCTATACCATGTATGTATACTATGTATACTATGTGTACATGACGTGTTCTGGTAAAAAGGAATTAAACGTGTGAAAATCACTTTTCGAGATAAACGCGTTTAAAATTATGCCTTCGAAGAAATATTTAAAAAACACGAAATGAATTTGTGAAATGCCTTCACCTTTAAAAGAAACTCCTTATCAAGAAATATCCCATTCAAAATCGTTTAATCTTACTTTGCGATGTTCTCTCCTATCTATAGAAGATGTGAAAATATTTCTTCTATCATTAAAAGATGAAAATACTTTCTTATGTCTGCGCCCATTAAAAAACTATATTCTGGTCTAAACTAAAGTCTCTTGTATGAAGGGTATATAAATTGTAAGTGTAAAAACCCCCCACAATGGGATTCTACACCTTTGGATCGATAGAGATTTGTAAAAGTTTGTGCAAAATTGACTTCGATTTTAACATCATTTTGTAAAAGAACGGTTGAGTTGCCTTGAATCTTAGAGTTTCATTAATTTTATATTCATATAAAACTAATGTTGCTTATAATATATTTACATCTCGGATGAAGTTTACTATTGAATTGAATAATTACACCATTAGATTAAACGTGTTTTCCATTGCCTAAAATTAACACGTAATTTTCTTAAGAAACGTGGTCAAAATATGTTATGGAAATACAAATCCGGAACTGCTTAAGTGTTGACTTGAACAACGGTGGTGGCCATGCTGACGCGTAGGAACAGCTATTACATAGATTGAAAAAGAAAGAAAAAAAAGGAAAAAGTGTGATATATAATGGTATATCAGGTGTATACAGTAGCGGACAAAAGTTTAAGACGATGATTTGTAAACCGGATTACAAACATCTTATACGCATATTGTTCTTCTATTCGGTTTGTCTCTTTGGAATAACGTAGCTGTATGTTTGACCTTCGTAACCTCAGACAGTCAGTTGTTAAATACAAACAATGTAGGAGTTACAACAGTTAGTTACCGCCTAGCACTTGGAAACAGTGGACATTAGTTTAAGACGATCTGTGTAAAACGTGAGTACGAGTACAGTTTTTGAACATTTTGATTCTGGAATGTCAAAATCATTGTTTAGTGTACCTTTTATTGCTTAAAATTCATTTAGGTAGGAACAGACTATGGGTAAATCAAAGAATTTACTTGAAAACGAAAGGGAACAAATCGTAAGGCTGCGAAAGCAAAGTAAAACCTTCACCGAAATAGCAAATATAGTGAACAGGTCAGAAACAGCTTGTAAACAAGCTTGGTATAAATGTTTAAAGACAGGCATGTATTGCGATCAACCGAAAAACGGAAGACCACGGAAAACAACACCGAAAATGGATCGCCGGATTCATCGATTGAGCGAAAAGGATCGTTTTCGTAGTGCAAATAATATTGCTGCGGAGATAAACTATGAAAACGATACACAAATTAGTGCTAGAATTGTTAGGAGAAGATTAGAAGACTTTAACTTAAGAGGACGAAAACCCCAAAAGAAACCACTGCTGAGTTCTAGGAATCGAAAAAGACGACTTGCATTTGCTAAAGCTCATAAGCATTGGACAAGTGAAGATTGGCAAAAGGTATTGTTTTCTGACGAATCGAAATTCAATCGCGTCTGTTCTGACGGGATACGGTACGTTAGACGTCGAATTGGCGAAAGTTTGAAAACACAGTGCGTTTTAAAAACTCTTAAACATGGTGGTGGCAACGTTATGGTGTGGGCGTGTTTTTCTCGAAGCGGCCCTGGTCCGATATGTCGTATCAATGGAATTATGGACCGTTTTCAATACAAGGACATACTCAAGAACACAATGTTACCTTTTGCACGCAACAATATGAGTGATGATTTTATTTTTCAAAATGATAATGATCCGAAGCACACGGCTCGGGTTGTGAAACAGTTTTTTCAAGAAGAAAATATCACCGTGCTGCCGTGGCCGTCGCAATCACCAGACATTAACCCAATCGAGAATTTGTGAAGCATCATAAAAAAGACAGTACAAGGTTATAAACCGAAAAATTTAAATGAACTTTACTCTACGATTGAAACAGCCTGGAATAATATTACGGTAGATTAATATAAAAAATTAATAGATTCTATGCCAAGAAGATGTACCGAAGGGATAAGAAATAACGGATATTGAACAAAATATTGAATTTAAACAAAAATTGTGTATATTTTTTAACCAAAAATTAATATTTTTTGTATAGTCTTAAACTTTTGACCGACGAAATATTATACAGATTTCGTTCCTTTTTTATAACTTAGCTATTGAGCAAAATATCAAAATGAAATTTTTTTTCTAAGTGTACAAACAAATGTACAATTAGTTAATACCAAAAGTAGAACACCGTATTTATATTTTTTATGGAAAGTAAATCAATTATTTATTTCTTCCATTTCGTCTTAAACTTTTGTCCGCTACTGTATATGCAATAGATGCTGTTTACCCTGCATCTATTATATATATATATATATATATATATATATATATATATATATATAACCATATCGTAAATAAAGCGAGTCCAAAAACTAGTGGAACTCAGTGAAAAGTATTTGATCTTGAATTTCAAGGTTAAGGTCAATTTTGCACGGATTCCTTTTTACAAATCTCCACAGGTATAGAGGTGTGAAACTAATAGTAGTGATA